>NW_009649180.1:572819-621901 GCF_000708025.1 Charadrius vociferus
CTAAGGTGCAGGAAGGACTTATACACGTACCCTGTCAAAGGACAGCTTTCAGTGCTAGAATTCTCTTTTAACCCTTTAGCAGCAATGGTTTCCCTTTTACAGGATACGGCTAGAGACTTTGAGATTCTCAAAGCAGCTTTTTAATATGATCCTATTTACAGTATTTTTATAATACTCTGAAGAGGAAGAGGTAGGGTACTACCACTGCGCTCTCCCACTACACACCTTTGAGCTGTGAGAATTCTATTGTGGCCACAGGAGGGATGGAGACTCATTTGCTCTGAAATTCTTACTTTTACTTATAAACACCTTTCTCACTCACTGATCCCTGTGTGGCCACAGTCTCATCTTTGTCCTGCACAAAAAGCCACCTTTAATGTTTTGAGGAAGAAGAAATTGAAGGAGTAAATAAGCGATTGGGTCTGCTTAGAAAGGAAAGACAGATACTGCCCCTCAGGGATGGCATCATAACATCATAAGCAAGTGATTGTTATGTTTTTACAGCTCACTTCTATGGAATGACCCCACCTCTGTACACTGGAGAATGATACAGCATTATCTTGCGTAGCCTAGGTTTTTTTTAATGAGAGTAATGAAAATGGGATGTTAGAATGAGACATAGTGCCAAATAAATTCCTGTTAATTCAAAGCTTCAGACAATATAAATCATGAGCCTGTGAACTATGCTGTGGGTTATAGATTGATTTATGTAGACTTAGTTCCAAGTATTGTTCTTTCTTTTAGGGTGACAGATTTTTACTACAATTACATCAGTTCCCATGTATTCGGGGTAGTGTTCCGGAGAACTGATGTGGCTATGATGTTTGCTCTACAAACCTCTATAAGACTGCATGTGTCCCCTTTCAAAATACTGAAAATAATGTAAAAATGGACACCAGTGTATATTTTAGAGTGTTAAATTTTGCAGAGCAAATATTATTTTAGATAACTCAGTTAAGATACAAGCCTAATACAGCTGGAAAAAAAATCTGGTATGTACACCTTAATGTAGTCTGTGTTACTACTGGGTAATGAAAAAAACCAACTTACCTTCCTTAGCCACCTTCTCAGAATGAACTACTGTCAAGAAAGCTGCTGTTACCAAAACTTGCCAGTGGGGTTTTGAAGCATATAAAACCAGACAGTGGAATAATTGAAGAAGAAAATACCAATGTGGGAGATTCCTGTGCTGTTCTCTAGAGGTTCTTGTCGTGGACCCACTGACATGAAGTCAATGCTTGTACATGCTAGAGATTTGCCATATTTGCAGCCAGCTCAATAGCCTGTGGTACTGGCAAATCAGAAGTCAGACACCATGAGCTCTGCTTTTCTGAGAATGAAAATCTCCTAATTACTCTTCCACTGTCAAGCTTAGTTTATATTTGTAATTCTGCCTAACCTACTTTCTTGCGATCTTCTCCTTGTGACAATTGTACAAAGATGCATGCAGATGTTTCCACTAAAGAAGATAGGATGAATTGACTCTATATATGCAGTCACAATCTTAACCAGCATTCCAGAACTGCTCGCTGGAACAGTGGTTTCAGTGAACCCGCCCTTTGCTTTGTCTGCCTTTCCCTCCCTCTTCATGTGCAGACCTTCAGGTGATGCTCTCCTTGATGCAACGGTATGTTTCTCTGCATTGCTAACATAGACATAGAAGCAGTGATCAGAATGGGTTGGTATGTGCCCTCCTGACACTCCAAGTATCTATTCCATCATTTTTTACGTGAATGAATGCACTGGGACTTTTATATTTCCTTTTAAAATACTGAATAGACAACATTGATTACAGAGGGGTAAAAAGTAACATGAAGCAATAGGTATTTTACAATAGGTGACTTCAAGTATGTAGTTTGACTCGAACAATCCAAAAATGAATCCACTTTATTGTTCTATGTTTTAATAGAACCTGACTGCTGCTAAATTATTTATCTTTCTTTTGGATGTAATACAAGAACATAGATGAACACATAGATGGAGAAATGCAAGAGTAGAAAAAAGAAAACCACCCCCTCAAACCAAGCTGTTCCTTTTCAGATGGTAGAAAGGTAAAAGTGAGTTGAGCAGAAGAGGAAAAATTTTAATAGATTTTTAAGAAATCTAACTTGTTGGTTGTGACCAGAAAATAATGAAGCACACACCTTTTGAGATGAGTTTTGTGGTGCAGTATATACCACTAGGCTGATGAGAGATTGGGTGCCCAATTTGTGATGTCTGTAACAAGGAGATGAACTCTCGCACCACCATGGGATGGAGGCACTGCTAAGTTTAGCAGCAAATCTTTTGAAGAATTGGGAGGGTGGGGGAGGGAGAGATCAAGAAGTCTGCATTTAATTCCTTTAGGCCTTTACGTTGAGTAGTTATTCTTACCAGGGTCACAAGGAAGAGACTAGTGAGTGGCTTGCTTTGATGGGGACAAGCTAGAAAAGATGCTGTCCGCATCCTGTGGAGTGGATTTAGCAGAGGGTCTTATGCAACATGACGCGGAAATTATGTTTGCATTTTTAGTTCCTGAGTGTGGCTGGTTGTCATGAAACTCACCGTGACAGTTTCTTACCACCAGGCAGCAGATTCTTCCTCTTACCTCTGTGGTGTGGGACAGATGCTAGCCGGTTAGCTCTCCTTCTCTACTGTTTCCGAGCTATTTCAAGCGACAGATGCCAGAGCTGGCTCGGTTTCAGCTTGAACATTCCTGTCATAGCCCTGCCTTGAGCCCAAATTCTGACCTTTACTATATGAAATAAAGTACTTATGAACAAGCAGTGGCTTGATCCAGAGCAGGCTTAGAGCAAATGTCAAGTGTCAAGTCAGTCTCCTGCTTCCTTATTCCACCTGCATTGGGAGCCTAGATTAGACCCTAGACTACAGCACTGACTGCCTTAGGCTTTATGGGTCTGGAGAGACATAACTTATTAACAAAGAGTTATTAAATTTTTATCAGTTTTATAACACAATGTAAATGCCTTCTATGAATCTACATTGTATTCATTATCATTTAAAACGTTAATTAAGTCAAAGTTGCATTTAATTTAGTTCTAAATGTGCCTTTGGGAAGAAGCTTTTAAAAACAGCTGTGGTATTGAGAAGCTCATTGATGCTGGGAAGTTGTTAGTACCACTTTTCAGGATAGGTCCCCCTAGTTGATTGCTATTTTGAGTCTTAGCTAATTTGCGTTGATGTTATTGGTCAGGTCTCAAATTAATATTGAACCAATAAGAGCAGAAAGCTATCAGCTCATGCTAATCACAGATACACTTTGATGCGTAATTTGTGTTCTTTTCAAATTGCTTCCAAACTAAAATGAGCGGTAAAGCCTGTCCTTCTCGTGCTCTTATTAGAATACTTTTTTCATTTGGTATCCTTATTGGTTGGCTCCTTTTATAATTCAGGGGAAAATACATTCACTGACTTGTAATATTGTCCCTCGGATTCATAGAAAAAGAAGTCCTCTGGCCTAGATCTTCTTCATTTCTTGTGATTTGAAGTTGTTGTAGTGTATAGGAGGTGCTTATTGAAACGTACGACAGATCACAATATAGTATCAATGTGTAAAGTGGAATGCAGTTTATTTTAAGAAAATCCTAGAATAACAGCCTTCCAAACCAAGTTAAAATGTGCTTGGCTTGCATTATGTATGGGAGTGTTATTGCATTTGATGCTTTTTGATGTAAAAAGAAGAGGAAGACGGAAAAAATCAAGTACAGTTTTTCCACCATCTGATTATTCCATTAAGACCCCCCAGTATGTTTTACATATGCATAGATTTAATCAGGTAAGTAGTCTTATTAGCTGCAGTGTGACCACTAATGCACATACTAAGTGATTCATACTTCTAGAATTGGAGCCAGAGGGAGCCAACCTAGTGCTTACCTAAGCTAGGAGAGTCTATTGAGCTAGAACCAGAGATCTTCAGATTTTACCAAGTTCAGTGTAGGTCCAGCAGGGTGGTCCAGCCCTCAGTCAGGAAGCCAGAAGCAACTTGCGAGACAATTTCTTCTGGGTCGTCGTATTTTCTTCTGAGTACCTAGAACCTTTCCAGGTATTTGAATAGGCCAGGATACATAACCTCATGATTCTTTTATGTGCTATATGAAAAGAAGAGATCATTGTCACGTAACTTCCTATGTGGTTATTGAAGTGTGACAAAATAAGCCCCCATCCTGTATCATTGCTTTGATTGAAGTTATAGTAGACAGGAAGGAGTTGAGCAGAAGAGGAAAAATTTTAATAGATTTTTAAGAAATCATAGTTTGTTGGTTTTTTTTTTTTTAGTTTAAAATTTTCCTAAACATCTCTTCAATATGTTGACAGTGTACTTTAAAATAGGTTAAAGTTCAGTAGTTGTGCTTTTACTGTTCAAGACTATTTACCAGCTTCTGTTAGCATACCTTTTTCTAATGTAATGATATAGCTTTCCTTGTGATATTTTACATATTACTGAATGCTGTAATGCAGTAATTCAATTTTTATCAATGATTTTAGGAAAAATACGTGTGCTACCTCACACACAAATGCTTCACTGATACTGATCAGATCTTGTTAGCACAGTACAATTATTCTGAAGGTTGGAAAAGGCGTATTACTGTGTAAGAAGTGGCCAGTGTTGTCTGGTTAAAAATTCATGTGGACATTTTAGTTTGACTGGAAATTCTGCCATGGCAAATGACATAAGGCAAAGATCCCAATCTTGACTGTGCCACTGGCTTGCTATGTGGCTATAGTTCCTTTTCTACCCAGCAACTGAGAATATTGTTATTATATTATATTATATTATATTATATTATATTATATTTTGTGATAAGAAGAGCTTTGAGATCCTTATATTTTGAAGTACTGAATATAAGCCGGGGTGTCCTTTTGTCATAGTGATTCCCCTGAAGAGGGCAATTTTCACCTCTTCTGATCTTTGCTGAAGGAGGCCATAGATGCACAGCAAGGAGGAGAGGAAGGTAAAATGGGCTACGTGATGGAAATAAAGAATGTGGAAACTACCAGAACTGCCTTGCTGCTGACTAATTTAGGGAGGTTTTGAAAGGGTATACTATCTAAGAGGGCACAAATACCTTCTTTATCTGAATCAGCAGGGAAGAATGTCTTTTTAGATATCTGGGAAAAAAAAAAAGATATTTTAAAAATCATCTGCAGTTTTTAGGTGCTTCTGAGCTTTAATTGGAATGCAGACCTTTTTTACTGTGAAGAACTGCTGAAGGAAATCCAAAAAAATCATTATAGTGTCTTTGATCTTTGTCATGCAATTTCCTTTGTTCGTTCTTGCATAAAAGATTTTGCTTGCACTAAGCATGTTGCTTTCTCTGTTCCCATGTTCCTGACATTATTATCTGCGCTCTCTATCTCAGTGGTGTTATGTGTTGTCTGACACAGCACGACAATATGGAGAGAGATTTTACATCACAGTAGCTATGCTGGGAAGAAAGACTGGCAATAAGAAATGGAGGTTCTGTTCTTGAGCAAACTCTTGCCAGAATGGACTAGCAGGTGTGCCATCCAGCAATGTAGGTGGTTTATTCTACAACTAGCCCCTCTTCTATAGTACTTATATGATCCATATAGAACATATTTCTTGGATATTTAGTAAAAATAGGAATAGTGATGTATGGACAACAACTTAGAAGTCAATATAAACATTTGCCTAGCTGATAAAGTTTTACCAGCTAACAGAAGTAAGATTCTTCTAGCAAAGAATAGAAACAATTAAAAGTTTTGCACCTAACGTAGAGATGATGCTTATTCCTGTTCCATGTGGAAGGCTGCAAAAATGATCAGAGGGATGGAACATCTCTCCTTTGAGGACAGACCAATACAGTTGGGGTTGTTCAGCCTGGAGAAGACAAGGCTCTGGGCAGACCTTATTGTGGTCTTTCAGTACTTAAAGGAGGCCTACAGAAAAGAAGGGGACAAACCTTTTAGCAGGGCCTGTTGCAATAGGACAAGGGGTAATGACTTTAAACTGAAAGCGAAAAGCTAGAAGGAAGAAATTTTTTACAATGAGGGTGGTGAGACACTGGCACATGTTGCCCAGAGAGGTGGTAGATGGCCCATCCTGGGAAACATTCAAGGTCAGGCTGGACGGGGCTCTGAGCAACCTGATCTAGTTGAAGATGTCCCTGCTCATTGCAGGGGGGTTGGACTAGATGACCTTCAAAGGTCCCTTCCAACCCAAACTGTTCTATGATTCTATGAGTAACACGAGCTGAAATCCACAGTAGCAATCTGATAGTATGTTTCATTAATAGGCATTCTGTCCAGTGATTTTTTTATTCATACTTTATCTCTGTTAGAATTAATTCCTGATCTATCATAACATACAAGGACTGTCAAGTTCTCTGTGATCAGTCGGTCACAAGATGGGTGGCAGCAAAGAAGTGATATAGTATTTATTTAGAATTGCAGGGTGTGAAAAAGAATATAATTTATATGATGAGGCAGCAGAAGTATGAAAAGAAGTGAGGTGCACCGCTGAATAGAACAGGTTGTACTTTTCTGGCTTCCACTACGTAGTGTCCTTTACAACATATGGGAAACATTTCCCAAATTATCAGATGACATGCAAAGATTTTTCACTAATAACGAATTTGGACTCATAGCCATTCTTGCATCTTGTCTTGTTTTTGACATGAAATACTGCTTTTTTACTTGGTTCTAAACAAAGCTGATAAGCTTTCCAATGTCAGGGCAAGGAACAAAATAGCAAAAAATGCATTTTACTAACTCTTGGATGCTAAGAACTGGTTTTGGTATTCCACAGAAAATTATTTATCCTATTGTATGAGGTTGCACATTTTCAGAATACTAATCAAATTAAATTTTAATTGTTGCTAAATTATATTTTGTGTAAATCAATACATGAAAATGTAATTTTTGTTTCACGTTATGTACAAAAGATCTGCTGAAAATTAAATCAGTTTTCATTTGGTAAAGATCTAAATTTTTCCATAGCTCTTAAAAGCTAGATTTTTTGCACCAAGAGCTTCTGTTCCATAGAAGAATTGTCCAAGGAAAAATGAATATATATATAGGTATAAAAAGCATTTCATTGTGTGTATTTTGATTGTTTCTAGTCAAGAGTCTCACTGCACTGGGTAACAAGATATACCTTATTGATTTCTTCATTCAGACAAAGGAATAAAGATGAGAGAACAGTAGACTTGGGAGAGATGTCGGTCTCAACACCGATTGTCTGGTGATAATCGTAACGCAAGGATCTGCAGAGACTGGAATCAGTAGTGTAATCCTGGCTATTTGAGAGGATCCTTCCATACAAGGAGTCCAACTTACAGGCATCTTACACTTTGGACAGTTATATGACTCAGCAAAAGCCTTTGGTTATGTTTGGAAGAGAAGTAAATGAACACACAATTTGCAGTGACAGGGAGGACTCAAGCCAAGGATCTGTGACTGTGTGGTCTAGATTTGTCTGATATTACATCAGTCTGGAATTCTGCAAGAGCAGGAACTGGCATTCTTTTAATCCTTTGGCACCAGATCCTTCTGCATGTTGATTTACGTAGTATGAATTCTGTGCCTATCTGTGCATTTCAATATGCTATTATTGTAGAATTCTGCTATCCTTAGAACGCCCTATACCTAAATTTGCCTCTCTTCAAGCATGAAATTATTTTTTGTTTCAGATCTCCCCTGCTATTACCATGATGTGTTTTTTCTTATTATAGCGTGGTCTGGGGAACTTCCTTTTTTTTTTCTTCCTTTCTTTCTTTCTATTCTGAGTAATTCCTGAAAATACTGTCTCCTACTTGAATGAAAAGGCATATTCTGGTTTTGGATTCAAGATTTCTAGTGTTACCATGTCTAGCAGCTGATCAAGCTTTAATGGTCTTTTTGATTGGCTGATTGAATCTTTGAATGCTGCAGCTCATTCATCCACAGTTTTACTGGGATTTCTCCTGCTAAATAGATAGATAAGCTCTTGTTTTGCATCTGAAATTGTAGCTTGAGAGAATGCAAGAATTGTATCTTTAGGCTCATATATTCAGCCTCAATACTCGAGCCTCAAGGACTCCTCAAGAAATATCCTGAAGTTGTCCCTTGGATCCCACAGATTTCTTCAGCAGTGTCCTTCAGTTCTGCCCATAAGGAATATAAAATATGTCAAAATATGCATTTGCTTCTAATCTGCCTTTAGCATACGAGTCTTTTGTCTGCCCTCTTCTTTCTCCTCAAGCAGGACAAAATAAAATCCTCAGAGGTAGAGCTCCAAGCAGTTCTCTTCTGGAAGATGACTTTCTTGACAGCTGTCAGTGTCCCCTGAGCACTGGATTTCTGGATGCTTTCAGTATCTGACTCTCAAAACATCTGGCAGCAACACTATTTCCAAATATATTGACATCCTGTGGCATTTGTGGTTGATACAGTTACTTTCAGGGTAGTAACTGATTCATAAATCTTACGAAATCTTATATATCAATTTTCTCTTTGTTGGAGAGAGTTCCTCCTCCTCCAGGTGATTGTGGACTTCATTGGGAAATTGGTGTGATAATTATAATAGAAATAGTGGAAGTTCAGTGGTTTTCTGCAGAATTTTCTTTCTTTTTCCTTTTTTTTTTTTTTATCAGTCTTCTTTCCTCCTTATTGTGCTACCTGCTTTGAAAAGGACCATCATCTGTAATTAATTTTATAGTCACAGAGTATAATTGATTTCCCTGGTATACGGGAGCACATGGAGCACACCGAGCATCATGCAGAACATAGCTGAGCAACCCGAGTGACTAATTCAACACTTCGACAATCCTCTCTCAAAAATTCTCTGTTGTCTTCTTTCCTTTCCTCCTGTTTCAGTGCATTGTGTACTAACAGCGAGGGTGCTGCTGTTAGGTTACCTTGTATGTCCATATTCTCATCAGGGTTTGGTTAATGAAACCAAAAGTACCTAGCACAATGCATTTACCTTTGATGAAGTTTTCTTTCTAAAGCTGTTCCTCGTCATGGGTTGTGATCTCTTTGCGTGATCTGTCTGATCCTTGTTGTGAACTAAGTAAGCTTGACGTCTCCGTGTAGCTTTAGTAACAAAGTGGAAAATAATAGGACGAAACATATTTAATTATTTTTTTTTTAAGCTGGCTATCAATTTAGTTTGGTAGATTCGGTATTATTTGCTTCCTTTCTCCATTGTTAATCTGCATACTTTTATAGTGTTACAGTTTCTCTCACATGAACTGAACGTGAGATCGCATGCATTTCCCTCTTACAATAATTCTGAGTAGTTCAACCCTAACATCTGCGTGTATTTCAGTTATTGTTTCCGTATTTTTGAGTATTAGAGAAATAATCAGAGGAAATTTGTAATGGTCATTTTTTTAAATTTTGTATGGAGGTATTTTGATCCTATTTAGGTTTTATTTGAAAAATATGATCCTTGCTAAATGCATCCATCCTTTTGAGTACTCTTTCTGTTCGAGATCAAGACTCTTTTGTAAGTAACACTGTTATTAGTTATTACCACTGGATTTCTCAGCTTATGCTTTATTTTCTACCCTTATGAAATTGCCAGCCCTTGCTTCCCCATAGCAATCGATTTCAGCCAAGCTACTGTATGCTTTGGCACAGATGTAAGTATTAATTCTTTTGCAGATACAGTCAGAGGTAGACATCACATTTCCATTTCTTTTTATTATGATGATTATTGTGTTGGTTTACTTCCTTTGTTTTGTCGTTGTTTACCTAGAAGTTATGCACTATACTTCCCTAATTTTCAATTGCAAATGAATTATATTCCATCTCTATTTTGGCTATTGCTATTTTTGCTATTATTTTATAGATTTAATCTAAGCTATTTATATCTTGGTTGTTTTTTATATTAATGTATTTACCAGGTGATATTGGTTTTTTGGATACATTTATTCAGAGAAGAACAGATTTATAAGGATGTAGTACATTGTAGAACTCATTAAAGTGGGGAGCACTTAGAAAAAAAAATATTGATTTCCTAGTGTCATGAAATGTGTTTAACTATATATCTGCAAGTGATTAAAAAAGCATATGTTACAATAGGCTTTTTAATACAGTTGATTCAATCTATTTGATTAATTTGGATGTTTAGCCTGTGACTTACAGTACTTTGCATAAGAGAATTGGTTTGTCAACAATTAACATTCCCCACTTTTTATGAAAGCCGTACTTCAGGTAATAGAGTATTGTTAAACTGCAACCAATGTGCTAAAAATCTGTCTTCTGGCAATAACATTTTTATGTACAAGAGCAGCTGAGAAATACTATTCTATAGTTACGCATAGATTTGAAGACAGAAAAACTTGAAGGCTTGAAACTCCATGTAACCAGCAGGTGGTAGTGCTGGCTTAGAAATAAGTAGCGACTGAAACGCCTCCAAGAACTTTTTTATTATGTATTGGTTTTGTGAAGAAACAATTTTATTTTTAAAAAAAATCTAATATTTCAAATGGCTCTTTTTAATTATATAGAAGTGTTCCCGAATAGGTATATACAGTGTAAGCACTTGTATATAAAACTTTATATAAAAACATGCACAGCATTTTATACTTAGTTTACATATGAAAATGATATTATGACCTCACAGGTAACAGTTGTGTGACGACCTCCATCCCAGAGGAATATTACAGCTGAACCTGAAAGAGTATTGGGGGTCACTGAGCTTGATCCTATTAACATTTAATAAATGGAAGTTTTTCCACTGATGTGGATGAAAGCAGGATAAAACTGATGATAAGAAAGCCAGAGTTAAATGTCAAGATTTCAATTCTTCTTGTTCAGAGACAGACGCTGCTACACCCTTTTGTACAAGGATAAACAACAGCCAAAAGGGAAAAGAAATTCTATGATAGTGAAATTTAAAAAAGAAAAAATGTATTCAATTTATTGGTGGTGTATTAACCACCTAGTAAAAAAAACCAAACTGAGCAATGTCCTCTAAATTGTGGGTTTCAGAAGTAAGACAACTAACTGGGAAGCAGAGTAATAATTAAAAAAAAATAATCTTAGAAGTTAAGAATACAGTCACATAAATTTGTAAGAAGTTTATGAAAATCTCTTCTTTACTCAACAATGCTGTACTGGCAGGGAAATGGGCATGGGGACCTAGTATGTCTTCTTCAGGAAATGTGTTAATGAAAACATCTTCATCACAAATTTATTTTCAAACTTGTCATAAGCAGGGTAGGGAAAAAGTTATTTCAGTTTAAAATTTCAAGATATGCAGGTTGGAATTGCACTGGAAATATGTATTTTTAAGATGTTGAGATAAATTGGCACTTTGAACTGGAAAACAAAGTAATAATTCAAATTAGATTTCTGCAGGATGAAATCTGCACTTCCCAGTGTTCTCAGGAAGGAAACAGTTGCGGCAAGACCTAGCTGAAATTTATGGAGTCCTGCTCCAAAGAAGTCGGCATATAACTATCCCTTTCCTATGCACTGAAATAATTTCCCTGAGGAACACAATCTATGCAGTAAATACAAGATTTCTAATCCCAAGGAGCAGAGCAATCACCAAGGACTCCTGTCCTTGGTTTTTCCCTTAGTTACTTCTAAACATTGTATGTTTTCCCACTGAATTTAATGAAGCTGAGGGAGTGTAAACAGCAAACTGTTCGTAGGCACAATGGTGAGTGGCCTTTCAAATTTTTATTATTTTTTTTTTTAATAGGAGCTTATTTTTTGTCCACATAGAGAACTTCACTGGTTTTAGCAGTGACTGATCAGATTGTGAGTGTATACAGTCACAAAGGGGAAACTTCCTTTGCTTTGTAAAAACAGGACAGATTCCTCCTACAGCTTGGCAGAACTACATAACTACAGCCTCCCCTCGCTACTGCTGCAACTTCTCCTTCCGTGTCCCTCACAGTTGGTGCCAAAATCCTCTCTGAGGCAATAGGACAAAGGACAATACACTTTGGGTTGCTGTGTATTGAGACAAGGATAGTCTATGATAATGCACTGAATTTAGAACTCTGGGTGTGGAAATACTCCCATTTGCTGTGTGATGGTACTCTTAAAGAATCCCCCAAAGATGTACCTTTTGGCTTTACATGTCGTGCCTTGGGGAACTGTCAAAGGAATACTCATAAGAAAATTGGTGTCTTTTAATCGACACTGTATTTTTTCAAGGAAAGAAAAAAGAAACATAGAAATAAAAAAGATGTTACAGTTATTTGATGTGAAGATATACAGTTTCATGTCTAATTAAAAAAAGCCAAAACACTGTAATAGCAATTTACTATAATTACATATGCATTCGATATGTTTTTATGGAATGTATTCCCAATGTACTTTCCAAAAAGCAGTAGCAACCTCACCATCTTATACGTGGTTCATCTGAGAAAATTAGTGATTAACAGCCACATTTACAGATAATTTGGTCATTTGAGTCTTAGCAAGAGCTATAATTAAGGAACTGGGTTAAAAGGGAATTGACTGCAAGTGAGGAACTCGAGGCTGTGTAACAGATTGGCGGTAGAACTAAATTCCTAGTCAAGAGATTCCCAGTCCTCTGTTTGTAGCCATGGGATCATCAGGTAGTCTATTAAAAAGTTAACATGTGGCTGTGAGCAATCCTTTTGTACTTTGTTTCTGCCAGAGGCAGCAGCTGGAGCTCTAAAACTGGAGTTCATAGCTGCTTGTGACACAGTAGGACACACAGGGTCTGAACAGCTCTCTTCTGACGCACAGGGGTAACAGTTTGCTGCTGCTCCTCCTTGGTGTTCAGATAGTAGAAGGACTTGAAATAAGAGAATTTGAAATTCAACTCGGAGAATATTTACACTCGCCATACCTGATGAGAGACTTTGAGTTTCCTTATTCTCCACAACACACTCTCAAAAGGCAAAGTCAGTTCCCTTCACTTTGATGGTTGTCTGGAAAACAGACACCCATGAACGCAGACCATGTTCTTTTTTAAGTTCTACAATTTATATGTATCTCCCTTTCTTCACTCTCCCAAAATACTTTACCAAAATAGTATTCTGTATGTATGCAACATGTGGAGAAGTCAATCAGACAATTAAATGGACAGGGGAAAAGAAGTCCACTGATGCTTTTTCTTAAACTTTTCATTTGACAGTTTTCCAATAACAATATAATGACTTGAATAAACAATTACAGAATGAATCATAAATTGAGAAGGCAATGGAGAATGGAGACTAAAAATCAAGAAAAATGTATGAGGGAATGCTAAAATCTGAATCAGAAAAATGGTCTAGGTTCAATGGAACTATGACTTAGTCTAAACATAAATTCGGATTTGATTAGGAATTTAATAAAGTCTCTTTTTTCTACTGTGCACATTTGTCAGGGGAAAGGGCAGATGGTTGTTACATAGAAATAGTGTCACATTGTATAGGCATAAGAAACCAGGTCCACGACATCTGAAGCCTTGCTTGTCTAAATTGCCCAAGCCCGTTGTGAAATGCTGGATGTATGAGAAAGACCTTCTTCCTGCCCCATTTTATCAGCTTGTGCCCTGAAGCATGAGATATGAACAGCTCCTGATCTAAAGTCCGCTGAAGTCAATATAAGTGTTTTCTCTGACTTCAATGGACTTTACATCAACGACAATTTGAACAGCCTTAAACCATTTCTTTGCTTGCTGAAGTTGTAGTAATAGATAAGTGATAACAACTGCCATGTCTGGAAAGCATTTGTAATAATTATGCTCTTGAATTAAACTGGAGGAGCAAAGAAAAAAAATCCCAGTTCTATTGTAACCTTAGGTGGTCGCTCTACTGCTAAAATAAATTAGTATAGTACCACACCCTGGTCTTTTTTACCAAAAGTTTCAAGTTAAAAGTTTGCTGGGTTTCCAAAAACCTTTGCAGTCTATGTTTCATCCTGTATACATGTGTAACCCTAAAAGCTCAGGAACTTAAAGTTTGTCATGGTTTCACAGAATATCAGAGCAGCCATCTAGAATACCTAACAGGATCCAGCCTAGAAACGTTCCACATTTTCTATTAATTGTCTTTTTACTGCATTCAGGGAAAAGCAAAGGTGAGGAATATATCTGTATCTGAGTTTCAATCCTTTATGTATGAGGAGAATTAAAACTGAAAGACCATGTATTATTAATATAAAATTTAAGCATTGGATGCCAATAGGAAAAAAAAAAAAAGGTTGAGCAATGAATTTGTCATTCAATTTTATGTGCCTTTAGCCAAAAGGTGCAAGCCTGGGACAAAAAGGGGGCGGGGGGGGAGATGTTTCTTGGGTTGCACTGTTTCAAAGAGAATGTCTCATGTAAGCGCCATTCAGTATTCGTAAAATGTTCTGAGATGATGCATTTTTGACATTCTTGGATCTCAGTGTTTTCTTATCTGCTTCAAATGGCACACGCTGCAATGAAAAGCCAGTGAGCCTCACTTCCTTTTCTGATGGTACTACTACGTAGAGATTTGCAGCGTATCTGTTTCTTGTATAAAAAAAAAAAAAGAAAGCAGTGAAATGCATTTCCCTGAGTTTGTAATGCACGTAGAAACCAAAACAGCAATCCTGTTTCATTTGAATTACCATTTCAGACAGCAGGCAAACACTGCTCCGCAGTTTCTAAAATTAACGTTCTTGTACCTCATCAAGCACCATTGGATTGTAGTTTCTAGTCAATGATTTCATTACATCTGATACCACCAAAAAATCAAGTAATAATTATTAAATTTATAAAATAAATAGTTCATTGGCATAAGTGATTTTTAAAGGGGACGAATAATAATTTTTTTCCCCAAGAAATAACAAATGTTCTGATTAAACCCTATTTTGATACTCTACTAAATTCCAACCCCAACGGATTGGGCACATTTTCTTTTCTGAAACTACCTTTGATAAGCAATGCTTTACAAACTCATCAGTTTAGCTTCCTGTTAACAAAGAGACAGCAGCCGTCTGGATTATTCTAGATCCGCAGTGAAACTGCCACAGTGCGTATGCTCAAACTAAAGCTGTGCAAGTTTGACAAGGGGCAGATGAATCCAGGAGTTATTGTGCAGGGGTTTAAGTCTATGCGGCAGCTGACGGTTGAAATAATCATCTATACATCGCTCTGAGCTAGCTGGGGAAAGGTTGAAGCTGTATATTTTCAACATATCTAGCCTAATGGTTAATCTGTTGTCTCGTACAGGGGGTGCTGGGTGGAATCACAGCAATAGCTGACAGTTTGGAGGAATTGCTGTGGGTATTTTCAGTTGCCTGATTCACAAAGTGGTAGGTAGCGAAGTCTAAACAGGCTTGTCATTGAAAGAGAGAAGTCGTGCTCACTGTCACTCCCATCAAAAGAACTCTGGTAGCCAGAAGCTCAATCAACATATTGATTATTTGCATTTAGTAATACAGAGCTGCAGCTTGTCTTCACCCACCACCTTGAAAGCTGAGCTTTATGGAAGACATGCCAGATTGCGGAATGGCGATTGCTCCTTTGGAGGTCAGCTGGGAAGATGCTTAGGAGAAAGAGAACAGTGAAGTTGGGTGGAGAAATAAAATATTTTTTCCAAACTTAGGTAGGTTAACTGTTAAAAACGCTCTCTATACTTCTGTGGCTGGATCTGGCATATCTGCACAGTGACATGGCATTACTCACTACAGAGATTAAGGGGTGCAGTATGAATTAGACTGTAACAAAAATGAAGTATCTGCAAGTGACAGCTCTGGCTGATGGCTGACTATGAAGGAAAACACTGTGCTAGTGTCTGGTGAAAAGCGGTGCTGAAAGCCTAGCAGCTGATAGAGATGGGGGAGGAAAGGAGCAGTGGGTATCGGTGGTGGTTGTTTAGAATGTCTGGTTTTGGTCAGGATATTTTTTCTCCTTTAA
The DNA here is from genome assembly GCF_000708025.1 of Charadrius vociferus. Classification (NCBI taxonomy): domain Eukaryota; kingdom Metazoa; phylum Chordata; class Aves; order Charadriiformes; family Charadriidae; genus Charadrius; species Charadrius vociferus. The sequence continues at coordinate 588,625 of NW_009649180.1, forward strand.
AACACATTTTCATCTTCCCTTCCAGGCAAATCACGCTGAAGCCAGTTGCAGCCATTTTGTTGAAAGCACTGTACTGGTATTCTGCCTTGTTACATTTAAATTAAAGCTCAGCCTGGTTTTAAGTTATGGCAAGTGTACGCTCACAAAGAATAAATAGAGATTGCCATAGGCATTAGATTAACTACATTGGTTGTTTTAAAAATGTTCAGGGAGTTGCAGATTGCATTTCAAATTATCTTCATTATAATAAATAAAATGTATAGAAATAGAAACAGGCATGATTCCCTAATGCAGTCTGTAGGCAAGTGTATATTCATGGAGCTGAAAGGAAGTTCTTGAAGGGGGGGTGGAGGGGGACGGGGAATAGGAATGTATGCAGCTTCAAAATACCTCTACATAAATCAATATCTGACATTTTATAGACATTATTTTTTATCTGTCCAATGTTGACAGGTTTCTTGCGCAAGTTCTGTACAGCATTTACCAAAAGTAGGTAGTGTTCACCCAGGCTGCAATTGGGAAATACTACAGAAAACAGGGAATTTCTCACTCTCACTCTACTCTGATTCATTTCCTTATTGTTTGCCGTTCTCAAAAAGCTACTCAGAATTCGCTCTCAAAATGACCAGTAAGTGTCTCTATTCTTAGTTAACAATAATAATGCCTTATGGATAAATGATAAGTGTCCTGAATAGTTCTAATGAACTTTGGCAGAATAAGCAATGCAGGCAGCACACTCATCTTGTGACCATTTGCATTGAAAGTAAAGGCATATGTCATATTGGATAAAGAAAAAGTAGTCTAACTATGGCTAGAAAATGGTTCTCTCTTAGTAGACCCGCTGGTGCTAAACTCGTCACGTACTTGGAAGAGAACCATTGTGGATTTGGAGGTTGTGGTTTAACATTGCACAGTGGTACAACAAATTACCTCAATCCAGAGAGTTTGGGTGCCAAACCTAGGGAGGCAGTGACAGTACGTAAGGATGTACTTAGTTCTGTATAGTTAACAGCAATCTTTGTTTCCCTAATATGTTTTCTATGAAAATCAGCCCACATAGTGGTGCAAGCACCCAAACAAATTTTTAAGAAATTATTAATAAAAAGAAACTGCCTTTGCTGAACAACAGGATGCTATAAAAAACACGTTTCAGGTTCTGCACATTAGTTTGTATGTGCAGAAATGACAGTGTTGGCCTGTATTTCTTGCCTAGCTGTACGATACTGCTTACTCTGAAGCACAGCAATATCTTGTGTTCAAAATTGCACCTCTGTGCTTGCACACGCAGTTCCATGCATAGCCTGATGTGCTTGTGTCTGTGGCACAGTGTGCCTGTACAACTTGACAGGCTGTTTAGACTGAACATAACCAGTTCTACTCATCTACGGTAAAAAATATATAATTGTATTAGTGGAATGGAGAAAGAGATAATTATCTGTACCAAAGAAGGGTTATTCAGATATATTATACTGTAACCTTTGCTTTTCGAGATGGAGTAAAAAGACATAAGCTATAAACTGTTGGAGTCAGAAAGAAACTTGTCCTATGAACAAGGTGTTTCATAGTCATCCACTGCGGGGCTTCTTCCATTCTTATCTGAAGCAGCTGAGCTCTTGTCAGAAGCAGGAGGTTAGAGGTCATGGGATGAAACTGGTAGTTAGAACTTTGAAATCTGGAATAATTTGAAAAAAAAAAAAAAAAAAAAGCAGCTCTGTTACCCCCGTTGTTTAATGTTTTGCTTTTCAGTGGTAGTACCATATCGACACTGTTGGAAATAAGGGGAAGTTAGGATATGTTTTAAGCAGCTCAGTCTGCCTTCATGCTGAACAAGATCATGTGATGCTATTAAATACGAGGCCAAGCTCAAGCTATTAGGCTGTACCAAAAGGCAAGGTATTTTAGTTCTGGCTCATGCTGTGCCACTGCAAGCACAAAATCTTGGGAAAACTTGCTTATGTCTGCACGGAATATGCCATAAGACATTCACTATTTTGGAAGTGCTTAATAGTCAGGGCTGGTATCTGAAATCATCGCTTACTGGACTCCGGAAAAGACTGTAAAAAGATTATGATGTTTCTTAAACAACTTGATTGGAGGGTGGATAAGCATTATTAATAGATTTTGGTCATCTTCCATTGTGTGTGAAGATACTTTGATGCAGGCATATAGATTTATAAAGATTATTTCCAATATTACTGTCTGTAGTTTAAAAATAGACTGAATTGATGCATTTCAAAGTGTTAAAATACATGCATGACCAGTGACTTGTGTAGGGAGATAGGTCTCTGCAGATATATTTTATCATCTGAAAATTGTTTCACTGGAGGAATATCAAAGGTAGAAGTACAAGATTTTACCAAAACCCAGTAACTCCAAGGTAAGATTGATAGTTTTCAAGTCCTGTATCCAATATGATACACGGCATTTTTTGTGGCAGTTTCACTAATAAAAGATGCTGTTCTCCAATGACTTAAAATCTATGTGAAGTCTCATGAGTACGCATTATTGTCATTATACTTTAAATTTTACTACTATTAGCAAAGAGCAGAATAACATTGTGAGTTAGACTCTAGTTCTGTTCTCACTGATTTTTCCATCCACCTCAGTCGTAACAGTAGCAAGCCATCAATACAGAGAGCATCAAACGGGAAAGGATACTTTGTCACAAAATAGTTGAACCTTGTTAAAAAGTACGTTCAAATGACTCTCGTGATTCACATATAAACACTTTCTTTGTGAGAGACAGATTTTGTGCTTGAAGACAAATGGCAAGCGTGTGGATGCTATTTATGTATTTTTCCTGTTACCAGACAGTATTTCTAGGTGATGGTAAACTAGACAAAGATTCCAAAAATCATACCGACCTCCTCAAATAATTTGGAGCTACTGTCTACTCGAAGTTCTCCATGGAAACCTTAGGGTAATTGAAACATATGGAAATAATGCTGCAAGATTATCAGTCCATAAACTACTCCATACCTAGCCTCCTCGCCTCATAATACATAACAGAATATAAGGTCTTAGTGGCTCAGTAATATACTTTCTTCTCTAGAATATACTCATTCAGAATGAAACAAGCATTGGGAGAAGATCATTGTTGCATACCAGAAAAAACATTTTATTATTGTCTTTTACAGAGGATGGCATTTGTTAGAGCTATTAATATGGGGGCGGTTGTTTAATTAGCTTTGATATATTAGAAATGAAGACTAAGAATCACAGTTTCAAGCTAAATCCATATTTAGGAAATTAAATTTATTAGCTTTCTTTTCAGAGGTGCTGCGTATGACTTCCTGAAATTAACAGTATTCAGCTCTTCTGCATACCCAACAACTTTTATGTAGGTTCCTAAACACCAGTTTAATTCCATAAGTATGCTTGCACAATTTTGAAGTGTTGACCTTACTTTCTTCTATTATTCCTTATTTATTTTAATAGCAGCAGAATGCTCTACCTCCCCTGTCATTTTCAGTAGATTCAAAGGAATAAACATCTTCCACAGCTAGTAAATCTCAAAGCCTTTATCAACATGTGGGAAATAAGTGTTGCCTCAGACACACTTACCCTAGGATGGGATTATTGCTTAAAGATGATAATATTGTGGAATAATCCTTTTATAAGTATTCTTTTCTAAAAAGACGTTTTTAGAACAAAACTTAAGAAAGCTGCAGGTATAAGCCTTTATTTCAGCTGTAGAAACTGATACTTTAAGCTTTAAAGTCTGTAATTCCACGTAATATCAAAATTGATTCATGCCTGTGGTTTGAAATATTTTTTAATAAAAAAACATTAATTTAAATTTTTTCTTATTATTTAGAAGTAAAGAATGCAGCTAGATCAAGTTACTCAAAATGTTCATACCAATTCAAGAATGCAACTACTAATGCATTGGTTGGTGCCAAGTCCACTGAAGGAATCCCGGAACCTGTTCCACTTGTTAATAACCGTAAAGGGAGCCTCTTCCTACCCAACAACCCCTCGCTGCTGCACCTTAACTTATTGAGTTCTGTTGAACAAGGAAAATCTACGTACTGTAGATTGCAAAGGGCACTCAGCTTGCCTGTAAAATACCGCTACCACTCCCAAAAGCCTGGGTTGAACCAAGATCTCCGTAGGTAGCCCCGTAGTTGGATGCATAAGGCAATACAGATTGGTTTGTGCATGGTTTTGCAGTCTGTTTTCAATGTGACTATGACATTACTAATGCTCTGTTAAGTGCTTACAGATGTGGGTTTCCCCAGATGTGGTGATTAATAAGTTAATCAAGATAGCTAGTCAACTAATGTTTCTGGGTGGTTTGTGCTTTCCCTTTCATATGGTTTATTTGCTCTGAAGCATTTACATGCTAGGCAGAATGAGTTTACCAGTTCGTGTTATGTTCAGCAACATAGATGTTATTTCAAATTCCGGCTCTTTTTGGGGTCTAAAAACAGTGTCTGTAAACTGTTCTGCTGGTGACCTGGGAGAGGCAGTGAAGGAGACAGATTAATTTAACAATTAGTAACAAAACCGCAAATAAAAAAGTTAAGTACTTGTCCACAGTTTCTGAAAGACATTCCCTTTATTTTGCTTAAAAAATGAAATGAGGATAAAAGTCAAGTAATATGTTGTTACAGATGTTCAGCTCTATATTAAAGCTGTTAAAATTACCAGCATATCTTAAATCAATGCATGGAACATTGTCTGGAGGTTATGTCATTGAAATAATGAATCCTCTTTACTCAAGAACAGGCAAACATGTTAAAACATCAGTGTAACTTTAAATTAAACTCCAGCATAAACCAGAGCATCTGAAGCCTCATTAGACTTGCCTGACATTTTTCTAGCACTGAGTCTTCCTGAACTGCAAAACTGTTAGATTCTCTGCCTATTAGACAAGTGAGCACTGGGTTGTTACAACAGTACATTGTGTTACACTTAGGGATGTGCAAACAAGCTCTTGAATTTCATTAGAACTCAGAGGCTGGTTCAAGTTCCGATTCTGTAAAATTCTGTGTCCAATTCTTGAACTTATTTGCAGTTTGCATGAAAGCTGGCAAAGAAAGTCTGCATAATATAATATGACTATCTTTTAATGCAAATCCTGTGACATAAAGACATCAAAAATACTAAAAATGGGAACACATTTTCATTAACAAAAGCACTAGGTCAAACATACAACATCAGAGTAGAGTTGTTGTATATCACAGCCCATTATTCAAATATGGTTGTCTTTCATAAGAATAAGCAAATTTAAGACTCCCTTTTAAATTAATGCAGACACAGGAGCCATGAAACTAAAATGATATTTTATGGCTTTACTAAAACTTTTGCTAGATCTATTTCTTTAAATATGCAGGAAATGGATAAGAGTATCTGAAGGATAATAATTAAGTATGTTTTATACCCTACTTACTACTAAGAAGCCACTTGTGGGTTATCATTGCATCACTTTTGGGAACCAAGCCATAGGTAATGATGTCCATTATTTACCATTCACATATTTCAGCTTCGTGGATTCCTTTCCCCCATTCTAATGGAGCTGCGTTTCTCAACTGCAGATGCCCTGTGAACTCTCTGCACAGATTTCATTGAAAAACAAAATCTTGTTTGGATGTGATGTGATTAAGATAGATCACCTTTCATTGCTGCAATGAGAATAAACGGCTTCCTTGCTTAAGCAAGACTTTGCTTTAGCAACAAATTGAGATCCCTTATAGAAGGCTTTGCTGGCAGGTATTAACTAGTAAGCCACATTAACCTGGGACTTCCCAGGCAATTGGTGACAATAACACAGTTTGAATATGACAAGCAGATATCAAAAGAGAGAGCTTATTTATAGTAGATGCAGTACCCAAAATAACCACAGACTGCTAGAAATCTAGTTCTAGAAATGGTTATTCTGGATGATTACTAGTAAGACTTTGTTTTTTAATTGGACGGATGGGTAGCATCACCTGGCAGCACTGGAAAACACAAATATTGGACCATATAGTACAAAAGGTCCTTATTGTACTAACTTGCAATATTTGAAAGGATCAGACAGGAGTGTTATTAGCTAGCTAAAAACTTGGAAAAGTACTCTTTTTTAGCAGTGTTTTCTATTGTTCGTAAAAATATTTCTGGCTATAGTATGATCTAGAGTTGACTTGTGTTCATGTAAGATTTTTGCACATGATCCTGATGGCTATATGTCTTCCTTCAACTGTTAAAATAGTATAATAGTACACTTTAATTATGTTGCAATACTGAATCTCTTGACAAACATTCTGTAACCCCATGGAAGGAGATAAAATTAAGTGACATTTAGAATTTTTACTACCAAGACAGCAAAACGTATCAGTTGCAGCTTGTTTCTGGAAGGAACGTTTTGCATGGTTCTTGTTCCTTTGATCTTTTAAGTAGTGGATTCCTCAAATTGGAACTGAATGTTTATATCCTATAAAGAACAAGGGAGCACAGTGTATATCTTGAAAGCGACCTATTGTCTGTGTGGAGTAGCATGCGAATAACTTTTTGATAGGCAAGTTTAAAACAGGACTGCAGTTTGCAGAGGGTGTTCTGAAATGCGCAAATACTTGTACTTTGTTATAATCAGAAATAGAAAGATATTACTAACAAAATAATTCTGTGCATATTCACTTCATGTTACAAATAGCTAAACACTGAAGTGATCTACTTTAATCCAAGCAAACTATCACAGAAAATTTCAATTTGTATATTTTTGAGAATTTTCTGTGGGCCTATTTATCTCCCAGCTGAACAAATAATGATATTGGACTAATTGTTGATAAGCATTTCCACTATAGGACTCTCACTTGGAAAAAAAGAAAAGTCAGATGAGAAGAAAATGTCTTTGTCTTTGGGGATGCTGCCCAAGGAGAAAAGAAAGTTAAGTTAGTGAAATAAGTGATTACTAGACAGTCATTGCTCTCGTCTAAGTATTACCTTTTACACCACTCTTTGGGGCATTTATTTTGGGGTTAACTATTTTTTATTTTTATTTTTATTTTGCAATGCTTTCTTTTGTTTTGATTCCCTTGATGTTTTAGGTGATGCCAGGTCATTTAAAAAACCAGCACATCTGTCTTTTCTGGGCCCAGTCCTTCGGACTTGACCAAGGCAAAATGAAGTTCGAGAGCAGACTTGGGCAAACAGACAGTCATGAGAGACTAGAATGCAGTCTGTAATAAAATAGCATCAGAAGAGGGTTAGAGCAGGAGGTTATTGCTTAATTTCTTCCCAGATAAGTCTAGGGCAGGTGACACATATCCAGGTTTTGTTGTTGTTCCTGTGTAGCTCATTGCAAATAGAATTTTTTTTCCACCCTCTGCTTGTGCACTGCTAATGTGTATTAAGCTCTTTTAATATAGCTGCTACTACTACTAATCTCTTTCCTTTTAGCTTTAAAGTAACAGCTTCCTAGGCATCAGTTATATTATCTTCTAGGTAATTTTTTGGTTAAGAGTAGGATGGGGGAAAAAGTGTATTTTTTCCTTCTTTGTTTTAGAAAAATTCAGCATCGGTGTGAATTTGAGAAAGCAGGCATAAGATAATTCCCTCTGACAGCACACGTGAGCCTTATGCGCAGGTTATCAAGTGCAGTAACAATCTTGAAACGGTAAAGATGATGGTTAATTCTTAGAGATGAGTTATTAGGAAGCTGCACTTGTTTAAGCAATAAGTGTTGTGACATAGGTTATCCGAGAGTAGCTTATGATTGGCAAAACTGTAAGTGATTTTACATCTGGAAATTGATCTGTCATTGAAAATGCACCTCATCCTCATTAAAAGATTGCATAACACATGCATCCTCTGTTATACAGGTATTGTCTCCCCACTTCCATTCAACCTCATTCTGTTCACTTCTGTTAAAACTCCCTTTTGTGAGAAGGGTAGAGCGATGAGGTCTGACTTGTGCTGGAGATCTGTGCACAATGGCAGGCTGCGTTCACATTCCCGACTAACTGAATCATTGAACATCAAGGCATTGAATATTTTACATCTCTTCATGAAGACTCTGTTGTTTGGCATGTGAGGAGCAAGAACCAACTGGTGTCTAGTTCATTAGCAAAAGCGGGCTGGCAGCTGTTATGTTGGTATTGCGAATAGTACTTTATCTTTCTGAGAATATAGCGCAGCACTAATTCTACTTTTCTGTAGCACAGATTAACTGAAAATAACTCTAAGAATAACCCGAATGTGGTTCCCCCCCTTTGTTTTTGAAGTATGAAACCAATTTGAACGCCTGTGTTCAAAACCCTGGTACTCTTCCCTGCTTCTCCTTCAAACCAATCTCTTTGACTAACATGTATTTGATTTTTATTACTGTTGGGCCTATGTTAGCAATGAAGTATCAGTGCGTGAATGGACATAGAGTGTGTGTTCTTTGCTACTTCACTTGTATTTCATATCGCACCCAGAGCGGTACTTAATCTCATGAGTTCCTTATATTTCCAGTTGAAGATGAGCAGCCGTCGACACTGTCACCCAAAAAAAAGCAGCGAAACGGAGGCATGCGAAATTCACCCAACTCCTCACCCAAACTGATGAGGTAAGACTATAAGAAAGTCATATCTTCATCTTCTTTCTTCCTTCCTTCCTCCTCTCCTCCCCCCACTTCAAAAATAAGGGGGAAAAAAGATTGTTAGATGGTTTCTGAAAGGCTGAAGTATTTATTCTGTCAGCTTGTCAGCAGTTAATGATAGAGCTGAAAAAAATTCTGTCATGAAAAACAGTTTGAAAAGCTGTTTGAAAAATACATAGGCTTTAAAGTCTTAGCTGTCACCCTGTCCTGTCCGTGTGTAGTTCTTAAACAGCAGTGGCACTAATGATAGCACTAACCAATCAGGGGAACTCATGTGGTTAGTTTGCCTCAGGCAATTCTCTTTTTGTTGGATTCCCTCTGAGTACTGTTTTCTGTACTTAAGGCCATATGTGAGATGTATCATCACAATCAAAAATGAACCTGAATATTACCTTCCTTTTATCCTGTCGATTGAAATCAAATTTCGGTTAATTGATTTAGACTGATAAAAAAGTCTAATAATCTATGTACTTGCCAAAGCAAAGTTCAAAACTAATGCAGTTTTACTCAGGCTAAAAGCACATTAATTATGAAATACAGGGATTTTTAAGAGGGTAGTGTATACTCTAAAAGTGGGTGATGAAAACATCATCTTGTTACTGATATTTTTCCCCTGTTGCTATGTGTACATTATTTTACACCAGTACGTCTTTGTGTAACTATGTAGTTTCCTTGCATGGGACAAACTACCTCTGAGAGATTTGTTAAAACTAAAACTGCAACAAGAAATTGGAATCTGTTAAAATAATATGGCATTTGCATTCTGTCTCACTGTGCTTCACCTTTTGCCTGCTCAAGTCAGTCAGAACAGGAGCAGAATAGTGGACATGGAGTTTGCTACCCAGTCCTGCTTTGGCTTTTTATACTAAAAGTAGCCAGGATAGAACCTCAGTCCATAATTGTATGCAGAACATAGCAGAGATTTTCCACTGCATATATATATATAGACACAGTAATATATGTAAACTTATTTACATATATGAACAGACACGTTTTTGCAGGTCGGGGTTTGGGTGTATGTATAACTATAACTGCTCTGCAGCCACAGAGGTTAAGTGAAAAGAAATTAACATGAATATATAGTTCTTTCCATATATAAAATAACTCATGACTTTTCTTTTGTTGTTGACAGTTATTTTGTTCCTTTAACAATTCTGGATACAGCTAGGTAGTATTCCTCTTTGTATTTCGGTCAGTAGACTGGGGTATTCTTTGGCCAGTTACAGAAGCATCCATATTTATTTATTTATTGTTCCTGCAATAAAGGGCATGTTCAAGGACGTAACTTCTACAAGTCGTCTTCATCTCTGTTTAGACTACGGAACCAAAAGTGAGATTGATTCACAGAGGAAAATGCACCCAGCTGTGGCTTTTTTTTCCTATTGACCATCTATTTCTGTTAAATGTATCATTAAAAGTTCTCTGCCTTCCTGTTAGCTCAGCCTTGCCCATATGACACTGATTTACATGCTTGTTTACAGTTTATGAGGAAGAATAAAATGAACATACTGGCAAGCTTCTCATTTTTATGGTGCCAGTTGTCATGCTAGCATCATTTTCAATTTACTTACCTTTGGACAGTCATCTTAGCTGGTGCTAATAGTTTTAACCACTTAAAGTTTTAAACATGTGGGAGATTCCCCCCACCCCCCCACCCCCCCCAAATCCTAATTTGGGAGAAGCAGAAATAAAAAGAAAGAGAGGGAGAGAGAGAAAGAGCTGAAACATTTGGAGCTGAGCACACTGTCCCTGTTTGCTATGTAAAGTATGCCTCATTTCTTTGATCTTGAGTAATAATAATTCTGGGGAGTTATACTGTTTTCATATGCTTCAAAGCTGTGTCAAAGTTTTGCTGCTTAAGGGTACTTCTTTATTCTATTGGCTCTTGGGTACTGAGATGACAGGTCCTCTGTACTAGGTGCAGGCTTTTTCAAGTCATAGCCTTCAGCAAAACATCAAATTACCAAATACAGGGTAACATACTTCTACACAAATGCCTTTCCTGTAGATATATTATACCATATATATTAAATACTTTAGTGTTACACGGTACATTTTATGTGCAATAGAAAGTGATGGTTTGAGGTAGCCTTAGGGGTACTTTTTTCCACAAGCAGAAAAAGCTAGTGTATACCGTATCAAGTATGGTTTTTACAGGACTTTCTGCCCGAAGGCCTTTGTAAATAAGTAATGATCAACAGATTGGCTGTGGGTTTTTGAAAAGCATGCCTGTGTCAGTTTGCATGATGGGGGAAGATTTTCAAAGTGGAGCCTGCTTTCATTGCCTGCTGAAGAGGGACTGAGGGAGAGTAGTCATCCCGAGCCTGAGCTGTCTGCTCAGTAGCACATCAGAATTGCTAAACACAGGTCGAGCAGCGAGTGGAGAACTTGCCAGGCTTCCAAATCCAGACATTGTTTTCTTCCTCTTCACCCTTGCTGCTAAATTTATTCTCCAGCCCTGTGTCGGCACCCTCAGCCTCTCCCCAGATCCAACCGTCTCTTTGTCTTACTCTTTATCTACACAGACTTAACTTGGGTTCAAGGTGCTAAATAAGAGAAAGTGGATTGAATCAGAAGAGAACTCTGTTAAGCTTTGTGTGTAATGGCCAAACGCTGTTCTCCTTTCTGATAAACAAAGGTGGGCTGTATTATCTGCTATTTTGTATCCTCGTAAATTACCGACAGTGACAGGTACTTGCTTTCCTGCCCAGAAATCTTTAGTGTATGTCAGCTAAAAGTACACAAGAGGTAAATCAGCTAAAGCACTGTCATGTCTGAGGCTGATATTTATCTTTGCTTTTTAAATTTACTTTAAAAGCTCCTTTAAAGCCAGCTTCACCTCTGTCCCTCCCATGGAAACAGCTGGCTACTTGGCAGACTTTTCCTCAGCTATGGTCCTGGATCTAGAGGGGGCCTGGAGGCAGGAAGTCTGGAGCATGTGAAGGAAGAATATGTGAAAAGTTCATTTATAAATTGTAATCAGAGTTGTGACTTTAGAGTCACTTTCTGAGCAGCCCTACAGTTAAGATACTGTTGAAAATGCTGCATAGATTTTAGATTTCCACAGTGGTCGGGGCAAATCAGGGAAGAAGGTATTATGCCGTGAGATAAAACTCTGTGACTTCTGCTATTACTGGAGTAGAACAGAGGACAGAAGTGGTATCATAGGGATTCCCTGGGACATCACGACCAGAGGTCTGACAGGCGCTTATTTAGGCCTGGTCAGAAAGTGGGAATTTTTGAGATTTACTCACATATAAATAGAAAGCTGTATTACCAAATATGATCCATATAGATAGATTGAAGTCATCTTTTCAATGCCATCTTTTTGATGATATTGTCTCTAAATGCCAATAAATTACTAACTGAAATAGATGGTAGGGATACAGATGTTCTTTGTACAGATCGCAAATGGTCTGGATTCACATTTAGAAAGTCACTATTCTAACTGAATCCTGCATCGCATCAAATGACATGAGCAGAATCACACTGATGCAATACTGGAAGAATTTAATCCATCAGAAACAAATCCTTCAAATTCCAACTATAGCTACAAATGCAAATTAACTAGAACAATACTCTGCATTGTCATGGTTATTTCTGTCTGGTTTACATCAACAGAAGTCTGTCCCATTAAACCCGCAAGAACACAGATATTACTTAAAAATAACTTAAACTTCTACAGGAAGAAATGGATGCTTCTGTGGAGGTGTGAACACAAGGACATCCTGTTACAATAAAAAGTAAAATTAAAATAGGAAGTGGAAGAAAAGGAAGGAAAGCTGTAAGTAGCAGGGTAATCGCATATCACGTCTCCTTCTTCATGAGACGAAGAAGAAAAGTAGAACCATTTGATGCCTCTGGTGTCATGCAGTGATATCAAGTCACCTGTTCATCATCTTGCAGTTGCAAGTTTTGATGCATGTTATTGACGAACAGCCACATTAAATATGAGGAGGCTATGTCACCCAAATATCAGATAGCGAAGCTAGTTTTAAAAAAATGTGTCATTTTGGATTCCAGAATGACCAGTAAAAATGTGAAAAGCCCTGGATATGAATCAAAAAAGCCACTTAAAAGGATTGTTGCTGGGGCTCAAGTCCACACTTAATGCTTTGGTAGCTGCTATTGCATGAGTGGAATACACTGACTTGAAGGAAATGTCAGCCCAGCTGAGTCAAACTACCTCTTAATGGAAGAACAAATAGCATATGACAGGGCCCAAGGGGCCTGAAGAGCAAACAAATAGTTTGTCCCTGTCCACTCTGAATGTAGTGGTGTAGTTGACATAGGCCTCTAGACAAGTAGCATACTCAGCAAAGGGTCATTATCATTAGTGTCCCTGATCACATAAGAATCAGAGGCATCAGAGGACGCTGGGTTTTCAGTGTGTTACCAAGGAGAATCTCATAAGCCCGAGGATTTTTCTTGATCAAGGATCTAAAATAATTCCCAACCAAACCATAAAACTTGCTCAGAGACTGTCAAGACCCAGCTAAGTGACGCGGAAAAAAGTGAGCTCTTTGGCATACGTTTCTGGAAACCTAATGAGATTATTTATCTGAAGTTGAGGGGGAAACCTCCTGTCTTTTTTCCTGAATATTGGATATAATACTCTAAGTATATGAACAATGGCCGTGCACGTTTATCTCCTCATCCAGCCACCCAGCTACATACACCAGATGTACACACACATTTCTGCTAGTGCCACTCGGAATGAATTTGTAGTTCCCCCGCCATTGTCATGCTGCCCTTCCATGAGCTGAAACTGTGAGCTTTCTTATAGGAACCAAAAAAATAGATGGGCGGTCTAGAGGGGAACATTTCCCAAGAAAAACCTTGAAAAAAAATAAATTCAATCTGATCGTTTTCCATGACTCCACTAAACCAGGCGTGAAGGTAAGGTTTGAAGAGGTGAAAACTCACTGATTAACCATAATAATGGTTTACACTTATGTCCCTCAGCCTTGGAGATTTCCATCGCGTACTCTAAAATATATGTCCTTTGTTAAGGATTTACAAGGCTAACTTGATGCAGTGCTAATATGCAATGATAACTAACCTGCAGCACAGCAGGTATTTAACAGCACATTTCACTTCCTGATTCTGTTTTACGAGTTCACTACAACCAACACGAGCAACAGGAGTAGCTCAGTAATCACTATGTTATCTTAGGCCTGTTTTTAACAAGGTTATAGAACTAAAAGGTTTGAGTGATAGGGGGCGGTATATGTTAGCCCTCTGACTGTTGCTACCATTGGTAGTTGTGCTATAAACCATGGGAATAAGAACAGTATCAGATTTTTTTTTTTAGAGTACTGTGAAACCTTGCATGAGTGCTTTTAAGATAAGAGTGCAGTGTCAGGAAATAAAAGGAGAATTTTCCAGCAGAAAAAATCAACAGGCTTTTTTATAAAGTTCAGGGTAGCAGAAGATCCACTCAGATCAAGGCAATGGAAAGAAAAAACTCTTTAGCTTTAAACCGGGTTTAAAGAAAATAACGTATTCTTATAAACTTTGAGTTGAGAAAGTGGTAGCTTTTATCATAAGGTATAAAGGCTACGCACTTCATTTAAGTGGCAAAAAATACTCCTATATTTTATGATGCCACTTTACTGTGGGTTTGTTTTTTTACAAATGAAAAAATTATTTTTTTCAGGTACATTCTCCTACCCCTCAAAGATTGCTAGTTCTGCAGCTTGAGTAAATATAGATGGGATATTAAAAACAGAAGATACATTGGCTGTGTGCCTTGTCTCCCCCTTATTAAATTGCTCATATAAAAGTTTAGAAGTTAACTATTTTGTTACTTTTCTATGTGAGAAGATTCATACTTCTGAAGCATATTGTGAGCATGTCCTTGATGTATCGAGGTACTTTAATGAGCGAGATTCTCACAGTAAACAGCTCTGTATCAGCGTCCTTAGTAGTCTTGATAAATTAACATGAACTCTTCAGTAAGGCTTCTGAGGATAAAAAAAAAAAGAGCAAGAGGAAAGGAGGGAGAATTGTTAGTGTTCTTAGCACTGTAATTCAGGCCTTAAGCTTGCACAGGGCACCACGTACCAACCACTGTATTAGATATATTCTTCTTTGTAGATTTAGGGAAAAAGTCAGACAGTGAGAGATTAGGAAAGCTTCCGAATATGACAATTTTAACAGCAAACTGCAGGTTTTCTTTCTCTTGTCGCACTGGGTTTTCTTCTCTAAAGCCCCGTGCATCTGGGCACTGAATCCTTACAAATTTCATTGCTGATTAACCTGTGAAAGGGAAGATCAGTAAGAGAGTGTCATCAGTGTAACACACATAGGCAACAAATTCTCATTACAACTTAATGCCATCCACACAGACTGCAGAGGGTCACAGGGAATGGCTAATGGTAGCCGACAAATGTTGGGTGTATTAGTCACAAAACATTTGCTGAATTCCATCAGAATGTCGTGACAACCTTCGCAGCTAGTCCCAGCGAGCTGCCGGAGTCAGTGGAGTTTGCCTGTGACAAGCCGTCACTCTATCTTGGTTGAGCTTTATAGCAGCAGTCAAAGCAGTCAGAGAAGATTGAAGTGACAGAGGCCCACTGAGTAAATAGTGAAACATGCAGCACATCATGAAATATTCAGCCAGGGTGTAAAAGCTCTAAATGCTTTTTCAATTATTAGCACCTGCACTGGCTGCATACATCTAACACTAACAGCATGTTAATTGCCACAATTTGTTAGGGTAGCTGTAGGAGAAATTTCAGAGGCAGGAGACATTCTCTAGCGCATCATCAGCTCCTATCTTACCTTCAGCAAACCCACGCTTTGCTCCAAAAATTAAGTGTTTGTGTGCATACACTCACACACTCACATCCACATCCAGAGTCAGGTAGGAAAACTCAAAATTCCTGGCCCACACACAAGGTGAGTTTCAAGACCCTGAATCTCGAACAGTAGACTGTTAAACGACTTTTTGTGGGTAAAATCCAGATATAGATTCTCTCCATAAATCTCCAGATATAGGATCTCTACCTGAGAAAGGCATAATTGCAGACTTTCACAAACACAGGTTAAAGAGGAGTTGTGTTGTTCCCTGGGGTGTTTGGCCATTGATTTCATATAAGGAGAATTTTATTGTAGGGCAGAACAAAAAGTAGCCAAGATGTTGTTTTATGGATGTGCAAAGACTAACAAGTTACAGTTTATTTTCAAACACTGCCAGGGTCCCTACTGGTCATATAATATTCTCGTTCCCAGTGCTCAACATATGGAGCAGTTCCACCACAGATCAGTGAGGGTATATTGCATTAATGCTCAAAATTGTATATGAATGATAGCAAGAGAGTTAAGACAAAGGTGACAGAATGCAAGGATATGCTAAACAACAGTCATTTAACGAAGCAGCCATTTGGGCCCGAATGGTCTTCTCAATTCTGTCCATCCCCAGTCATTACTCAGAAGTTCCAGACTCAAAAACTCCAAGTAAGTTTGCAATAGTTATAAATGTGTGCTAGGAAAGCAGTGCTCTTTAAAATGTAATGCTCACTTCCTCGCAGTAGGTTTGCTGGAAGTGGGATTTATGGTTTTGCTTTAGGCTGTTGTCTTCCAGGCAGGCTTTTTGGGGTTGCAGCTGTAGCATGGCATTTAGCGTCGTTTTCAAGTTTAATTGATCATAAGTGGCATTATATGCTTTTCAAAACCTTGAAAAGATGGTATTTTGCTCTTCATTTGAAGTCATGCGTGTGTAATATCTGCCATAAGAACCCGAGAAGCTATTTTTAAACTGGGGTTATGGATGAGGGAAAATTGGCTTTTGCTCCTTTTCTCCCCTGCGTGCTGTACATGCCTGTCTTTTCCTAGCTGGAGTGACCAAAGGCTTTGGTCATTGCACGCCTTAAAAGCCAACATCTCAATTAAAACAAACACTGTGGATTTTAGTTAGTAGAAGGTGGTTTTCTTCCTACAATTTGAATTTTTCAAGCAGATAACTCTGCAGCTCTGAAGAACATACATCATAGCTGCAGCGTTAATACAAGCATTTGCACACTAACCTGCCAGTGTGACTCAAGCGTGGCTTGACAGGGCCGTCTTCATGGGTGATGGGGGGAGAGAGGCTCTCCAAACATTCAGTTCATGATTTGGCTGTAAGGGCAACAACTGTAATGCTGTGTAATATGAATTTTAATGGGAAGAGGGTGTCCAAACCCCTTAGGCAGATTTGACAGCCTTGGCCTCTGTGTGTCTGTCTTAATTAATTTTTAGTATTTGCAAAACAGGTTTAGATCATCAGATGAACCAGAGTATATATGTCCCAAGTAGTAATGCTATTTTATTACTGTATTACTTCATAAAATTATCAAGGTATTTAAACAAAACAAAAAAAAAAGTCTGAGGATCAATTTTGTTTTTAAGTACGTAAGCCAGCGTATCTTCTAACATCTGAGGACAAAGTTGGGCCTTAGTGGTAAATAGTTTTCAACCTCCTCAGACATCTTCAAGGATCACTTTACTGAGAACGAAAAATCTTTGATTAAATAGAGATTAAAATAGTAGTTTACCCCAGAAGATTTAAATTTAATAAGCACACTTATATGTAAAAATCCACAGATTCTGAAACACAAAGTGTGGCTAGTCTTATCATGGTTTCCTTCTCAGGCAATAATACATTCTCCTAGAGTAAAAGTAGTACAAGGGTGTCTATTAGCTTGCTTCCTTCTTGTGTGACCCATCCTGTTTGCTTCTTTTAAGGCTCCCACTTGCTGTACTCCAAGCAGTGAAGCAGAGGATCCAGTTTATCATATTGTAAATAAGTGCATGTATTGATTTAAAAAATATATATATTTTTTTAAAACCACAATTTGCTACCTAAAACTTCAATAGAGAGTTACGTCTGATGATTCTCATTCTGCACCCTTTCCATAGCACACTTCTGTTTAAACCTAAGACAACTAGAAAATATAGTATTGAGGTAAAATTCTAATAAACCTTTGGCACAAGCTACTTTGAATATTCCCTTTTAGGATGCAAGGCCCTTACCCAAAAGAGAAATACGTGAGGCTTTAAGCCCACACACACACAACAAATTGCCTCAGACTTCGAGGCAGTTGACCCTAATTTGATGTCAGATATCTGTTATCATTTGGTTTGTTATAAGATTCCTATCAATTTGTATCATTTCTGTGACTGGGATTAGAGTATTGCTAAATACTCATTTGTGTGAAAGCTTCAGATGATCTATTTAGTTTTAAATTGCAGAGCATAAAAGAAACACTGATTAGAAAATTAGAATATGGCATTTTTAACAAACTGATTAATTATAGTTTCTCTGAGGAAGGGAAAGCGAAAAGGAAAATTCATTCCTGTATGCATCTAATTTCTGAAAGAAAAAGGAGGTGATTTCATCAGTGAACTTTGCTTCTGTTTCGGTGCTGCACTACGAAAGACTGGTGGAGAAATGTCTCATGAAAGTTTAGAGGGGGGAAAAAGAAACAGAAAAAAACTCTTTTCAGTGGAAGCTCCTGAAGATTCCTAACCTTTTTGCAAAAATTCTCCTTTTGAAACACATAGGTAACACATTCCATCAGAAAAAATAGCTAGGACAGAGTACCACTAAACGTTGCCTGAACGTCAGTACAGCCTTCAAATGGAATTGTATCCATGCTCGCAGACCTTATGTTACCACATGCAGCTCTGAGCAGCAGGGAATGCCCTATGAACAGCATCCCAGCTAACTCTCAGCCGAAACTACCATGGCTGCAGCTCACTGATGAGTGAAGTAAGAGAATGCAGTCTAGATATTTTTATAGAAATATATAAAAAAAACCCAAACAAAACCAAACCAAACAAAAAAAACCACAAACAAAATCAAGCATAAAACCACCCAACAAAACCCTTTGGTACAGCTTTTGCACCAAGCAGCCACCTCTGCTTCCCACAGAAGAGGGAGCACACTTGTGCGAGGCCTTCCATTCCTAAACCTGGAGTGGGGTCAGAGACTCCAGGCAGTCCCCTAGAGACTCCTCTGCTGCCAGTGGGTTGATAGTGAAATGCGCTGAAGTGTATCTCTGTTGAGTGAATGTAAAAAACTTTGAAAACATAGTGTTTCTTTTTACAGGTGAGTCTGACTTATGCCGTTGCCATGTAGTGCATTGCTTTTTCTTGAAGCATCAAAAAAAGATTCTGGTTTAAATGCAACATTGCATTAATAGCTTCTCAAGTTCTTTTAAGCCACTTTCTACGGAGTTGACTCCATAGATAAGTTACCATAAGGTAACTTCTCGTATTGTATTTGGGGTAAATTAACCTATATCATACACAGTGTTCAAAGTCTGCTTTAGTAGACAATGCAAAAGAGAGGTTCTTACCACTGTCTGCTGGCTCATATGCTTTAAAAGCAGTGAACTTTCCAGTTTTGAGAGTTCAGCCAATATGGGCATTTCTTTAACAGACTTCAAAAGGCAAACTGCTTTAAAATTTGGCTACCTGTCTCAGAGTACTTAGCATATTCCTACATAGCAAATATTTTCTTCTTTGAAAAGTTACAGTTCTGTATCAGGATGTTTCAAGTGTTCATGGCAAAAACCTTAAGTAAAGACTGTAGTTTTAGCAGACAAAGCTGTTCCCTCCTTGAATTTAGGATTTTAGGGTCAGTTTACCCTGTGCCTTGTAAACACGATCCTCCTTCTAATGCTATTGTATAGTGCAATCACTTAGTGGTCCTCACCAGCATCTGAGAGTGTTGGAGTCACTTAGTACTTAGCACAAGGTTTGATTTTTAGCATATAAATTAAAGAACTATATGTGTCTGTGCCTAGATGTAACTATATTTCTGGAGAGCAAGTTTATAAAAAATGTCTTTTATTTGCTTCTCCTTTGAGAAGCCTTGTGCTTTAAAATCTTGTTGGAAAAACACTTGGAAGGTTATCACAGGTAGAGTTGTCCACGAAAATGGACATTGTTGTTTGGTATTAAAATCATGTATTCCAGATGTGGGCATTTGTTAGTCAGTGTGCTCTAAAATGACATACTGTTGAATCTTTAAAGGGCTTCAGTTTGGGAAAGCAAAATATGATTGGGCAAATTGCTAAAATATTTAAAGTGCAGCCTGTTAAAGCTTTTACTGCGAAGAGCATCACGTCAGAAGTTGTATGTGGTAAAAGCAAGTAATTGGCTTTCCATACTTATGCCAGTCAGTCAGCATGGGGCTCTGTTCCTATCCCTTCTACTTCATTGCAGATGCTAATAGCAACCCTGATATTTATTTTGAAAGGGTGGGACTGGAAAGAAAAAAAACAAAACTTTTATGGATGTGATGGTGTCAGAAAGCCGCCTTTAAAATTAAATGGCTATTGCTGTAGAGAGAGTACGGAAACTCTTCAAAACTGCACCTAAAATTTTAAAATTAATTTTTTTTTTCTTTTCAGCTTTTGTTTAAAAGTGCCCTCATTGAAAGCATGTTAAAGTGTAAATACATTTCATTTTTTTACTTTTATCCCTCTTTGAACACAGCTCTTGGGATATCTTTCCATCCATAATTCATAATATTTTCCACTTATGTTGTCCTCAACTTGTTTTTCCCCAGGCATGACCCCTTGTTAATTCCTGGCAACGAGCAGATTGACAATATGGATGCCAATGTGAAAAAGTATGACTCTACAGGGATGTTTCATTGGTGTCCAGCCAAGGACATCGAAAAGGTCATTTTGGTAGGTATTGGTGATAAGCTGTGTTTGAAAAGAGGTTATCTGAACCACAGAACTGATGTCTACTGGACTAACAAATTAATCTCTGCTGTCATTAAATCCAGCATATTGAAATCAGAAAAACAGTGTGGTGAAATCCACGCTAGCATTTTAATTAAAGAATTATGGTTATATAAATATGTATGCCAAGTGCAACAATGAAAATTGCTCCAAAATAGAGAATTTCTTTTTCACAAGCTGAAATTTGCATATTGAGTTTAAATCTTTAGAGAATTAAGATTGGAAATATTTAAATGTTTACACACCCCATTTCTCTCTTTACACAAGGCAGTAATGATTCTAATACAGGCAAGTGTTGCTTTGCATTATCTCTTATTTATTTATGTGAATTTTGCTCTCTTAGAACTTCTCTCTCAATTTCCAACATTGCAAGATGCCCAAATAGGCCAGAGTAAGTAGTACTACTACTCTGCCTTTCTAGCATGTTGCAGTGAGTCTAGTCTACATTTGTTTTGTTTGTTTAACTGGGTAAGCCATCAAACTGACTCAAGTCATTAAAAATAATTAGAAGGCCTATCACAGTCTATTTTGTTCGGTGAAAGTTTGTGCCACTTGTGTTCATGTACTCATACCTAAGAGTAACAAGTAACTAACTCCAGATCTCATATGCAAAACTGATGGTATTTGAAATGAACTCCCTGGTGGATCTTCACTTTGTCACACTTCATAAAGCTTTTCCTGAGTCGGCTTTCTTAGATTTTCCTGCACTGTGGCATGGTGTAGCCAACGATGGTGACAGCCCCAGTTATTCTAGTAATCAGGGGATAAAAGCTTGTCTCCACTTCTCAGGGGTTTCTGTAGTAACTGTGACATTGCCTGGAATTGCAATATCAGTGTTTAAACATTCAAGCAAGTAAATTCCAAATTCTAGAGACTGAGCTGTGAGGCGAAATTTGGCTGAACAGCTTTAAATAGTATGCCTTTCTATGTATTCAGCAGGCAAGGAGGGGCAGACCTGCTGTAAAATACTTTGTAACAGACAGAGATAGAAATCTGCCTTCATGCTCTGAACACATTTTAACAGACAGCGTTTACATGTTGTCCCACTTTGAAAATTGTTTCTCCAAAAATGGCGCTGTGGAGTGCCTCCATTATCATCTCCTGGTGATGCCGTGTTAGCTTTTCCCCAACTAGCCTGTGTATCTGTAAGTCTAGCCGGGATCTTTCTGCTTCATGCATCATCACCAAGAAAGATGCTGCCAGCACAATGCTTCCCTACAACCCTACACCTTTTCAAACACATAGTTCACAACTTATGCCTACATTCATATCCATGCAAATTTAATGCTGTCCTTAGAGTTCACACGAGTACAAATTAGTACATAATTTGAAGATGATGAGGTTTCCCAGGTTGTCTTCTAATTGATACTTGATGATGCCTCAATCAGAAAATAATTCATTTTTTTGCCCAAGGTCTGTTTTGGCTCTGCGAGGTTCCAGCAGTATCAGGCAGTAAGAACTTTTTTTGGTATACAGTCAAATGTATGTGGCTACATAGAGATCAATGACTACAGAGTCACATTTTTTACACAATTTCTTTCAAGACTTGGTCTCTGTCTTGTAAAGTCTGAGTATTTGAGACCATTAGGCAAAGGCATGGGACAATTTACGTGCTTCACTTGAGCGTTTGCTCATGTCTTCCGCTATTTGAAGGGCCAAGACCACTCTCTTGGTAGAGTTATATGAAAATCAGTGTAGTTGCCCCAGAGAAACTGAAAACTCCATGTATTTTTTAACTGATAGAAAACTTTTAAACAGAGTTCCCCTTCTTACATCGTGAACACCTCTGATGCATATTCCAATCTGCATTGCACATTATCATGCTTCCATAATTTATAAAAAGGGCATATACTATGGGTAAATGAGGGAAAAAATCTGCAGTTCACCGTTGCCTTAGTTTTATTCATTGGCAAAACTTCTATGTAATGGTGCTGAGTGTACAATTTCTTGGCAATATGATATCAGTGGATCTGCAGCTACTCAATGGAGTGCCATAATGCTAAGACTGGCTCTAGAAATGAAGGTCATTTTTTCCTCATGATTTTATTTAGTCATGTTGGTGTTTGAGTTGCCTGCTCAACTGACATTACCACTGATGAAATTAGTGCAAAAAGTTATTCTCGTCACTGAGACAAGAAGATAATTCTGAATACCATTCAAACATTCTCCATGAGACTTTTTTCCTTCTATCTATTCAACAAGTCAGGAAGCCCAATGGTCCTGAAAGTTAGTATTAGTCACGATCTTGCACACTAGGTTTTTCTTACTGAGAGAAGCTCTGTGGAGTGTGATGAGCATCCATCGTAAAGCAGAGCAGTGTACAGCATTCTTTGCTTCTCAAGGGTAGTAGCAGCTTGTCCTAAAATAAGAACTTTGACTCTAAGAGAATATGGTCCTCAATTCACAAGATATGTGTAATACCACTAAGACCATCGGGCTCTCACGTTTTCCTTTTTAAATTGGTCCTGAAACAAGACTACTAGTGATTCCTCAGCTAAGGCATGGTTTTGCATACCTTTTCTAAAATCCTTCTAATGGCTAAATGCATAGTAGGTCAAATTCTGTTCTTAGCTAAACCCATAGTACTTTGATTGTAACCAGAGTCTTAATCCACATGTGTAGAAACATATATAGGACCAGAATTCCGTCCAGTACATTGTCTTCCCAAACACTGAAGGATTTGGAAACAAAAGTGAAATTCTCTTCTGCTGAGCACGTTTAATGAAAGATAAATAAGGGTAAAATAAACAGCTATTATCAAACCGCTTCTTTGTGCATGAACAATATTGACAGTTGTGTTTTTCCTGGTTTAAAGCTCAATATATGATTTAAGTTTCCCTTTGTTTCATTTCTCCCTTGTCTTTTTGTTTTGTTCTTTTTTTTTTTTTAGACTCGAAGTGAAGCAGCGATGACAGTTTTAAGTGGGCATGTAGTCGTTTGCATATTTGGGGATGTTAAATCTGCTTTGATTGGACTAAGAAATTTAGTGATGCCATTACGAGCCAGCAACTTTCACTACCATGAACTCAAGCACATTGTGTTTGTGGGTTCACTTGAATACCTGAGAAGGGAATGGGAGACACTGCATAACTTCCCCAAGGTTTCAATCTTGCCTGTAAGTCCAAAGCCATATTATTGATACTTTGTTATTTAGGACACCAACTGGACAGATTCGTATTGACTTTGATCTTAGGCTTTTTTTACTTTTGTCTACTTATAGGCCTGAGGACTTAGATTTTCCCTTTACTGTGTCTATGAAAGCAGAGCCCTGTGAGACCTTATTAGAAGATATTTGCCGCAGTGTTTGGTTCCTCGTCATCCTCATCGGATGAATTTTAGCTGCTATCAAATGTATTAGCTGTGTTATATATCGAACATTCACTGTAGTGCACTGCATGTAGCCGGTTCTGATGTTGTGATTTCACTGACAGAATGACAGTAGTTATTTATGACATTATTTATGTATTGAAACCCACAAAACCTTTGAAAAAAATTATTGTTACTCTGTCCATGTAATATCTATCTATAGTCATAAAAACTTCCTGTAGGCTGGCCTACTTTAAAAGGAACGTTGCCATAGCATTTCAGTCCTGCCATACTCGCGTATGGAAGTACAGCAAAACCATGACTCTTTTGAAAACTGTGAAAAAATCCTATTGATTTTAGTAGGGACAACTACTAAAATGGCAGTTCAGAGGTCCTTTTTCTCCTATGTAGCATTATCATTCACTCGTGTGCCCAAAATGTAGAAACTCAAGCTCTAGGACACACAAATGAAGCCTTCCAAGCTGGTGATCTTAGGTGGTCGTAGCTGTAAATGACCCACACAGATGTAGGCAGGAGGGAAATGAGCCTGTGGTATAAGTACAGAAGAGAATGCTCTGTACATTACAGAGTAGAGTTCGCTTGTATTTTTTTATCAGAATGAAAAATTATGACTCTACCAGTTCTTAATAATCACATTTCAGAGTTAAAAGTAAATAAGACAATGATGGATGTAACCTAAACTGGATAACTGGGAAAATAGCTATAGAATGGAAAGACTGTCTTCACTTTCTGATTAATTCAGACTGTAGGTCTTTGTTACTGTAAATGCAGTTTTAGTGTTAGCCCTTGGCTTTTTTCTGTAAACTGATCCAACAGATGGTGTCACAAGATTCTCTGCTGTCACAAAAATGGTGTCAATATCAGATTTGGTCAGTTAATATCCTCCTCTTCCTGCCAATCCCTTTTAATTCCAGTCACTGTGAAGGCTAAAGTCTAAGGATTCAGAATTAAATTAATAATACTGTTGAACTGTGGAGCGGAATAGATTCCAGCTACTACTTCTAAACTTTCCAGTATATAACGTATATCCATTATTATAATGCATATTTGTAAAGTTTTGATTCTGAATTCTGAAGAGGCATTAAGGAAATGTACACCACCTTTACATTCCCCAATCAGTTTGCACCCAAATTTGGAGTAGTTTTGGGCTAATTACAAATTAAACAGCTTAAATAATTAGTTAATGCACCTTTAAAAATACAGAATATGTAAAGTAATTGTGTCTTACACAGTAATCAAGGGTGCTGAAGACTACACAGACTTCACTACTGCTTTTTTCTTTTCAGCCTATCTGTTTCAAAATGGTTATATAAAGTTAAAAATATCAGCATTATTCTAATCTAATTATACTAATTTAGAAGTCTACTAAAGTTTCTGAGATCATACTGGTAGGAATCGTGTTAAAGGGAGGCCACTCAAACTCATTTCCTACTTCTCTGTGCTTTGGTTCACAAGGTAAAACTTGCTGCTGACATCTGATGGGGATGTGGTTACAGCTGAATATAAAAACGTTTCTTCTTGTTTAAAAAAAACATGGAAATTTCATTTAAAATCTGTATTAAAAGAGGCATTTAAGCTGCTGAGTAAACTCTTAAAAAGTAGGGAAATGCCAATTTTAAATATCCTCAGGCAGCCTTCATTCTGTCCCTTTGCATAAAATCATTAGGAGTAAGCCTTTAATTAGTTACATGCTTGCATATTATTTTTCCCCACAGGAATCCTGCTTCACTTGGTGCACAGTACAGATACAGAGGGCAGAATTAAGGTGGCAGGAATAATCATATCCTAACTTTTGAGAACTTTATAACTAAATCATATCTGGTTGATATATACTGATTTCCACAAGGTTTCATGCCTCAAATTAATGAAAGTAGCGTGGAGTAGTGAGGCTGGTATCTGAAACTAGGTGGCAATCACTGAATACGAATTGAGCTCAGCCTTCACTTTGTGCATTTTAAATTCACTTTTGCATTGAATATTCTCAGTGGAGTTCAGGAGTTCACCATGAGTGATCAGGAGATGGAAGAGTAGGGTCTTGACTCGGTTTTATGAAAGTCACTGTGTGACAAGGGGACAGCTTAGTCTCCTCATCATCATTAGGGTCTTTGGGTACCAAACCATGTGAGGCAGCAGAGCAGAATCTAGTTTCCATAAAAAACTCTTTTTTTTTTTTTTTTTTTTTCTTTCCTGGACCTCGCAGCCCCTGTGACATAGACTTAATATTCTGTAACTAGAGATGTGGACTGTTGGATGTGAAAAGCAAGTGTTATCTTTAAACAAAACATAATGGGTTAAGTGTCATGTCTCATTTGTGTTAACTATGAAAAAACCCCACAGACTATGACAACATTTCATGTTAATTATTGAATTCTCTGATTGAGAATTGTGGAAGCAGGGAACCTTGCAGGAGTTGTGGCCATTAAGATAAAGTCTTGTTTCTGTTTCAAAGGGTTTAATCACACAACTTTGAAGATCAGTATGCTTTCCTTCTAGGAGCACCAAAAACGTGCATTGAAAAGGATTAACCTTTTGTGTGTATTGCTTCAGGTAGAAAAAAATAGCTTTATCCTGATTGCATCTCAAATTTGTAGGGGACATAATGCTTTCCTGTTTAAATTGCTATTCTTTTGCCCAAGACTATTGTGACTTGGTAGTAGATAAATAGACATTTAAAACACCCCCCTTGCTATATTCAGAGAGCCAGAGGTTGCCACATGATAGTGACTTAAATCAAGACAATTTCAAATCACCGATGAGATGTAGAATGCTGGCATTATTCCTGTTTCTTGTTTGTTAGTAATAGCTTGACTGAGTATTGAGACTGAACCTAAAATGCTGCCATCAGCACCAACTACCCTTTAGATTAGCACACATCTCCTATTCCCTGGCACATAGTTAGACCAGCTTAATGTCAGAGCATAAAAAAGATACTTGTTAAATAATTTCCCAAAGCTCCTTCTCAATCTTTAATTTGTTTTTCTTTTTTTCCTTTCCTGCCCCCCCCCCCCTTTTCTCTGTGCCGAAGGGTACGCCATTAAGTCGGGCTGATTTAAGGGCTGTCAACATCAACCTCTGCGACATGTGCGTTATCCTGTCAGCCAATCAGAATAATATTGATGATGCTTCGCTGCAGGACAAGGAATGCATCTTGGCGTCACTCAACATCAAATCTATGCAGTTTGATGACAGCATTGGGGTCTTGCAGGCTAATTCCCAAGGTAAGGACTGCCCTATAATACTTCTCTGCAGTGCCTACAGGGGACAGGACCTGGCAGGAAGAATATCCCTCACTCAGTAATTCAAAGAGCCCTACATCAACTTGCTTGACAGTTAAACCTGCTGATTGGTATGATGGCTTTTAAAGGGACAGTCACATAGTTTCTCTGCTACATCACAAAGCACATCTTGTGGAAGGAAAAATGAATGAATGTGAAACTGGCATTTTTTTCTCATTTTAAAATTTTCCTAAAAATATAGATAAAATCATTGCTTTCTCACCCCGCCGTGCTCTGTGGCTTTCTTACCAGGCAATTGCTCTTATAGAGCCAAAGCTAGCTCATACTCACTTCAGAATACCTGAAGCCTCTGTCTAACAAGATTTCTTTTTTATGTAAAGCACATTGCGACCAGAAAGAAAAAGAACTGAGTAATACAAGCAGAAAAGTAAAATAAAAAGAACAAGAATTTTAAATTGTCTCTATAGTTCCTGTGCCTTCTTGCTCAAAAAGCCACTTAGAATTAACTCAAAGGTGATTTCTTCCCATGGATTGACATGTACTCGTCCCATTTAAGGACATTGAACAGAATCCTTCAGACTTTGCTGAGATTAGGGGACTGATTCATAGGTAGCCAAAGGCTATTTTACACCAACAGTGCCTGTGCAAAGCAGCTGCAAAGCAGTCATAAGCACCCTGGCAAAGACCATCAGTGTAAAAACAATCATCTTCCCATCCCTGAAGGGTCTTGCAGATTATGCAGCTGAAGTCCTACCTTTGATAAACCTATTAAGTGCTGCAGTAAATATTCCCCCTGGATCTAGCCCTGCTATAAATGTAGGTGTAGAAAGGATAGTACTTTGGTCTGCAATTTCCCCATAAGCCTGACCTAGAGATAGTTTTCCCTCAAGGACTGTGAGAACTAAGATTAAATTCAGTTTTTCCTCTTTACACTCTAATCAGGAAAGAGGCATTATAAGCTAAAAATCAGAGGCGGCAGTGTAACTTCATGAATATAGAAACTTCTTGAATGTGGAAAATTCTGTCTTAGAATCAGCAATAAAACCATGGAATTTAATACTGGAATTAGATTGTACCAGGAAACTAAAAGTTTGAAATTTTCAAAGTCAGGTTGGATAGTTCTCTGGATAACGTGTAGATATAGAGAGGAGGAGGAGGAAGTGTTTTTTCGCCATGGGTGTTTGAAGTTTCAAATCTGTGGTCTGGAAGCAATACAGCCCCAGATATTTTAGAGTTTTTCCCTCAAAAATTTGTGAGCCTGACTTGCTCGCACTATGATAACTTGTAGTCATGGTTAGGAAACTCCTTGCAGAAGTGGAACACAGGCATGGAGGTTCCTTGTTTTGCTGATTTAGACCTGGGGTTTGAAATTTTGTGTCTGAAAACTAAATGTGTACTTTCACTACCAGGCTATTGGCTGTTCTTTGGTGGGTCTCTCTGTCACCTGTCACACACATAATTAAAGTCATCAAGAAGTAGAATCTGTTTTTCTCACCCCTTTCCTCCCTTCCTATTCTTGAGCATGGGCAGTCTGAGAGAATTTCCTTCTCCTGCTTTTCCTCAGAGGTTAGTGGTATTTCCAAGACTTGGCTGTTGTATTTTACCCCTGGGAGCACACTGGATCTTAGACCACCCCTGAATGAGGACGGAAAAACCTAGCAATGTAACAGCCTTGTACACCTCATGAACACCTGCCATTTTTTCCTCTCCATCCTTGGAAGTATTCAAGACCTGACTGCATAAAGCCCTGAAGAACCTGATCTGACCTCATAGCTGACCCTGCTTTGAGCAGGAATTCAGACTGGGGACCCTCTGTTGTCCTTCTAGCGTGAATTGTTCAATGATTCTGTATTATCCAGGTTGCTGCTACAGCATAGCCCCTATAGGTCAGGAAACGTAGACTTGGGCTATGGTCCTTTCAGCCCTATTCAATGCTGCTGATGCAGAGAAGCAGAGGCACAATAGGTTAGCACATACTTAGAAACTTTGGACATTTCTTCTGGTAAATATCAGCCTGCCTGTAAAAAAAAAAAAAAAAAAAAAGATGCCTCTAGTTTTTCTGGGGAAACAGGGCATAACATAAGGCTGGTGGCCAGCATCCTATTTTAGTTGGGAGCTCTGACTAGGGAGTGGTTCTTCTAAAACCAGTTGCTTCATAAAATAATTATCTTCCCAGTAAATCCTCTGCTTATGGTATCCACTACTTCTGAATTGGTTGCATTGCTTTCAGTAGAGTAAATTTTTTTGAAAGACCTTGAATACAATGGTTAGACTGTCAGAAGCAATTAGATCAACAGATAGCGCAAACTTTACTGGAAGTTATATCCAATGTGACATTTTTGTCTATGAAATGCAGCTTTAACGTACGGTGGACACAACTATCATGACAATTATACAAACCAGGTGATTCAGCTTTTGCTGGTCAACAAGCAGCATACTGGAACCACCTCACAGCTCCTTGCTGGCAATTAAGTACCTTTAATTACAGAGCCAGTTGTCATTTAACTTTTGCTTAAATATTTGTGTATTATTTGACATACTTCCTTATACTTAACACATTAGCTGTTACAAACCTTAAGTATTGCCAATCTGAATGTTTCTAGATCTGAATGTATGATTTTTGACTTAAGACCTTCCTCACCAACACCATCCCTTGAAAAAGTGTTCTATGCTGTTCTTTTATGTGACTCCTATTACTGATCACAGGAAACACTGACATTAGAAAATCTGGGTGCATGGAAGAGTCAGTTGACCTGTGACAGGGTGTTGAAAAGAGATGAAACAAAACAAAATATGTGAACAGCCTGAGAAACATATGGGCGAAGCTGTGAGATTTTTGGTGAGGGAATTACCAGTGTAATCTTACCCTTGCTATTCTAAGTAATAAGCTAGCATAATTTTGTAGTCGCTAAGCAGTGGAATCTTATATGAAAACCTTATATATAATTTATGTTTACACCTCTGAAAAAGAAAAAAATTAGTCATTTAATTGACGGGTTATTGAATGCACAAAGATCTTTCCAGTTTTTATCTGTGATTATTTCAGTCCAGCATCAGACAAGAGATGACACCAGTACAAAAAGTGCACCATAAAAAGCAGGATGCAAATTTATTTAGCCATTAGACAAGCCATAATCATTGGCCAGTGCTGAAGTACAGGGCCATATCTATAACTCACTGGAATCTTCTAAAACTGCAGTTTTCCAAAGTATTAGAAGATAAATTAGTCCTGTGTCACTCAAACCAGGACACTTCCTTAGAAGGAAGTGTTCTAACTGTTCTGGAAGGATTTGCTAGTCTCCTTTCAATAAAATGTGTGATTCTACTTGAAAAGAAAAAGAAACTTTCAAATTGGACCTGTGTTGTTGAAAGCTCTCATGTTGAAAACATTCTCATGGCTGTCTGCATTGAACTTTTCAAAGCTGAGTGGGCAACTCCTTAGGCCTGCTAGAGGTTAAGGGTGCAGACTCCAATGTCCTGAAAATGAGCTCTTGGAAATCATCAGGGCAGTTTGTTGCCTTTGGGAGACCTAGATTCTGAGGACAGAAAGGCCAAAGTGTATCCCGCTGCAGCTGCAGCAAACCATCGCTTTCATTAAGATATCTCAGCTTCTGAGATACAAAATGCGGTAAAGCTGGAGCCTGGCCCACCTCTTCACAAAATGACTCATAAACTCAGTCAGATGTCTATTTGTGACAAGGGAAGTCCTGTTTTTATCTTGCAGTTCCTCTTACAGATGTTGACTGGTTGTCTTTTTAGAAAGGTTTGTAAAGAGGTATGTTTGTGATGGAGAAAAAAAGGTCACTCTCAGGTACTGGAGATTTGTTTTTATTGTCCCTTGATCCTTCCTGATTCTCATTCCATCCCCTCAAATGTAAGATAAGATTATTTTATCAAGAAGTATCTTGGAGAGAAGACCAAAGAATATTAGATCCATGTTAAGCATTTGTGCTCCCCAGCCATAACGTTTTTCCAAAGCACCCCAGAAGATTGAGTCCGGGATGGGATATGCCTTTGCAGTTATGTTGGGACAGCTCCAGTAATTCTCCTTTCCATCATTCTGTTGGCCTTTCCATCCTTTCTTCTTCAAGTAGCATCTATTGACTGTTCCCATTTAGTTTTTCATGTTTCTTGTATTTTCTTTCAGAGTCTTACATTGTGAGAATTTTACTCATCGTTTTACCCACCAGATGAACAGGGCCCAACACAAAATATTTTTCTTCAGTTGTAACTAAAACTGCTATTTGGCTTTCTTCCCAAAAACCAGAAAGACAATTATACTTAACTGTTTAGAGATTTATAAATACTGTACCAGAGTAGCCTCTGGGTAGTAACTTTAGATATCCAACTCAATAATTTTCTTTTATTGGATAGTGATTTAGATCTTATTTTGAGTCCTATATAATAAAAGCAGTACACTTCATTAAAAAACACTTACTAAACAATAAAGAAAAGCGATCTTATGGCTCCAAGCAGGTCTAAAGTACAGAAAAGGGAGGCTGTATAGTAACATTTTTTCTATGGACATTACAAGACAGATCACAGTACAGCAGGGTAGATGTATTTCAGCATAGTAACAATTGCAGCTGTTTTCTCAATGACTTCAACTTATGAGAATTTTCCCTAGGAACACTATTTCAACACATGAGAGATCTTTTTAAGGCCTCCATTTACAGTTCTTGTAATAGATCCTCCAACAAGAAAGAATAAAGAGGAAAAAAATACAGAGGAGATGAACTCCTGGGTAATACATCTCATACATCATGGCAGGATTCTTCTGGGGAAAATCCTACAGAATCAAGTAAACGTACTCAGAACTTTACACACTGACTATCAAGTGTAACAGATTACACAAACTAAAATAACCTTGTACAATTTTAGTTTCATTTGATCCAGTTTCTTTAAAAATCACCTGTAGCTTCATCATCATTTTCTGTTGAAGCTGGCTTAAACTTTGACTGAAAGACAAAAGCAGTTAGCCACTGAGTTTCGTTAGATTCATTTCACAATATGTAGATTACTTTTTAAATTATTGTAATTTTTGGTGGACTTAGTCTCATAATCTGCTGCAAGAAATTTCCTATTAAAACAAATTTGAGATCTACATTCCATTGTGTTCGCAGGTAATATATTCTTTTTCACCTCTACCAACCAATAATTCTTGATTGTTTTATCTCTGAAATGTTAGCAAAAAAGAGAGAACAACAATAATATTTCCAGGATTGGAAATGAGAGAAAATTCTTAAGCAAGGGGAAAGGATAAATACTGTCTGAAATGCTTGATTAGCAAAGGTTTTGTGTCACTTTCAGAGATAACTGTATTGTAGTGCTGTTAGAGATGTTTGCAAAAAGTTCAAAACAATAGTTTTATTCCTGAAGGAGGGCTTTTTGGTGAATGTTGAATCTTATTTCTCTTATTTCATAGTCATAAGATAAAGTTTTTAAGTGAAGATTTCTGAATATAGGGTTTGATAATCATAGATGCAGTTACTTTTTAGGCTGTTAAGGAATGCAATATTCTGTGGCAAACCCAGCACTGTTCCCTCTGTTTGATTTGTTATATTAAATGAAAATGTAAAAATAAAGAGCCATACTTTCAAATACAGAAAATCAAACTCTACTTAAGCCAGCTAAATAATTTCAGAGTTTAAGGAGTTACTTAACCTCCTTAGGAAAGCATATAAGTAAATGTAGACTATTAAATGTAGATGTAATATTAAAAATAAATAAATGAATAGTGCTGGCAAAAAGTGAAAGATTTAGGGTAATTTTTTAAAGTGTCTATGTGAGCTATGACACTAACTTTAATCTTTTAAACACTTACATTCCTGTGTGTCTTTGCAAATCAATGTAATTTAGGCTGCAGAACGCTTGTTATTCTTAAAGATAGTGCATAATTTCCTAAATCATGTAGATGTTTTCAAAAATTTTCTCCTAGACTATATCACTCCTACCAGTCACATTTGCAAAAATTGCAAGTATTTTTCATTGGCATCGGGATTATTGGTGTGTCAGGACTGATAGTTTAGTGTAGGGGTTACACCTGATGAAGGATGTTTTTGTGCTGCGTTTTTCTGAATGCTCCTTGTATTTTTGCCAGCATCAGTTGGTGTAAATGACAAAAATAATAATCCAATTAACAAAATTTTGTACTTGGTTGATTGCTTATTGTTTAACTAACTGAATTTGGAAATGTTTGTTGCAGTTCAGTTTCATTATTATTTTTCAAAACAGAGGCTGACCATCCTAAGTAATGAAGTTAATAACTGAAAAATGAGATAAGGGGTACCCTAACTTCCTAGCGCGTGTCCCACATCACCATTTGCTCACAAAAACCTCCAATTTTTGAAGATTAGGTCACGGTAATAAATAACTCAGTACTACCTTTTTGCAATGTGCACATAATT
>NW_009649180.1:621921-670764 GCF_000708025.1 Charadrius vociferus
TAGCACACTGGAGCTCTAGATGGGATTAAGAGCTTGTTGTCATAGTCCTGATATATACAAGAATAAAATATGGCCTTTGCCCTGGCAAGTTTACAATCTGATGCCTTGCTTGTTCCAAAACTTAAGTTATGTACTCAATGTTATACAGGTTAATAAATCTCTCTGACTTCAATGAAACCATCCACCTGTGTAAAGTAAGATTATGTGCAAGTCTTTGCAAGATTTGGACTTAAATAAACTAAAGAGGCTGGGTGAGAGAGAGGCTGTTCACTTAACTTTGTTTCCTGTGCTATAGAAGCCATCTATGTCAAGAGTCATTCCCTTCTGTCAAACAGGACCTTGCAGCCTTCCAGCCTTCACAGGAAACCCTTCAGAGAAAAGTTCCCACCAGCACAGTTTGCAGTTCTTGTCTTTTCCTCGCAGCTGGACACTAACATTAGCTGCCAGAACTTACACGCGTGGAGAACAGTTTCCCATCTCTCTCAAAGTTTTTCTAGGAAGAGAGAAAAACTATTAAGAAAAGAGGGTTTCATTTGTGTTGCTTATAAGCTAAAGAAGTATTGGGGAATGGCTGGAGAGACACGTTTCTTTGACACAATTTCCTTGTATTTGAGAAACGCTGCAAGGTCCTGGCCCAAATACCTTAAAGCTTTCACAATTGCCTCTTTCTCCTCGGCTTTCAAGACACCTTCTGCTTCACCAGAGAAAGATAAAACCGGGCAAAGGAGGTAGATAGTACAGTACATCAAGCACGTGATTTCAGACTTAAGCTATAAATATATTTAACCCTCCCAAGACTGTTATAAATTCATGGTGACTCTATTTTATTATTATTTGCTGTTCGACATCTTGAAAGCAACCCCCTATTATGAAGGTGTACTATTTTGTGCATTTCTGATGCTGAGGAATAAAAAAAACCCTGCTCTTTTTATGAGCATTAATTATACACCAGGCAAGGAAGCAATTGCCTCTATGTTATGAAATATTAAATCAAAATGCTTCCTGTTCCCAGATGTCCCAGAGATAAATACAGCAGTATTTTGAAGCCCCACTTGGAGCTGTTTTGCCTGCAAATTTATAGTTTTGTCTCCATTTTCAGAAAACCCTGTTTTATGTGAAGTATAGCACTCTTGGTAGTTTTTAAAGAGCAAACTCCTCTGGAGTTGCCTATGTAGGCAACAACTCTTATGTAGATTGCACACCAGGGATCTGAAGTTGAAAGGCTCCTTTAAGATGACAAATGGGTTGAAAGTGTTATTGTCTTTGATTGCATGCCTTACATCATCTGTATGTAGGAATAAGAGAGCTATACTTTATCTTTAGCCATTTTATAAATATTTAAGTCCTTATAGTTGCCTAAAGATATTAAAGCATATTTTACAGTAGTTGGAATATAAATATTATATATAGCACAAGATACCAAAGTAGTTTAATGAATTCATAATTTTCTGTTCACTTTTATTGGAATGTGTTTTATGTTCCAAAACTTCCATTTAAAGAATAAGGGACCATTCTGCTCCCTGACAAGATGTGAGCCAATAGTGAATGTTATCGAGGTTGCTTTAAATGATGATATGGGACTTCAATTAGCAAGAAGAAAGGGAACATGGGTATTAGAACGTACTACACCAATCTGTGTGTCTTAACTTTAAAAAAAAAAGTATTTTTGAAGAAACTGTTTGTTCTTTAAGTTTTTAAGAAACTGTAAGGTGTTTTGCTTCTCTGTCTCTGTATTTTTTAAAAGTTCTTAATTGCAGAAAAAGGCACATATCTAGATCCAATTATACAAGAGTAATGTTTTTAAAATTTGAAGTTTAGTTTCCAAAATAACCAAGCATAAAATCTTGTGACATTAAATGTATGAAAGGTCTGTATTTCATAGCTCCTTGAATAGAAAGGTGTGTTGAGATTATAATTGTGAATTTTTCAAATTCCCATCAAATAAAAAAAAAAAAATTCTTTTTAATATTTCACAGTTTCTCTATTTCCCAGCAGGAGTCCATGCTGGGTAATGCTTGCTAATTACCCACAACAAAAGTAGACACACAATGCTGGTAAATTACCTGACCCTTTGCATTTTAATGAGACAACAAGGATTTCACGAAGTGATGTTGTTTCAGTGGTTAATGGTGTCAGCAACGTTGTAATTGTAGGCTGAGGCACATTAGCTGCACAACCACATGTAGGAAGAGTTTCTGCCGACAGGCCCTTTGGAGAATAGAACAGGGTATTATCATTAAGCCTATGTCATTTGCATGCTGCTAATCACTTACTTTATTATCTTGTGTATCCATTGTCTTTCTTTAATTGCTCTTTAAATGAAAATTAAAAATAGTTCCAATGCCCACGATACTTGTGATAGCATCTTGATTATGAAGATAACTTCAAGAAAATGGAACATATAGATAATATATTACAGGATTACCAGATAGTTTGAAAGTTATATACCATAGCAGGCAGCCTCATGAGCGTAATTCTGCTATCTTTCTTTGCTTCAGTACGCACTGTTTGTTTAATAAATGGTTATTTATGTTCCTATAGGTCCTTGGGTTTTTTTAAATGACATAGAGGAATTCAGAGATCAATTTCACTCTTTTAGCTTTAATGGAAGAGATACAAGGCATCAATATCCAGTAGATTCCACCAGTCTAATAATGTTAGAGGAGAAAGCTAGATTTTAGTTCTTCATTCTTTCCAGTTCAATCCCAGTCTGTGGTATCCATTGCAGAAGAGCAGAATCTAACACCTGCTGCTGAGCTGCAGAACTTTGATAGCTTTAGGGTAAAACTTACAATATAGTTGGCGTTCTTTTATCGAGACAGACCTGTTGATCTTTAAGTTTGACATGGTTAAATTTGAGGCAGGCCAGACTTTCTATAATAGGCGGTCTCTAAAAACTTGGTAGCTTCTGGTTATCAAGAACCTTCCAAACCTTTCAGCGTCTGCAGAGTTGGATGTGCAGGCTGAACTGGGGCACTGCCTTCATTTAAGAATCAATAGTGCTGTGCTCCTAATGTATTTTTGCAGCTTTTTGTTTTCACATCTGAACAAACCAAACCTGAAAAAGTCAATCAATGAATTTTGCAGATGGTATGGTAGGACTTTTTATTGAAGGAAGAAGGATAAACTTTGTTCTTGACTAGTTGTTGTGATTTGTTTTTATTCAGTACACCCCAATAAGATTATGTTACATGGAATTTTTGTACCTAATTATTTGGATACAAGGTTAAGATAATGTAAAATTTCTGTAATGTCATAGGAATACCTGACCTTTCACAAACTTTCCTTAGAGCTTTAAAGTAGATACTACGAAAGTATAATTGAAATTGGACCTTTCATATTGATTTGAGGTTTAGTTGCTAGTTTAAATTCTGTATTCAACTTTAAAAGTCAAATACTCTTAATAGTAATACAAGAGCATGATTACTGGTTAGTAATGAGAAGCAAAGTATCTCTACAATGTAACAGCATATATATTTTCTATAAGTTTGACTTTACAGAGCTTTTGCTTAAGTGCATAGACAGGATTACAATGTGATTGGATGTCCTCATAGGATTTCCTTTAGCTGCTAAATTCATGTCTGCTTGTGACTTAGAATGAGTCTCCAAGTGAGGACAAAGATAGCTAGACATTTTTGCAATAACTCCTCCTCTAAAAACAAAGAAGAGGAATTTTACTGAAATCACAGTGTCATGTGGGAGCTGAGAAAATGGTGGTGGAATTGTTTCTTGTTTGTTTGAGGACAGATGGATTGGATTAATAACGCTACAGTTATAAGAGATGTTCTGAAGAACAAATGTTCCATTAGTCACAAGTGTGAGCTTGCTTAAAACCAGTTTATGCTGTAACTAAAATTAAATTCAAAAAAGGTACTTGAACTGTTTTGTTTAGCATATTAAGATGTGTATTTTAGAAACTATCTCTGTTGTAAATCCTCAATAATTTGTGAATTGTTCCCATTCTAACTTTCATGTATGAAGAAGATGTCTTCCTAGAACAGTAACTTCAGACTTCTCAGCAAGAAGTTCAGCTATATAAAAGAATCCCTATTGAATTGATTTATGTAGTCTACCCGGGGTTGAAATAGGTGTTTGACAAGCTGCTTAAAATAACGTTTGGTGAACTCTTCCTTTGAGGACAAATATCAAAAAGATTTTTGCATACAACTCCAATTTAACAACCTTGCTGTTTCCAGTTTAATAAATGTGGCGAAGCAAACAGATACATCTCAGATACTCTATTATATCCTAGTTGATTTCATTGCTTGCCCCTTGCTACCAGGTATTCTTTAAAGCTCATAAAAAAGGGATTTTGCCACAAAATCTTGAGACAGCTATAGACTGAATTAGATAGACAAAGAGGGCGCTTCTTAAAATTTGGAATATATCTTGATTTTTTTGTATTTTATGGCAATGTGCTTTGTGGTGTCAAATGTAAATAGGCCTTAAAATTTATCTGTGGATTTATATTTCAGATTGGCCCTGCCCAAACCCACAGAGTTGAACTTCTTAAACTACCTCACTACCTACAAAAATCCACATTGCATCTTGAATATTTATTCTTAGAATCCTATCAAATAACAAGAAATAGACTAAAGACTCTCAGAAATTTTATAAAACCCCTAGCTGAAAGGACAGCTATTTCCACTGATATCGGTGCTAATGAAATTCTAACAAAGAAGTAAATATTGTATTTTTTTTTATCAACCCAGTTAACACTCCAGTAAATAATAATGGATGGGAAAGTTAATGTGTTGTTTAAGTGTTTATAAAGGTTATGCCATTTTTAAATCCAGCACTAGTATTTAGATGTGTGAGTGACAGTAAATAGTCAGTACAATGCTGAAAACTAGGAAAAAACAACACCTGTTAGCGGGAAGTTTTCAGTATGAGTGTACTAAGCATATACCATGGCATATATTTTATAGCTGCCACTTAATTTTCCCTACTTAAAGAGTCCACATTACATTTTACTGTTATCATAGTCTTTACCAGCTTTGTTGCGAATGTAATGGGTTTTGGATCCCATATAAATAAAATGGATATGGAGCTGGTGTAGAGACAACTCTGCTGGTAATTCTTTAAATATAAAGACATTTGAACTATGCAAGGCAGGCAAAACCCTTAAAGATTTTAACAAAAAATTCTAATAAAATAATATGAGTCATTCTATCATAATAATCGGTTACTTCTCTTTCTAAGATTAATACTGACTGAAGAGGGGAAAGACTGTAAGCCAAAATAGTGCAAACTTAGCAATGGAAAGTTCACTTTTTCTTAACTGCGTGCAGTACCGTTTTGTGCATACGTTTCCTTTATTCTTGATACATTTGAGGAAATTATGTGGTTATTTACACTGATGACTGTATGCTTTGCATATTCTCCCCCCAAGAATGGCTATGAGAGGCACAAGTTGCTTTCTGTCTTCTTGATTCTGGACCCTGTACTGATTGGAGCAGAGATTCCCAAACTTATTTTAGTATTTGGTAGACCTATATTGAAACTGGAATAGGATGTGGTATAACGTATATGTGACATAAAACAGGGATAATACTACAAGCTGAACAGAGCGTAAGGCTGGTTTGATGCGTTAGCCATTCCTGTGAACTTTCAGTATCAGAGGGTGGACATTTCTTTCAATGGCAGTACTTTCTGGAAGTACTTACCTTCCTGTTACTTCATTGCGCATGGCAGGGATGATTTTCATACTGGCCAGTAATACCGATAATTCTGAAGTGCAAATAATTGTGCTGATGGGATGATGTGCATGTTGTGAAAATATACTCCAAACCCTTGGATAGAATTTCCTTATTCCTATTTCAAATGGGGCACCACACGTTATTTGCAAGGTTCAGATTAAACTGCAGCAGGGATGTAGTAAGCTACCTGTTTGGATCAGGAGGGTTTTGTTTAAAGAAATATGCAAATATTCCTTAGTGATTATCATTCCCCACAGTGGTAGCTGCACCTGGGTACAAGTGATTTATTGGGCTGTCTATGGAAAAGTTGGTTGAGTTAGTGTTGTGCAGGCTGGCATAATTCAAAACAGTTCAATATTAATTTTCATACATGGTATCTACTAAGATGTCTTTAATAGACATGCTACTCTGAAGTTGTGTTTGTTACAGAAGGCAGTATTTGAATGACAAAGAGTATGACACTGATTTTTTTCCCCTGTTTATGATGTTCAATGTGGAGTTCTGGTAAAAAATTTTGGCTTGCTGAGAATCTCTGTAGTGGTATGCTGAAAGCGTGAATGCCAGAAGGAAATTCTCTTATGCGTCTCTTTAAAAAACATATTCACACTTGAACACAAAATCCACATTCCTTTACTCTGAGCATTTAACTAAGCCCTGAAGTAAACTCCAAATTTAATCTTTGGGAATCACCTGCATATTGTCACTTTACTATGTGCTTTTATGACAACCAGTCCAATAAAAAGTTGTGACAGGATTTGGTGAAATCCGGCAGGATAGGACATAGGCCCAACATGCTCTCTAGTCGGCAGGCTTTGCCAAGAGTTGCTTTTTTACAGTATGATGGAGTAAGAGGGGAGAAGAGCTTTTGGATACTTGCAAAGAGATTAGACTGCAGGAAATGTGCAGGAGGCCTGTGGAGCATACCTGCCAGATAAATTAGAGGTGGTCTTGTTCTGAATCCAACCTGTTTCAGAGCTCGGCCCTGGGAATCCGGCTCAGATTTCTTTGATAAAATGAGGCTTTAGCCTTCGCAGTTAAACCTTTGATCCCCAAGACAGCCTTGAATGTGGGATTTTGGTTTTGACCCAGTCTATAGAGAACTTAATGACATTTTACCATAGGTTTCCAGCTCAGTTCCAGCTTGAGTAATTTACAAGTCTGCTGGCACTATTTAGCCCACACAGACCATGAAGTCAACTGTAAGTAAGTCCAAGTTGATGGAAAAACAATATTGCTAGAACAGAGTGACAGATGTTGATGATCACAAAATGTCTGTTTAAGTGTTTTGTATGGATCCATTTCCTCACTGCATACACCTGAAATTTTTGTAGAAGTTACAAAGTAATTGTACTTAAAGACGTGGAATCATCTGCTAAAGAAATTGTTGGAATACATATTGCAAAAAATGACTGCTGTGGTTATTACTGTTGCTGCTCAGGGGAGCTATTCAGATGCCTCATTTATTGGAGCTTAATAGATTAAAAGTCCAAATTGAGTCTCATGATATAAACCTAATCAAATTCTAATCTGCATAATTTTCCCATAAGCAGCAATGGGAGATTTGTTTAATTTATGTTTTGGTAGTTGCCAATCATGTGTTGGACAGAATGGTTAATTTTATTTATCAAAATATTTTTATTGATTGCTTGCTATAACATCTGGCTTTGCTCTTCCTTTTTCACTAAGGAAAAATTTACTTTATTTGATAGAATGTAGGATATAATGACATAATGTAGCGTCTCGCCTAACATGCCAATATATCATTTTTAATGGCGAGCTTTCCATTTTATTTGTAGTTATTGAATACCTGTCTCTCTGAACTAGGTAATATAGCTTAATTTATTTGATAAGTTTTATTCAGCATATTTATTTATTTTTGCCTGAGGTCTAAATATGCAAGGTTGATTAATGATTAGGCTGAAAAGAATTTGGCATAATTTTATACTAAATTCTTTTAGCTGGAAACCTGTGCCACACTTAGATGCTACCAACTTTGGACCCTGGAAGTACCTAGTGTAGAAAACTATTAAACTGTAAATGGAGAGTAGGGACAATTCAAAAATTAAGTTTGCAATGAAAGTGGCTAAAAACCACAGGAATTATAATTTTGATGTTATTATGAATTAAAGTGTATTCCACAATAATAGCTGAATGAACACGTTACTATTTTTTCTCTCTCTTTCCAAACATTTGCATAGTTCTAGTGGTTATTTCTGAACAAAATAAGAAAAAGCAAAGAAAAAAAAGTCTGTGAGAAGTGGCCAAACTACTCTCTAGCACCTGGACAGTAGTATTAGGAGTGGGTGCTGTACCTAGAGGTGCAATCCACCAGAATGAATGAATAGTCACTTCCCACCAAGAGATAAACTTCCACTAGAACAATGTGAGACAACTAAATTTTTTCCCAACAGGAGTAGGCTTTGGAAAAGCAGGTTTGTGACAACAGAGAAAGTGGGGAAAAAGTAGATGGAAAACCAAAGATTACAATTACAAAACAAAACAAAAATTTAACAAATCCAAAGCACCTGGTATATTGGAAGGTGTTAAAATATTCTCTGACCAGTTTGTAAAAACATAGGATAAAATTAATGTGAACCCATCCAAGCAATAGGGTAAGTGTGAAGTAGTTTGGAAACCATTTTCCTCTGTATTTGAGAAGTCCTTTGTGTTTTACTGTGTGTTGTCCTCAGTGTTTTCAATTAGAGAATTACCCAATCATTCCTTTGTTTCTGGAGATGGCTTAGAAAATAGATGCTTAAAGACAGCTACAAGATGGTGCTAACTCTCAGGCAATAAACTCCTGATGGCCTGTCCCTTCTTGTTGCACAATGGAGAACCTGCAGAGTGTCTCAGTTTAATATTTAATTTCCCTTCTTGATAGCCTAAAAGCCCCAAGCAATTATCCTGGTTTGCTTGGCTGTAACCATTATGCCCGTCTTCATGGCCCTTCTAGGGTTCTGTGATTTACTCTTCTCTGTGCCATACAGTGCTTTAAAAAATAAGAAATTATTTTCCTAAGTTTTACTCTTTCAGAATTGTTTATCTATGCACTAGAGACTGAATAAGAAGTCACTGCTGTACTCCTGGGGTACATTTTATGTTCCCAAGACAGATGCGTATAAAATAAGATTGGCTGCATTGCATAACAGGAATTCTAGTTCAACCTTGGCCAAAATCACCCCAAATAGGATATGTCAGGCCAAAGAAATCAGTATCCTAGGCAAAATCTTGCTTAAACCTTTACAAAATTGCTATAGCACTGAAAAAATAAGCATGAAGACTCAAAAATAAAGGAAATTTAATTTTGTTTTCCCTTTACCAAATATAAAAATAAATTCAGTAAAATTGTTCTTGATTCCAAGAGTAAGAAGTTGTTGTCAGACTACTACTGGCCAGGAATATTTACTTTATAGAGGGAAGTCCTATGGCTCGTAGCTACATAGTATCTCACATAAAGTGAGCAAAACTGCAAGGAGAGAAGATCAAGGCTGTGCTCTGCAAAGCAGCAGCAAAGAAAGCCCATTTGTTTTGGTAGCTTTGGGTTGCATAAGCTTGTGGTGAACCTCGGCAGAGTTATGACTTGGGTTTGGATTTTGGGAAATAAAGCCCAGGCAGTTTCAGATGGACTTCGTCTTGATTTTCTATGTGTGTTTGATAGCGAAACTCAAAATGATAAACTGGGAAAAGACTCATATTAGTATCTCTAAACCCCTCTAAGTTATACATGATTCTGCACTATGCTTAAAATATAATGCTATTTCTAACGTACTCTGCTGTTCACAATTGAAAATGGAAACAATGTGGAATTCAATGCTAGATTTCAAGATGATAAAACACCAATCCTTCTCCTGGTCTGTTTTTTTACCACTTAATCCTGCCTTGCTGGAGCAGCATAAGAATAGGGAGACCTGTAAATCCTTTACACTATCAGCACGTGGGACCACTAACTGCCCCAGGAATGAACCGTTCATGCTTTGGGGAGCAGAAACTAGCAGTGATCCCACTATGCTTTCATTAGAGCTTTGATTTGGACATTTTCACCGTAGGTTTCTGTAATTTAACAGTACGGGAATGAGCAGAC
This sequence comes from Charadrius vociferus, assembly GCF_000708025.1. NCBI lineage: Eukaryota > Metazoa > Chordata > Aves > Charadriiformes > Charadriidae > Charadrius > Charadrius vociferus. Next base: position 631,702 of record NW_009649180.1, read on the forward strand.
ATCAGAGAAGAGCACTTCCTGTGAGGAAGATGGCAGCTTGTTCTTTCTAACAGTGTCTCTCAGTGTTCGGGGCTCCAGGGGTTGTTCCAGTCCCAAAGCACTGGAGGGTTGTTACAATTGAGAAAGCTATCCTTCTTCACCTTCCGCTCTCTGTAGATTTAGCTTGGCCTATGTTTGGGCCCGGACCATCTCTGAAGATGCCGCAGCCTCTGAGAGAGCTGGGGGCTTACGCAGTCACATGTGCTCTCCCACATTCCTTTCCTTTTCCAGAGCTTTGAAGATAATCTCCAAGAAGTTATTAGATCTTCAGGCACAAATTACAGTGAAAGTCAGAACTGAAATCGGAATTTAGGATTTCCAGGTTCTGAGGCCAAACTACTGCTCTCTGTCTCAGACCACATGGGACACTGAAGCTAGAATTGTTTCTAAATTGAATGGCTGTAACAGATTCCCATGAATGTCAGCAGCTCTTTAGCTGCATGACTGCTGCTGAACTTTCCAGGTATACCCAAGTGGCTGTACTTTGGAGAATAACAGGTATAGTCTATCATTCAATTGAATTCACTGGAATATTAATGGACATTGCCAGCAAACAGTAGCAAAGGGATATAGCTGTGAGGTCCTTTTGTAAGAGAATTATTTCTTTTTGTCTGGCTCTGCTTAATGGAGGTCCTTATGCCATAATTCTGCATGATAACTTGTCGGGGGTGTGTTTGGCAGTTCACCACCTGTGTGTTATTTGTATATGCTCAAAATATGATTGTTGTTTCATGCTACTTAGATGAGCCAGAGCTAGTTAATAGTATGTATGCTTTTAAAATTATATTTTTGAGGACTTTAATGCGTACATTACGCAGTGAATCCCATGGCACCTTTCCCTAGAATAGCATTATTTAAAGGCCACTATCAATTTACATGGCACTTTAATGACAAGGCCACAACCTATAGGTCTGCGAAATGGATTTTCAGTTTGGGAAACTGCATTCTGCCTGCATAGAGTTCCAGTTTAGTAAAACATACATCTTTGAAAAAGAAGGGAGGCAAAGAGGAAAGGGGCGGGGGGGAAAGGGGAAGAGGATCATAAAGGATCCATTATAATCCTTTGGAACAGAAGATACTTTATAAATGTAACATAAAAATCTGGTTTGAGAATATGCCCATCTGGGTTTCAGTGAAGTCAATGAAACAGAAGCAGTGCACATCCAAGAGCCAAATTTGTTTCTGTGTTAAAACCCCGGTAAACCTTTACCTGGCCCCTCAGCAAACTAAAAAGGATATGTTTACTGCTGTGTAGAGCAAACCTTCCTGCATTTCATGGGACATTACTCAGTCAAGTGAACTGCACAGGAACAAACCCCAGTGATTTATGGCCAGCACAATCAGCAGATCACTGGGCCATCAGGCCAGTTGCTCCAAACAACACGTAAGCAGGGCAAACTATAATTATTGCTGGTGCTTTCAGTGGGCAGAAGTCACTGTTAAACCATGACAGCTTTCCTTAATTTGAACTTCATCACAGTGCCACTGTGGCTCCCAGAATACCTACACGTTACTGCTGAGCCACAGTTGGTGTCCCCCCAGAGTTCCTGAGAGGACCATGGATCAGCCTGGCTCAGGAGGTCCAGGCCTCACAGAAGCCCAGTACTTCTCATCACTTTGTAGGTGGGATTTTGTAAGAGACAAGGAGGGCTCGTAGCCAACTGTCCCTGATGGGCTCTGAGCAGGACAGCTCAGTAACTCTTGGGAAATCCCAAGTAAGTCTTGGGAGATCCCCAGTAAGTTGTGGGGAAAAGAGCTTGTCTCCCTGTAGGGATAAAGTTCCTTTGAGGTTTTCCTTCCACAAAGATGGGAACATCTTAAAGAGGTAGGATCTTGCCACTAATCCAATTGTTTGGTTGTTTCACCTACTTTTGCGAGCAGTAGTGTCCCAGAGGGAGCTGGGAAATATTTCTTTGCACAGAACCAAGATGTTTAACCAGCTGCTTTCTGCGGAGAATTGCAGGAGGCTCAAACTCCTCCAGAGCAGGTAGCTGAGTTAGAGCACAGGAGTCCCTGCTTCTCAAAGAGGGAGGGAAGAAGTAACTCCCAACTGCCAGTCCTCACTGATTTTGAGCACATCAGGAACCCAGAGCCTGTGTTCCTCTGAGGCATGATATATTTAATCTACTGTTCAGGAGCATCTTGTTTCAGAGAGGGACTGGGGCTTGCTACCTCCTGTTGAAGTCCAAGCCGTTTCCTCAGTTTGATGTTGTGGTGGTTATCCCTATAACCAGTGGTGGAGGGTTGACCCTGGCTGGCAACTATGCCCGTACCTAGTCTCTTGCTCACTTCTCCCCAGTGGCATGGGGAAGAGAAGCAGAAGGGCAAAAGTGAGAAAAAAAACTCACGCGTTGAGGTAAAGAGAGTTTAATGAGTGAAGAGAAAAAAAAAATAAATAAACAAACCCAAACAAATAAAACAAAAGACAAAGAAAACCAAAAATCAAGTGATGCAAAGGCAACCACTCACCCAGTACAGCAATTTAGTGTCAGATGCAGTGGCTACAGGAACTGATAGAACTGTGCTGCACCTTACCTCCTAACTGTTGGCAAAGAGAATTCCTTTCTCCAGAAGCCCCCCACTGAGACAGTGTTACGCAGGGACTGTGCTCAGGCTTGCACAGGCCATGTGAATTTTACTTCTAGAGGTTAATCCTGTTAAGCAATTGTAGCCACAGCTCCCTCAGTTGTTTGTTGAACAAGGAGACACTGTAGTTATAAGAAGATCACAACTATCAGCCCTGGTTTACGATTTTTATGAGCGTTAATGGAACAAGGTTTGGGGACTGAAGGAGAAAATGGAATATGAAAAGGAAAATGAAAAGAGGTTGTGGGGAAAGCATGTCATTTCTAAATGAATGCTCTGTGCAGAGGAATTGAATCTTTTCACAGCTGAAAATGGATCTTAAATCTGATGCCTTAGCTTGTTTCAGCTTCTGTAATGAAATAGAGTTTTCCTAATACCCTGTGACCTGAATTTCTCCCTGCTTTATGGGTGCTATTCCTTGACGTACAAACCTGTATTTTCTCAAGTCAGCATTTGATGATGGATGTCAAAATACAGGTCATGTATTATGCATATAGCATTACCGATTTAAGGTGTTTACTTGTCAAGTTGAAGAAATTCAGAAATGTCACATTCACTGAATCTGCACAGCTGTCACTTGTAGTTTTTCATGCCTTTAAATGAAAGTTCTGATAAAGCAGGTTAGTTTTCCTGCACTTTTTTTTTTTTTTTCCTCTCTTCTGGAGGAAAAAAATAGAGAGCCTGTCTATAGAATTTACATTGTGACTTGGGAGTAGGTATGTGGCCTGAACGTGTATGATGCCTTGTGACTCCAAACATAGGCACGCAAAACCCCCAAGTACTCCAATTTTCCTTTCCTGAAAGTATTCCAAAATTGTTGTATTTTTAAAAAGTAGATTTTTAGAAGTGTCTGAATTAAGCACAGACAAGAAAATTAAGTTAAGATAGCAGATATTTCTCACATCTTCCAAAACCATAGGATGAAAAATGCTAAGGCATGAGTCTATTTTTCATTCAAGGAGAAAACAAAATCCCTTTTACATGCTTCCTGCATTTCAGACTAAATGCACTGTGTGCAGTGTGCAATTACAGAGCTCCTGACAGTCCATGTCTAACAGAAATGACACATTTACTTCAATCTTCTAACACCATCCTGGGAAGACAAATATTTGAAGGGTTAGAGAGGTGGCTACAAATAGCCTTCGATGGAGAGTGTGCGTGTGTGTGCCTCTGTGTGTGTGCACTTTGCAGTAGAGGGAGGGCAAGGACTTACACATTTACATGCAGTTATGCCAACTTTCTTCAATTTGCTTCTAGCTGGTAGGGAAATACTGATGTCCTCTTACCATCTGAAGAGTCTGATTCACTGAAAGATGTTTCAGGGAGTGCATCTTGAGATGGGGAGAGAAATGCCCTCAGGAAACAGGGAGAGCCAGGGCCTCTAGGGATGCTCCCGGCAGTACAACCCCTAGGGTGCAAGGAAACAAGATTAGTTTTCTCTGCTCTCAGATAAGCGAGTGTAAAAAGTCTTGCTGTTGCCATTTTGATTTGTAATTCTGCAGAGGACCCAATTGGGCCTGCCACTTTAACCGCTCAAGGAGTCTACAGCTACTTAAGCTTTTTTTAATGTAGTGTGACAAAAGCCTTTCCTGTAGCATAACAGAATGTAAGATTAAACACTGAGGCCTGCTGCAGAAGGAGGTTTCACACTAATACTCACCTGTCCTCAGACAGCATTCCCTCCCTTAGGAGTCCCACTTCGATTTTCCTGCTGTTGTGAGAGTGTCAGGGTAACCTCTAACTTATGAGGTGGTGCCTGACGGAACTCTGTGAGACTGACTTTGTGAGTCTGAAAAATCCTAGGCCCCGCCATGCAGAAGTGAGCATTCAATACGGCTATCAGTCACAGTGCCAGACACAAGGAAACCTCTGCAAACCGATACCAGTTGGGAATGCAACTCACTGTCACCATGCCGGTCTTATCCAATTAGTTTCAGCACAACGAGTAGTATTAAATGACCGACTGTTAACATTGCCAACATTTCCAATTGTCTCTACGAAACCTGCTTTCTAAAGATTTTGTATGCACTGGTAATATTGAATAGAATTGCTTTACTGTCTTAGGTTTGCCTGTGGCGATGTTTTTGTCTTGCAACCCTGTTGAAGATACTACATCCACTTCTTTTCTCCTAAGGAATTTCTTCACAGCCTTTTCACTCCCTTTTTACTTACCCCATCTTTACAATCCTCATGTTGTATCTAACTTTCATGTGATAGTCAGAAGGAAATTCATACTGGTACCTTCTGGAAGGCTAAGTCAGTCTCTTTTCTCAGTGATTCTAATGTTATTACCTATATATTCTATATGTGATATAGACAAAACATAGGGAGCAATGAACTGAATGTCAAAATTTAAATCCCATTAAATCAAGAAGTCCAGATCTAGTGGTCGTTATAGTTTGTCTTGTTTAGGGAGAGTTTAAAAGTGACGATAATTATCACTGGAACAGAACCATCAGTTCATCAGAAAGACAGTAAAAAAAAAACAGTACCGCATGTTAATATCTACAGTTTAGTTTAGAGATTTGCTGGTTTGTAAATAAGTCCCAAAACTAAAGAAAGGTATAGTGGATAATGTCATATCATCTTCTTCTGAATTCAGTAGCAGATTAATGTATCAATGAATTTAATGCAGTGAAACAGTTTCCATACTGCAAGAAGATAATGAAGTTACGTTACAAATTAATTTGGCTGTGATTAATTTAGAATCAATATAGGGAAAATTCAAAACTAGTTCAAACCAGTAATGACAGAGGACCAAATGTCTGTCCCTGAATGTCAGGTGTGAAGTCAAAGAAGTTGGGCATAATGTGAAAAAAAAAAAAAGAAGAATGTTTTCTCAGAAATGTGTGTTTTACAGTGAGCTTGGCTCAGTCCTATTCCTAGCAGACAAGTATTTGCTTAAAAATGCAGCCTTGACATCGGTCTACATGAAATCCTAAAGTCAAACTCTGGCTTCACCGTCACTTCTGCAATAATGACATTAAATGAACGTTCCCATGCTTTCCGCAGCTGCAGGGAGATGGAATGCATTTGTCTCAACTCTGAATTTCCAGTCCAACTGTTGCATGGGCTTTCATATAATTGCCTATTTTTCAGTACTTACAATCAAACTCCAAAAGGCTTTGCATGAGTACTTTTTATTTAAAAAAAAAAAACCAAACCAGCCCAAAACAAAACCAAAAAGATTAAAAAATGCTCAGTGTCAGTAACTCCATTTCAACTGTGTAGAGAATCCGGCTAAAACCAGTCATTTTTAGAGGTGAACCTTGCTGCTGTCTAGATCTTTTTTTTTCTTTGAGTGCCTGCCAATATGTTTCCTTTCCCACCTTTGTTTCCTTTACATCCTCAAAGGTATAAAGTTCTTTCTAGTTTCTTTTTAAGCATTCCTCTTATGTACCACTTGAAAACCTGTGTCTTTTTCCTTCCATCCTATCTTTTTTTTTCTGTTAGTATGGGCCCTTCCATCACAGTATTCCTATAATTGTAATACTCATAAAAATACATATTTTGACTGATACACCTGAAGAGAAAAAAAAGACTTTGCGTGGGTTGTATTGATCCTGGAAAACATTAAGAAAGTTTTAAATACTGCATGTTGATCAAACCTAAAACCTGCTAATGGAAGCAATTTGTTCCTCGTGGTGGCATTAGTGTTTGCAAACAATATTCCTTAAAATGTTACTTAAGGTTTAAAGAAAAGTGTTTGTTTCAGGATTATTTGAAGTACTAATAGGACAAAATTAAACCTCTCTAGCACTGAAGTCTTTATTTTTTTATTTATATTTAAGTAAGCATTACTCTTTCTATTTTGCATGTAGGCTACCTAGGATAACAAAATAAATTTCAGTTTCTCCATTAGCTACCAAATATCTTACAGTAGAAGTGATCTGTATATTGGTGAAGGATTATGCTTTTAGAAATAACAGTTGAAAATTAAGTCCATTTTTTTTTAATTTCTATAGTTTTTAACATACTTTTCTGGAAAAAAAGTATTAGAGATCAGGAATTCCCTGTTGGTGGGGATTTTTTTTTAATAGTTTGTCATGTGTAAACTTTCTTTTTTTGTTTTTTCATTTTTTTTTTTTAATCTTTTAGGCTTTACACCCCCTGGGATGGATAGGTCATCTCCAGACAACAGTCCAGTCCATGGCCTGCTACGTCAACCCTCCATTACAACAGGAGCCAACATCCCTATTATAACAGAGCTAGGTAAGAAAAGCTGTCATTTATCCTTTCATGTACATTCTTTTTCCGTGTCTTTTTCCAACTTCCCTTGTTATGCAGTCTCAGGAAAATTACCTGTACTGTATCTTACACTGCTATGTTTTCTCTTCTGATAACTGTTTTGGATTACTGTCTCTAAAGAAAGAATAGTAACGGTTGTTTCACTTTATTTGAATAACTGAAATATATTTCTCTCTTTCCTTTGGGTTTTCTCCATTTTCTTGAATAAACTCTCTTTCAGACAAGATGCTTTTTACATAGTGTAGCAAATAAGCAGGGGTCTTTGGGCTAAGGTTAGGAAAGAAAAAAACTTCACTAAGTACGAGCAGACTTTTCCTGTGCATTTAATCGATAGTAAGAGCCCATTTGTTTATTTCTTCATGGTCCAGAACTGTTTAATCATGTGTAACCAAACTCTGTATAATAGTATGAGACATTTTACTCCTGAGAATATGATGATGGTAGGTAACCAGGCTCTGATTTCCACTCTAGCTGTGGGTATTTATGTTGTCAAGTGGTGTGATGTGAAGTGCAGAAGCTGTTCTGTTTTTTTCATGGCAAATACAAACTTGATTTGTGGTCCTTTGTCCTTTTATTTTCCTTTTCAGTTTTATTTTTTAGAGCCTTACCTGTCTTTTTCCCTTACTTTATTCTCTTTCTGTACTTTCTTTTCCCCTTAAATACTTTACTTATTAGCTAAGCCTGGCAAACTTCTGCCTTTGGTTTCAATCAGTCAGGAAAAAAACAGTGGAACCCACATTCTAATGATAACTGAACTGGGTAAGAAGTGCCTTTTTCCTTCACATCACTGTCTTATTTTCTGTTGTTGTTCCTACTGTCATCAGCTTTTTCTTTATTTATCTGGCTGTATCAGAGGGGCTACCCTCATGGCACTGCTTTGAATGTGTTTTATTTGTGGTTCTGGTTGAAATTGACTGTCTCGTTCTGGCCTTTCTTAATGATTTTTTTTTCACGCAGCATCAGTAAACCTTTGATCACACTCGTCTGACCTGCCGGCTGTTTTCATAGCACCTTCTCACCAATTCATTTTCTTTGGCCTGGGTCCCCACCTCCTGGGCCCTCCCTCCCCCCCACCAATTTTTCTCTCCTTTTCTCTCTCTCTTTCTCTTTTTGTTATTTCAGCCTATTGTCAGTTTGGTGGACATGCCTTAGCAGTTCTCACAGGAAGCCCAAGAAGAAGTAAAAGATATCAGAAAAGAAACCCCAGCATCGTACTCCCCCTTAAGCTATTTGTTTGTTTGTTTGGGGGAGTCGGCCTTTTCTCAGAAGCTCGAGTTTTGAAGCTGTAAAAAAAGCAGCCAAGCTCCTGCACTGCTCCCTCTCAATAAAGAGAGCTCTCGCCAGCTTGTTTGAGCAGTGTTTGATGAGCGTTTCCTGTGGTGCAGCACCATTCGAACCTATCTCACCTAGCCTGGAGACCTTTCGGAGAAATCCTAGTGTGCTAACTTGCATCAGGAAGATAAAAATATTGAGGATAAAACCGCACTTGCAGAATTCACGTTAGTTTTGTAGTACCTTAGAAACTGACACCACGCACGGCTAGCAGGCTGGTGTCAAAGTCAGGTATTAGTCTGCCAGATGTAAGTGGAAGAAGAATGCCACTCTCGATAGTGCCTACTCTCAACTGGCAAATTAAACTAAGACACAAGCGCTTCAAAAAAGTGCATTTTGAAATGATATGTCAGGCTTTCAAATGCTATTTTGCTCAAGAATCTGGAGAATAAATTGATAGCCGTTGTACAAAGAAAGGGGTGTTGTGGATTGGTGTTTGCTAGGATGGAATTCTTCTGACTCCCGAGGCAGAACACTTCTCCATTTGCAGTGCTGATGTGTTAAATTTTCATGGTTACATCAGGGAGTGGGAAGGCAGGAATTTTAAAACTTGCTTAAACTCAGGTCCTGACTGAATCATCATGGCCAAGTACTGGCTCAACAGGGCTCTAAATGGATGATAGCAATTCTCATCTCTTTCAGACAGCTATTGTGAGGCTTTATCTAGTTATTCATGTTTTGTAAGCTAAGCATGGCAAGCACAGTACTATATACAGGTTGGAAAAGGAGTGGACGGAAAATGAACCTATATAGGACGGAAGATCCAAATAGCAGGCAGAAGAATTTCTAGCTTAAGGAATGCAGAGCTGAAACTTGATCAAGTTAAGAGCAGCTCTTGTGTTGTTTTCAGAGCTCACTGGGTTGGCTCAGGAGATGTGTAACATGGGGAATAGACGCATAGTCAATGTGTGCAGTTTCAAAAGCTGAAAAAGGTTTTAATTTCCCTTCCTTGCACGGGAACTGAAATTAATTTGTCATTTAGTAAGTTAAAGGGTATTTCAACGGCATAGCTAAGAAGTCTGCTTTCATGCCTGAGGACTAATATGGAAATGAAATATTTCATGAAATATGATCCACTGGATACACTGATCTCAAGGAAACAACTATTTTTAGTGGAATGAGGTGGAGGCAGAGAGCTTAACTGTGACAATGAAATGCCAGAGAATGTCTAAATGACAAATATTGCTTTATTTGGGCTTTTTCTTTAGAACAGCCTGATGTAGATTCTTTTTCAGCCTGGCTAATATAGAAATTGTGGCTAAGGAAGTGAAGTTATGGAGACAAATACTTGGAAAAAGATGCAGGAGGCGAGCTGGAGTATTGCTCATTCATTCAGATAGATGCATGTTAAAAGTACAGTTTATCCTCTTTTGAGCTGTAAGTGCATTAACACCACTCCAGTAAGAATCACAGCAGCACATCCAACAGATGCCTGTGGGCTGTATCGGAGTTTTATGGACAGCCTTTATTTTACAATGGGGTTCTGACTTGGTATCTTGTGATAACATTTCACTGTACTTGCATACAGCCTTAGCCACTGTACCCGACCAATACCAAGATTGTCTCGATATATAAAAGAGCATCGTGTATCTCGTTTTGAGTGCAGGCAGATGGTACCATGAAGCTACTTTTACAGCAAAGGGATAGTCACCTCTCAAGAGCAAGAGTCACCTCTTACGAGCAAGATAATGGTCAACAGATTTTTAAATGCACATTTTCACATCCATCTTGATTTCATTTTCAGTGACGTCAAAGACACAAGTCTGTGTTTCCAGACATATGCTGTTTCTTTTTCTTTCTGACTGTGTAATGTGTAAGGTCACGTGCTGGTGACCCAGAAGCACCTTATGATTTTATTATTATTATTTTCAGTAAATGATTCAAATGTTCAGTTCTTGGACCAAGATGATGATGATGATCCAGACACAGAACTGTATCTGACACAGCCCTTTGCATGTGGAACTGCATTTGCTGTCAGCGTGCTGGACTCTCTCATGAGCGCAGTAAGCAAACAAAACCTTTTTCATTCCCTTCCATCAGACTTATTGTGAAAGATCGTGAAAGCATAGTCCCTTCTCCACAGGTAATCAGGAGAAGACACATTTCTGTTAGATGTCAAAAGAATTTCAGAGCCTAACCTAGGTTATTTTTTAGTTGGACACAGAGACCTTAAAACAATTGAGATATCTAGGACTACCATTAGTCCACAATTTTAAAGGCAGAGTCTCATGTCAGGCTTTAAGGGTAATATTTACCGAAAAATGTTGTATCTCCCTTCTGAAACCCAGACCCAAATTCTGTGTGTCAGTCCCTACGCTCACCGCTCATGTCAGACAGCATCAACCGTGTTTTAAGCTTTTAATTTCCTGTAGCCACGAGCAATGCTCAGAGTATGAGTGCTGGGGGACCCTGATAGAACTATACAAAAGCCATTGTATGCATCACGTGAACTCTACTTGTGTGAAGAGAGGTCGTAATCTTTTTTTCACATGAGTTGTCTTGTGAATGAAAACATAAGTGCATGCCAGAAACTACAGATGGTGGCCTTTGGTTATGTCTACGTTAGGGTTTTTGGTTTGCAGCCATAGTACAGTTTTGAAGCAAATGCCTCAGTCATACTCCTTTTCATCCTCTCTTGCTTCATGTTGGTTGGGTTTTCAGACCAGCCTTGCACTGTGTGAACTGTACTTCTTTCAGAGGGACATTAAGCTCTGCTGGACCTAGCAGGGACATAGTCTTTTTAAAATCTGAGCTTAAAATCTGAGCTTATGCTTTCTGAGCGCCCCATGGAATAAAGTTCCATGGTACTGGGAATCATCTGTTGTAAACCACACATAATATTAGAAATCAGCAAACAGATTTCCTTAAAGGAACCAAGTCTCACCTTCACCTAAACTCAGAATGAAGCTTTTTGCTTTTCAGAAAAAAACACAATGCTCTTTATTATTTGGTATTTTATTCGTATTTCATATTTATGTATCTGTATTTCATATTTTTATTCCCTGCCATATTCCTCATATGTTCCATCCACAGATGAGTAATATCAGTCTACACTGATAAAATTTTATTCTAATGGAGCCTAGGACTTTGCAATAAACTCAGAAAATACTTTTTTTGAAAGTTCTTGGCCATATTTTGCAGATGTGACAAATTCAGAAAGCATAAGCAAGCACACCTAAACTCTGTACCTTCTCTAATTAAAATCTCTATGAATAAAATATTTAGCATTTTCACATTATAAATGGGAATAATTTAATATGACGGCTCCAAATTGTTATACTGAGAGCTGTTTATCTGCTCACATTGTTATCGAAATCAACATCCCTGAATGAATCGTTCAGTAGGGCACTTCCAGAATCTTGGAAAAAGTGGGGTTAATTCTTCTGATTGCCCCTGGCATCACCACAGACAGAGAGTGAAATGTTGTGGACACCATTGCTTTCTTGTGCAAAGGTGTATCGTGTAGATAATAGTGACGCAATAAGAAATATGTGGAAATTACTGTTCGGAAATTTTTACTTGGGACTCTTCATATAATCCTCACAATATTTTAAGCTATTGCTAGTTTTTATTAAGTTTTAGTTTTTGATAACTCACCCCTCTGTTTCTGCAAATTCTTTCTTCAGCAGAGTCTTTTTTTCAAACATTTTCACATCTAAGTGGTCATATTATATGTCAGGGACAGTGCAGCCTGAAGCCAGAGAAGTAAATGTGATAACAAGAGTAAAAAATTCTAACTTAGAAAAAATACTAATCAAGAAGACAAGCCAAGGATTCAGTCAGAATTGTTCACCATCCTGTCTTTTCTTTCACCACTTTGCTGATCGGTGGCAGCATTATTTTCTCTTTTATTCCTCAAAGGCCTAGTAAAGAGTTGGAAAAGTACAATTCTTCCTGACCCTTCAGAAAGTGTAAGATGTGTGAGATGTTTTCCCTTTACTATCCCTGTTCTCGTGGGAAGGATGTATACTCCTTTCACTTCTTTTCCAAGGAAAAGACCATTTCTCACACAAATGAATCTACTTGCACTGTATTATCTCTATTGTTTTCCTAGAGTACACTAGTTTTAGGGACCAGCTTCTATTTATTGTGCCTAATGTCAAGGGAGTGTCGGCAAACTGAACCCAAAATCCTAACTAAATTGAGAGATCTGCAGTCATGCTTTTATCCTATTAATTGCACGGGAATTCTGTAAGAAGGAAATAATTCGCACTGTGCCGGCCTATGCCAGCTCACTGAGAGAAAAGGACAGAGTTCATTGTTTGATCCACTTGCTAATTCAGGGCTCTTTATTGCTTAATTTTTATAGAAAAATTCCAACTTATGACCTCTGTCGATATCTCTGGAATGCAAATTCCTCATATGGGCTACAATACAACCGTACAATACATGAACTGCTCCATTACGAATGAATCTCTTCTCCAGTAGTGGCGTTTTGTAATAGAACAGGTGTAAGAAAGGTTAGAAAGTAGAATAATACCCACACATACAGTACTCTTTCTGACTGCAGGTAATTTGAAACGTACATATAGATGTATGTATATAGAAAAAGAGGTATATATATTTAAAATAATTTGCTAAAGTATTCAGTTATTGAATAATAATAATTCAACAGTATTGATCTGTATGAGATGATTATTTTCTTTTATATAAATTTATTAATATAGAAGTAGTAGAGTAAACCCTACTCATGAATCACAGATTAGAAAATGCATTGTCACGTTCTGATTCAAATCTGAATGCTGAAGACCATTACGTTCTGCTAGGTTAGCGTTATTTCCTAGAAGACGACAGTATTAGATATTTAAATTTGAAATGGTCTGTTATTTTCTTATTTCAAAGATAAAAGGCTTAATGAAGTTTCCTTTTCAAAATGTTATTTACAGGCTATCTGTACACAGTTTGTTCTATGCAGCAAAGGCAATATATTCCACAAGCCTATGATTCACAGTGTGGTAGTTCGAAGATCATTGCTCAGAAGACAATAACGAGCTCAAAAACTGCATTGTCTTTTTGATGAGTTGGTAACAGTGGTCTCTCCAGGCTTCGGTTTAAGTGCATTATTGTACTCTGTGTGAAGACTGTAGGCTTGGTTCATGTTTTAAGTGTGGCAGTGGCTGTTGTTAAATCATGCCAGCTAATCATTATTATGTCTTCGAAGAGACATCTACTGCCATCAGAGACTTGAATGATATATTAATATTTGTTTTGTCATAGCCTATGCAAACCCAGGGAAAGAACGTGGGTAGTCTGTCAGTCTCAAGATGGCGCTGCTCCTGAATAGCGAAGCATATTCTCATCACCAAATTGAATGGGACTAAAAAACATGGGATCGGAAGCATCTTTTAGATAATGTGGATGTTTTGTAAAAAGATTATCTTCAGCTATAAAAAAGTATAGCTTAAGAGAAGCAAATTTTTGAGAAGTACTTTTTCCTTTTCTGGGTCTTCTTGAGTTAGTTATTCCAGAAAATCCTATGCGTGCAAGGAAACCAGTTTTATCAAGACACAGTACCTTCAAAGGTTTGACCTGAGAGCCAAAGCTTCTCTGCTATTCTGTTATTCCTTTTGGCGCTGAAGCTATGAGAACCACAGAAGTTCTGGCAGGTTGGCATCCCTCCCGTACATAGCACTGACGATAGGCTTGATGTACTGTCGGAGTGGTGCCGTTAGAGGCAAAGATCTCCAGAGCCAGGTTATACCATTTTACATTTGATATCCTAGAATTTATTTCGTTGTGCTAAAACTTTGTCTTGATTTTTGTTCTGTAATACTAAATTCTACTTTTTCTTCATATAAATGAAAACACAGAATGGAAGACAATAGTTAAAACAGTTAAAATAACTTTTCAGTATATCCCTTAATCAAGAGTTCTCCCTCAGGGATCCTCACAGTCTTATTTATATGGAAAAGAAACTGTTCTAATCTGTGATATAGACATTTTGAAACACATGACTAGTTTTTGTGCAAGTCTGTTCAGGGGATTAGCAAGCAGCATCTTGTAACGTAAAGTGTCCCAAACTTCTTTAAAGTTTGGACAATATTTTGAGAACCGATAGATTTTCAAACTGTGAAACACTCTTATTTATTTTCTGCTGTTGATTCGGTCTCAAAGGCCCTTTTGTTATTGGTATAAGTTACTGACTTTAGCTCAGTCATTCCCCAGGTTTGGATATATATTACTCATTCAACAGAATTCCTCCAACTGAAAAAGAAAAACAACATTTTTTTGAAAGAGATGTTGAAAACTGCATGCAGTGGAGGAGGAGTCTTCTTAAAAGAAATCCATAAAAAAACACTAGCAAACACAAAAAAATGGCAGATATGACTTGGAAAATGACAAATTTAGAGTAATTATAAATGAAAGGCAAAGTGCTGTTAAAGTTAAAGCAATGTTATTAAAAGATGTGCTAATTTTCAGTAAAATTTTCTGTAAAAGACCAATTAGTTTAAAAGGCTTGACAGCATTAACTGCAAAACATAAGCACTCTGGTAATTATACTTTAAAAAATGATTGAACAAACAGGAAAGCATCCCCGAAACGTTTGAAAGAGCTGCAGTACAATTCCGGAGCATGGGCTAGGTGGCACTGCTAGCTCAGATATCTATGTCGGAATTTCCCTGCTATTTACCCAGTTTCAGTGTCTATGATGCATTTCCTTTTTTCTGTGTTTAGATTACACCTATTTCATATTCTCATTCCGGATGCCAATTATAGCGATGTCATACAGATGTCCAGTGTGGGGTTCCGTTAATGGCAGAAGCAAACAAGTATTTCTTCAGTTACAATTTTACAGTCAACAAAAGATATTCACTACCATCACTGGAAAGTGTCTTGTTACTTTAAGTACAGCAGCACCTTTCCAAAGACATTCTGTAGATCGGTTTCTTATGAGTACTGGCATATCCAGGCCATGTACCCTCCCACAGAGCAAGTAGAAGATCACTCTCAAATTAATTTCAGTGTATTATTATTCCAAAGGAAATGGATATCAGCTAGTTCAGCTTTTCAGTGTCCCCCAGTTCCAAACTGGCAAGAGGTAGTGAGAGGAGTCTGATTTTTGTGACAGTTGAAAGCGTGGACAGACGGGTTTCTCCTGAGGAATGTTAAATATATTAGTCCAGGAGGAAGCAACCCTATTTAGCAGGAGGTGACAAGTTACAGCTTCCTGTTCACCCATCCTTTCTTGCTTATGGTTAGGCATTTTCTGATCAGTCGCAATGCTGGAGCAGTCCGTCCTGAAAGTTGGAATCTTTTCACTCATGGATGGCAAAAAACCAAAACCCATCATTTGGCTGCACTCATCTATCGGATTAAACGGTGACATCCATGTCAGTCATGGTGTGAAACCCAAATTAAGCCATTGTTCCAAGATAAATGTTGCTCCTTTGCTAATAAGTGTCTTAGCTCTGCCTTAACATTTGTCTAGCAGTGGGAGGCCTTTCTCTGGTGACAGCATTCTGTTCCATCGACAATAGATCTGATTCTTTTCTCATTTGCATCAGTTTCATAGTGGTGTATGGCTCCCAGAGTTACTCCCGGTCGGCACAGGACATAAGTCAGAATTGGGCCCGTTATGTCTTAATTGCACTGGGGCCTGGGGGAGGAGGTATTTTATTCTATTTTATATTATTTTATTTGTATTAATGAATTTGTGACAGGTGCCTGATTTGATACATTATTTTACTACTGCTTTCATTTCTCCATTTAATATGAGATCTGTAGTAAAATGAGTGATACGGCCACAGTATAATTTCTTAGTAGATCATGCTGTAGTGAGCTACAGCCAAATACATGATAAGGGGTAATTGTGTACTTGCACAGTACCAAATTCAGATGAGCTAAAAGTACATGTGTTTAAATCTGGGATCCTGGCTATAATTTGAATTACAGAATAAAGAGAGAGTTAGAAGCCGGTGAAGGCTGGTCTAATGATACCTCCTAAAGAGTAATAAAATTATTAGTACAATTTTAGACTTTTGCATGTTTTACCAATAACCGCAAGTCATCAGTCTATAAAACCAGGCTGTTTTACATGACCCAGCATCTATCAGTCTTAGAGCAGGTGAACATTTCTTGCCATAGTTGGCTTCATTGTAAACTGGACTTGAAAAATTTACCAATAAAGATATGCTTTACTTTTGTTTCATGTTTTTCCATATTGATTTATAGATGTAAAACTGAGAATACCATTTTTGAATAATACTGAATGTCACTATTTAGAGAAGAAAAAGGGATCAAAAATACTGAGTAAAAGAGCTCGGAAGGCATGAGAAAAGATACTGTGGCAGAAAATGGTATGCTTTTGTGAAGGTGTGTCCTTAAAGTGCCATATAGAATGTGTTGGAGTACTTTTTTACTGAAAGGGCTTTTCCAGCTTCTACAATTGCAGTGCCTACAACCTCTAGATCTGGCAGAATTTGGCTTTATATCACGAGACTGATGTCACATAGCATTGCTGCCTAACTGCAGGAGCAAAGGAATTGTGCTAATTATTTTAGTTGAGTCGTATATAGTATCCACTGACAAAGACTAAGAAAAGAGACTAAACTTAATGCTGATTTTTTTATTCTGAGTACTTCCATGTTGGAGAAGTATAGCACAGTGGGAAGAGTTGCCAAAGAGGGCAACTCTGATTCTCACCTCAGGGACATCGAGAAGTAATTGAAGAATAAGCAATCATGCCTGAATATCTTTTCTCTCTCACCATGGCAATTCCTATTAAACATCATGTAATCACTCCAGACTTACATTCCTGCAAGGGGTCACATTGATTTTTCTATACGTTAAGAAAGGTTTGAGTATTACACTTGAATTGCTACACAGTGTATCCACATATGTAAAAGCTGATGTCAGATTAGCTGTTATTTTAGCCTAACTGAATCTTCCTGAATCCCTGCTAGGGTCGGACAACTCTTTACAGTACACTTTATATTTAAAATTTGTAGTGCCTTACCGGGCTAATTTAAAATAATTGGAGTTGATGAGTTGCAAATATTTGCTTTAAGGCATATAAAACAATAACAATATGTTCCTCTCATTTTAGTGTATTCAACAGGTGAAGGGCAGATACGCCTATGTAAATAAGTAGAGAAGCTTGAAGTTATGATACTTCAGTGTAACAGCAAAAAACGTTGCCACATAGAATTCATTTTCTCCTGTTTTATCTGTCATCTCAAGTGAACAATAAAATTGAAGTTTCATTATACAAAGAAAGAATGTCGAAGTAACATGGATAGGAAGCCAGTTCCGCTTTTTGACCTCAGGATAAAATATTTCAACCTGTACCTCAGTTTACCCATGTATTAAATACAATTACATTATATGGATGGAGCAATGAATTTCATTGAAAAGTATCATTTAAAAAGCGTTATCTTTGGACAACAAGCATTGTTTGAGAATTCAGTATTAATTTTTACTTGGTTGCATTACAGACATTTGTTCCAAGTCCCAAGTTTGACAAAACTCACAAATCTAGTAATGGAATCCACAAACCAGTAATGTCAATCCTGTGCACCCTACAGGGAGCTCATTTCCTTCTCGTGCGTCCCCCACACTCGCAAAGCTTCTGAAAACACAGACGTTAGTGACACTGTAAGTGACGGTGTCTCCTTGTTTTGTTCAACGGTATTTTTTGCCCTGTACATTACATTGCTGATATTTAACTGAATATCTCTGAACTATACCGGTATACTTTTAAGTGAACTTGAAAGTCATTCATCTGGCATTAAATTAATATTTAAAATACCCATTGTTTGCCTGACAGACCAGCAATGCTACAGATGCTGGCAAAATGTCAGTGTGGAGTAAATCTTCCCTAATAAACCACACTTACCCTATACCCTAGAGTTTTTTAAAAGGACCACCAGGATCCCAAACTCATCATACATTTATCTGGAATGAACTCAAGATGTTTAATTGATACATGCTTATGTCTGAACACTGTCAAGTCTCGTAATAAGATGTTTAGTACAATACATCGGTTAGACTGCTAGAGTCCAGCCACAGTAATAAGTAATGACATTTGCAGCACAAAGGCAGCTCCCCAACGAATTGGTGACAAGAGTAAAAAGGCAATCTAGCCTGTGTAAGCTTTAAATGTGGTCTGAATTTTACAATTACATGTCCTAAAGCCCATTATTAGACATGAAGGCAATGAGAAGGAAAGCAGTCATTGCATCACTACTAACACCAATTATAGGAAACATAAATCATTCAAATTTTTGTACTTTAATAAAAATCAGCCTGAATTGGTGTTTAAAAGGAAGGATCTAGTATAGGAGCCTAATGGGATAGAAGAAAATAGAGTAATTGGAGGCTGCTGTCTTTTCACTTTCTATATAAAATTATTTGAAGAGACAGCCAAGAACTTTAAACAGCAGAAACCCAGAAAAGTTGTAATTTGGATGTCTTCAGTTGTGACTTTAATGGTGTTTGCTTAAAGAGCTTTCTTTTATCTCTGCAGACATACTTCAATGACAATATCCTCACACTGATACGGACATTGGTAACTGGAGGAGCCACACCAGAGCTGGAAGCACTGATTGCTGAGGAAAATGCATTGAGAGGAGGTTACAGCACGCCCCAGACACTTGCAAACAGGGACAGGTGTCGAGTTGCTCAGTTGGCTTTGTATGATGGGCCCTTTGCAGACCTAGGGGTAAGATCACGAGGGAAACGTAGGACCAAGGCTGGTCTGCAATCTGTTGGTTTTCTCTCAGACTAAGTAAAAATCTACCTTAATTAGCCTATAATGTCTATTGTTTAATTTAAGAGAGCTTTTGGATTGTTTGACAATTAACAGCAGAGGGTGCCGGGTTTGCTTTTGCCCTTTTTAAGAAGCTATACGGCTTCCCAGGCTCCTTGCCTGGGTATTCCATACACAAAATCCTGGGGCTCTTCTTAGTTGTCAGCTAAAGAAATGGATGAGCTGACTCGGATCATATGACCGTTCTGACAATAATCCATTGCAAACATGAGCAATATCTATACCTTTGTTGGGTTTTGATAAGCTTATTCAGTCTTCCCAGGGAGCTTCCAGTTCTTGCTTAAAATATGCTTATTAGCTTGAAAACGAGACTGAGGTTTGTTTCGTGCTGTTTCTGGATGAACTAAAATTCTTGTGAAATCCTAATGATCTGACATTTTGACTCCAGTATTTTAAGGTTGAAGTAAAAAAAAAAACAACCCACAACTAAAACCAAATAAACAAACCATCTTTAAAAAAACAGTGCATTTGGATAAAGAAGTATCTAGAAATGTTTTCCGGACCAAATATTTTAATCTTGAGACAAATCCCAAAGCACCCGCTTTGCTTTGATGATGATGATATAGGATTTGATATTTCTTAAATTAACCTTGTGTTCACCAGCTCTGTTCAAAAAGAATGGAGCAACCTTCTTCACAGAAATGACAGGGAATCCCAGTTTAAAGATTAAGGGTGATGAGAGTACATGGATACAAGAAAACAGCCTTTCAATTCATGTAGAAATCCATTCACAGCTGAAATTAACAGCTCATCAAAACACTTGGGCATGTGGCATAACGTTTTCACAAATAAAACAAGCAATACCAATCCTCCAAATGCTATTTCACCAGAGCCTCAATTACACTACATCAGTGATGGTAGAATGCATTAACACTCATCATTACTTAAGAAACAATATTTTAGATATACAAATCATCAAATCCAAACTTTTTTTTTTTTCTAATCAAAGCATTTTATAATATTTATGGAAAATGGCATACATTTCATCATTATTTTAAAGTGGGAGATATTTTATTATCCTTTTAACTCCTCAGAACTCTTATTTCTGATGTGCTCCCCAGTGAATTTATTTGTCAAGATGACATTATGGCTGCTGCCAAAAAAGGGCCAAAAATACTAACAATTTTAATACCACAGTTAATGTAATTTGTAGAATATGTTGTTTGGTACCAAAATTTCTATTTCCAGCTTAAAGCAAATCACTCGCTCTTCCCGGTTTACCATCATTTCATGGACCAAGGCTCTCCAAAATAATGATCAAATTACTTATTTGAAGTAAAACGTTTAGATTATTCATTTCCTTGGGTAAAAGATTCTCATTTGTGACAAACAACAGACTGTCTATACATTGCCTTTTTTGTACAGGCTCATACTGAAAATGGTTTTCCCTGACATGGTGTTAACAGAGAAAAGAACAGAAAAAAATGTGCTGTTATGTCTCCCCCCCCCCCCCCCCCCTTTCTCCTAGGATGGAGGTTGTTATGGAGATCTATTTTGTAAAGCACTGAAAACATACAATATGCTTTGCTTTGGAATTTATCGATTAAGGGATGCACATCTAAGTACTCCCAGCCAATGCACTAAACGGTAAGTCCAGGCTTTTACAACATCTCTGCTTCACTGTTCTTCAGTCTTCTCAGCAAGGAAGATCCCAGGGTCTGTAATAAATCTAAAAAAGAGCTTGCTTCATTTTTTACCTAACTTTGCCTCAAAAGCTAACTCTTTGAGGACCTCATGATGACTCTTTAGCTGAGTTTAAGTCGTAGGCTGGATATCATAGCATAAGTTTTCAGCCAATTTTAATCAAAAATTTTTAAAGTAAATTTTCAGAACATATCTTTATCTTGTTTGTTTTGTGATGGTTCACTACTTGCATGCAAGGAAAGGACTTCAGTTTGCTTATATCAGTTAGCTGTAAATTACTGGATAATAATTTAGATTATAGTAATTAGACTTTCTTTTTTCTGAATGCTCAGAAAATACTCCTGTGGGCTTCCTATTGGTACTGTCCGTATCTAATAAACATTTCTTCCAGTACATGGAAACCCTTCTCTTGGTGGGCTGCATTCTTACTTCAGTAGCACCAAGACTGACCTCAGTGCTTTAAATAGAGCAGACACATTTCCATTGTTGCAAACCGAAGGCCATTTAGCAGCTTACTTGAAATGTGTCTTAATTAAGTGCCTACTAGAAATACACATGCAGACCCATACCAGAACTATCACAAATCTACCATCTGTTACTGTTTCATTCTCTACAAAAAGCATCATTATTGAGTGAACATGGCAATAAACAATGCTGCAGCCCACCAAAGTGGTTTCTTCTGTTAGAATTTGGACAAATTGGGGAGAATAAATGATTTTGAGTTTAGATTTACACTGTACTTGCTATATATGGGATTATTTGTTGGATTAATAAGTGACTTCTGTCCCTGAGGCGGCTAAGCCAGATTTCTTACAAGGACTGAATTAATTTGCAAAGAAGTTGAGGGCTTTGTGATCAATTTTTACTCATTTCTTGCTTGGACAGAAAATGCCTATTGCCTTGCTCAAATATGTTTTTCACATGCATTAAAAAAATTAACAGCAGGGTCTATAAGCCCTTCCTACCTTGAAAGGGGGTTAATTGAAGGTGGGGTTGCAGTATTTAAATATTTAATAAATATAAAGCAAATACGTAGTTAAATATAACTGCACCTAAAATTGTCCTCTCCCTGCTTTTCAGCCATTCTTTAAATACCATTGCTTGTGGGTATGTTACTGGGTTTTGTTAATATGTAAATCTGTTTGCTAGAGTCATTGCACTACAGTGCAGCTACAGAAAGGAGGGTCATTCGTGTGGTGTCTTCTCTGAAAAATCGTGACGTGATTCACTTGAAGAACATCCTACTCAGACAGTATGTCTGTGCAACAGAAAACATACAAAAAGTGATGTCTGACATAACAAGGTCCTAAATTGTAACGGGTATTATATGAGCTAAAATTAGGTACACACTGAAGGAAACAGAAATGCAAAAATCTGGGTAAATGTTCATGAGAATAGCAACTCTAGAAGAATTTTTTAGTAAAAATCTAAACCTGTTTTCTCTTTCTTTCTTTCTTTCTTTCTTTCCAGTTATGTTATCACAAACCCACCCTATGAATTTGAGCTCGTGCCGACAGACTTGATCTTCTGTTTGATGCAATTTGACCACAACGCTGGCCAGTCCCGGGCCAGTCTTTCTCATTCCTCCCATTCCTCCTATTCTTCCAGTAAGAAGAGCTCATCAGTTCACTCCATCCCTTCAACAGCAAACCGACCGAACCGCACCAAGACCAGGGATTCCCGGGAAAAACAGAAGTATGTGCAGGAAGATAGACTTTGATATGTGTACCTGCTCCCACTGTGTGTGAAACTTGCATTCACCACCCATTCTCCCCAGTTAATGTTTCCAGCAGTAATGTTCCCTGTTTTCCCATAGAGTTCTCCCTTTTTGTACACATATTTTGCATATGTATGACAGTGTGCATGTGATTGTCATTTTTATTTCACCACCATAAAACCCTTAAGCACAACAGCAACAAAGCAGACGGACCAAAAGTTATTTATGATGCTAGGGGAGAAAAAAAATTCTAAACCCATAGGCACACTGAAAACATAAATAACTCACTGCAGTTACTCTACATATTAGAAAATAGAGTATATTTAACATGAACACTTGCTCTTGGTGTCAGAGTTACACAAAGTCAGTCATTTAGTGCAGAATTGTTGATGTATGTTGCGGTAGATATTTTTATATTCATATTTACAGGAGTTGTTACATTTATTTGATGCTTTTAAAACTAACCCATTAAAAAAAAAAAAAAAGAAAAAAAAATACAACCAAAAAAATCCTTACTGATGTTTCACTCTCAAAGATTATATTGTATAGGGCTTACACTCTTTGTATAGATTATTGCTACGCACCTGCTTTATACCAAAGCAACATCAGGGACTTTTCTGCTTGTTTAAGGACTTTCTCTAAAATACTAGCCTTTTGGAGATAGTGTCTTTTCCCTTTAACACTGAAATTGCCTGGGCATGGAGTTGTAAAACTCCAATGGTTTAATTTAAGTTTAGAAAGAGTCTAATTGCATATTAAATTATTATTCTGTCTATTTATACTGCCACACGAATAGCTATATTTTCTTTCACTTTTGACATTTGGGATAAAAAGCCATATGTATCATAAATATTGGATGTAAGTCATTAAAAACTGCCTTCCTGGGACTTTTACATCTTTAAAAGGTGAATTAGTCACCTTATGTACAGAATAAATAATGTTCAGAAAAGAGCAAGCATTTTTCTATGCTTAAGTATCAGATCTCGAGGGACTTTGTTCCTTTCCCCAGATGGTAGTTTAACTTTTCCAAGTTAGAGTGGTGGTATAAATCTTCCAACAAGAGCCCTAATATGCGAAGATCCTCCAGAAATCCTGCTCCATGTTCTAGATGGTTCTTTTCAACAGGTCCATGCCAGTATGCAGGAATACAGGGGAAGACAACTGAGTGCCTTTAAGGTCTCTCCCATTTGGGAAGAAAAGGTGCTGTGCCCTAGACAGGCAGTGAGCAGAACCGGAGGGCTGGGCTGGAAATATTCACCGTGCTGAGGCATCATGTTCTAGGCACGTGCCAGAGTTTGTTCCATGCAGATTCTCACCAACGACACACCTAGCCAAACAAAAATTGTGGCAGGGAATTAAAGTAGTGGGAAGGAACCTATCCTAGACAGCCACAGAAATGATACTCCAAGCTTGGTTTTGTTTTTTTTTAATTTCAAATGCCAGCCTTGTGAAATATAGAACTAGTTCTAGGTGAGAGGAAGAGTTTCCCAGGGTAGGGAGGCCAGAAACACATACCACCTTCCCTGGCTACCCAGCAAGAAAGCATGCAGACAGAAAATAAATATTTGGATGTGGGAGTGATTAGCATTGTAACTGCCAACCCAGACAAGGTGCTTTTATGGTTAGTGTTGTTTTCTACCTTTCCCTTCCCCAAGCATGATAATTTTGAAGATTTGCTTGCTGTGTGAATTGACAATGAGCCAAGCACTTTTACTGACAAAACCTGGAACCATATACGTGGGCTACAGAAAGTACCACTGTGCAGCGTTAAGCATGATGATTGGAATACAGTATATATGTGTGTGTGCATTCAAATGCAGCTGTAAGTCCTATCAGTGAATTACGTTGCAAATTCTGGATGCTCCCCTACAAATGGGTCTATTACAGTTGCTCTTCATCATAAAGACAAATTCATGTGTTTCTTTTTGCAAAGAAAGTTCTCATGTTTTGCCCCAAGAATATTTATGACTACAAGGATGTGCCAGTTAAAGTGCTCAACAGGAAATATGACAGTTTAAAAGCATTGTAAAACTTACATAGCTTACTTCTTTTTCTAAAGTGCAACAAGGATGAATAGAATGGGCCAAGGTAT
The DNA here is from genome assembly GCF_000708025.1 of Charadrius vociferus. Lineage (NCBI taxonomy): Eukaryota > Metazoa > Chordata > Aves > Charadriiformes > Charadriidae > Charadrius > Charadrius vociferus. The sequence continues at coordinate 656,128 of NW_009649180.1, forward strand.
GACAATTAATGGTTCTGCATGACCTAGCAACTGCTGTGGGTTTCCTTCTATAACTTTGTCCTTGTGAAAACTTGTGAAATTAAAAAAAAAAGTAGTCACAAACTTTATTCAGTTATTGGTTTGTTTGTTTTGTTGGTTGTTTTGTTGGTTTTCTTTTGCCTTTTTTTTCCCTCCAAACCAGAAGTAAAACTGGCTGCTGCTGCTGCTGCTGCTGTTGCTCAACCCTGTTTTATTTTTTATCCTCTCATCTGCTTGCCTTTCTAATTGCACGTGTCCTTTTGGAAACGCCCAGGTTCCTGCTCAGTGAAGATGCCTACCCTGGTGCAGACATTACTTTAATTTCCCATTCCTCATTCCAATTCCTTTCCTCCTCTCCCCTCCCTATTCCCCTGTCCCCCGTGTACGTTCATGAGCATCTCTTTATGTTGGCAGTATTGACTGAAGATAGTCGAGAGCAGTTATGCATTTTGGGAGAATGTTAATGGCTTTGACACCAAAATGCTTTTCCATTAATGTTTTATCTGTTTTCCATTTAGCAGAGGAAGGGAGGGTGTTAATATGAAGCCACTTGTCACATACTACATAATGATTTTATCCAAATAAATAGTATTTGTATAACTGTGCAGCTCAAATAGAAAAATATAGACAGTGTACATTAGAGAAGCAACTTGTCTACTTTGTGAGCAACAGAAGAGGAATATCTAATATGGATGCAAATCTGAATTCCTCAAATCATACTGAACTCTAATGCTCTTTCATCTTCTGTCCTAAAGTCAGAATTCTAAAGTTTTGACTTTTAGTTGTACCACATGCACTTTTCGCTGCTAACTATAGACAAATCTATCAAATAGTTTATTACAGTGACGAAGATATTCTGATATGGTTATACTAATGAAATTGGGAAGTTGGTCCTTACAAGTAGAGGAATGTTTAAATCAACTCTGTTATGTTGTCAGCATTTTTTATCTTGAAAAGTAACAGGAAATCTCCTGTTTCTTCAGAAATCTATCCTAAGTCAAACATTCTTAGAAACTACCCTGGTTAGTTTTTGAAAGTGGAAAAGCAGCACCAATGACAAGAGATGACATTTTAGAGCTTGCAGTGGAGGTCCTGCCTCTTATATCAGTCCCAGCTTGGTTTCGACAATGGAAACTGGGTTCTTTGCAACTTTGTTGATCTGAGTGTTGACGCAAAATCACATCTAGCAAACCTGCAGGTTCTTGCTGTGGGTTCCTGCTGTCCTAAACTGGCAGAGTCAGGCATTTTCCAGTGAAATTCCCATTGTCAAAAGTAAGAATTTTGCTAGTTTAAAAAAATTAAAAATCAACAAGAGCAAGTCCAGAATAGCATTTTTGTCCCAAAGCTTTAGTTTCCTTGAAGCAAAATAAAGACTTTCACGGAAAGTAAGAATAGTTTCTTCTCTCTCTTCCTGCAAATTACTTACTGCCTGCCACATGTAAAATATTCATCTGCCAAACAAAGACTTGCTGAGCAGGTGGGTGGAGAAACTTTCATTACTTTTTCCTCGTACAGGAAGAAATTGCATGGGAGAATTTTCAGCTTAGGTATAAACAAGCTGCCTATGTGGAGGGGGGGAGGCACACAAACACATACCTACAGACTCGTTTGAAACTGTGTCACAAAAGAAAAAAAAAAAAAGCATGTTTAAAACAATTGTAAGGTAATTTGGGATTATGGTGAGAATACAGGTTTAGTAAATCTTTGTGTCATGTTTAGCTAGTACTTTCTTTGACTCTGCTCAGAAGAGAGGGTGTTTCACAGTGACATTTATTCAAATGTGATTATTCAGTCCAGAGTTAATGACAGAAATTTTAAAACACCGGAACAATAAATCTGTTGGAGAGAATTGCTAGAGTCTCGCACAAGTTGAAGAAATCTGTGTTTTGATCATTTTACTTTAATGATGTATATCTTTTTATGCTGCAGGGAACAGTCTTACACAAGGTGTTAATTTTTATTTGTTTGTAATAAGAGCAGGAAGCCTTTAGAACCTTCATGGATGCACTGGGATGCTGATAGCCCATTGCAAACACAGGTGTTTGCGAGGAAAGTAAATGATGTCTGCTTTCTGATACATGAAGTTACTTAGCTGTTCTGACATCTCTCAGGTGATACTGTCAAAAACAAACCCGTCAAATAGTGTAGGAAGATCAGGGACTCTCTTGAGCAGCTCTTTAAAAAAAACCCAAAAAGACAAAACCAAAACCAGAAAACTAGGCCTGTTCTCACTATAATGTAGAAACACATGTGGTAAGGATCAATATGCATACACCAAAAGGGAGAGAAACAGAGTGAATGAAACAGAGAACTAAAAAAAAGTTGGTGAATATAACATTATATGAAGACTTAAAAAGAGGTTTTTTGACTGATTTAAAGGAAAGAGTAAGTAGTTTGTGTAAGATATGTATAAATCTGTGCTAAGACTATGGAAGACATATCAAAGTCAAACTGTGAGCATAACAAAAAAGATTGAAAAGTGCGTAAGGGATTCAAGAAGCGCATTTACTAACTTGGAGCAGAATATCTTAGTGGCCAACTGTAAAGATGAGGAGCGTCAAGCTCACATTTCAAAGGTAAGTATAGAGATTGATGGACCTTCACAGGAGACTCATCATTATGTGGTCAAAGACAATTTTAAGAACAGAAAAGGAGCATGAAAGGTATAAAGCTGGACCCAAGCATCTCCTGCTGGAGATGATAATGCCTGGACCAAGGTTTCAGTCTGGCAAAAAGAAATTTAAACAGCAAAAGAAATTAGAATCTACCAGTTTCTGGCATTTATTATTTATTGTCTGTATTTATTACTTGCCAGGGAAAGGCAAAAAGACACTTGATGGTGTCTTTTTAAAGATCAGCTCTCTGGATATGAGTTTTATTGTAAAGATTAACATATAACTAATTGCCTTGTTTTGAAAATTCCAGGGAAAGCAGGGGAGATGGGCGCGCTTTACACTGGCTGCTGAGAAATACAGTGCAGTTCATCCCCGATCCTTAGCAATCACGCTGTTCTCCCCTTTCTTGCTATGAGATCGAATTAGCTTGCACCAAGTTCTGTTTGTAAGGAAAGTTTGTGCACCATATGTTAAAAAAGAAGGTAGAGATAAAAGTTCGCAGTGCTTAACTTGCCTCAAAATCATTTTAAACACAAACCATTAGAAAACTGTTAGTTTGAAATTGTTTATGTGATCTTGCAAGGCTTTTAAAACATGATAACCATCACACTTTACACCTCTCTGAAAGGTTAGTTTAATCGTAGATCACATAAAATTGGTTTCCACAAATGCATAATGGTTCATGTGTCACACTTGAACTAAATGGTTTTTTAAATGGAGCTGAAATTATTTTGATGTGTACGCATTCCCAGGTTTTTATTTTTTTCTTACAACCTTTCTTAAACCAGCCCCCATCAGGAACCATTCCCTTAAAGTCTCATTAATAATTCAGATGTTCTGATGACTTTAAAAGATCTATGGAATTGAGGTGCTTTTTTTTTTTTTTTTAACTGCTTGACAAAAAGATAAATGAATGTAGAAAGAAGCGGTAGGAGTCTGGCAAGCTGTAGATCATCTCTGAACAGATTGTAACTTTATCATTCTGTCAGGAAGAATAATTTAAAGCACTTAATCAGTTAGCTTCAGTGTGCAGGATGTAACATTATGAATTCCTATCGTCCAATCTGTTCAAATCAAAGAGAACTTAATTATAATAGGTAAGAGAGAGAGAGAGAGATGGGAGATTGAACATTGTTCAGACTCAGGCAACTTCAAGGGGGCAGGGAACTATTTACCCTGGTCACAAATGGGTAGGATATTTTAAAACAAAGTAAAATACATTTTAGAAAATGACTAGGAAAACAATACAGTAGTTCTATTTACCTTCAGTAATAAGCCACTACTGATTAATAGGATTCTTTTTTTTCAATTTAATTTTTTAAAAAAGCGTAAGTGCAGGTAATGAATATATCTAGGAAAAAAAAAGGTGAATTAAACCCTCATAAGTTTGGAGTTTGTTGTTGGGGACTGGGGGGTGTTGCATGTAGATGCTTAAAATCCCTATCAAGTATAAGTGTTTAAATTTTATATTCACAAAAGTGAGAAGCCCAGTAATTCTGGAAATCGATCCACTTCTTTAGAAGCCCTAACTTTGAACCTAGTTGCTTATTCTTACGCATTTATGCCCAGATATTTGTCCTTTATTCTTCCTGGTCTTCCAGTTTCTATTCTGTGCTTCACCTCCTAAGCTTTTGTGCTCAATCCTTGGCTTTCCAAGGTGGATTTTGCTTTGCTTATTTTTATTTATTTGTTTATTTAAAATGAGTACTCCTTCCACTCCTGCCCTGATTCCAACCCAGATACAGCAGCATTTCAGTGGTAAGAAAAAGTGGCAATTTGCACTATGCAGGAGAGACACTAAAGCTTCTGAAGCATTTTGGGTTCCCCACTGGAATGAGAAGTAGTGCTGCAAGAGCAGCAACTCTGAGGGGCACACATTAAACCTTGGATGTAATTACGAAAATGCCTCAGTTGCAGAATCCCATCCCCAGAACCATTTGTGCACACTCACCTCTGGAATTTGGGGAAGGAGGGTGAGAATGGAGCCTCCGGTTCACAAATGCTGTCAAAGCATGAGCACCTAATGGCCATATGGCACCCTCAGACCAGGAGTTCCTAAGTCTTTGAGTAGAGCTATCCTGTAAAGTTGCCCACCTGTAATTAAGAAGTGACAGCAGTAATTGTTCTCTAAAGAGACAATTATTTTAATTTCTTTTTTCCTTTTGTGAATTTTAAAAAGTTTTTGTCCACATGTGCGTATGAACAATACAATATAGTGGTTAGGCTCACAAGCAGCTAGGGAACGGCTGCAATGCCGCAGCCTCTCAGCATCCTCACTCCCTCCCGCATTGCTCCCAGCCAACCTTAAATCAGTACCATAAATTTCTTCCTGTGTTCATGGAAACAGACACTTGCCCAAAGGTATAAAAGCAACAGCTTCCCCTCTAATCTGCCTTTAAGTCCTTCCTTCCTTTGCCTTGCTGTCACGTATCACTACCGATCCATTCACGATTAACTTCAGCACCTACTAAAGTCATCTGAGCATCAGGTGCGTTCCATGCCCCTTCCCAAACTGGAGAGGTCAGCAGTGCCCAAGCAGCCAGGTTGCTAAGTAGCAATGTAATGGCCACCCCCTGCAGGAAGGCAGCCATCTGGCAGCATGAATGCAAGCCCTACTTACTCTAGCACCAATTGAGGAAAGGTCTTCTTTACATTCTCCTACATGATTTCGGAGCCAGCAGTAGCGACCACCCTGAAATGGAAGAGTCGGGGAAGCCTCTGACTCTTTAGGTGCTCCTCTGTATATGGACTCACATGCTCTTTTCTGCGTTACCCTTATCCCACCCGCTCTCACTGGCTCAGTTTAGCCTTTTATTTGTATCATTTTTTCAATAAATGAATCAGAGGGTGTTCACCTGAGCATGAAAAAAAAAAAAAAAAAAGAGCTCTCTTTCATTCAACAAGCAAACTGGTATATTGACAGTTTTCTTTAGCTTCTACTATCAAATCTGCAAACATGTCATCCGCCTTTCAGGAAAAGTGTTTTCAGAGGTATTAATCTAATGCACTGTACTGCTAGTAATTAGTCAAAGTCATCTTCTATTGATTGCCTTTTTTCTATAAACTTTACTGACTTCTCCCCCCTCCTTTTTTTTTTTGTGTGTGTTTATGTGTGTATGTGCTTCACTAATTAAAACTCTCATTTTCCCTCCTTATTCTGTCTCTACCCATTTTGCTCCTTAGCAGAAAAGAAATGGTTTACAGATGAGCCGGATAATGCCTATCCCAGAAACATTCAAATCAAGCCCATGAGCACTCACATGGCCAATCAGATCAATCAATATAAATCAACAAGCAGCTTGATACCACCAATCAGAGAAGTTGAAGATGAATGTTGACTCCTTCGAGGCCAGAACTATTTTTTTAAAGCCTGACAAACTTCATGAATGGTGATGTGACATTTATTCCTTTTACATGCTGAACCACTGATGGAGAAGTTAAGAAGGGCAAGCTTAATGGGAAAATAAAGTAGACAGATCTTTGTTTGTCTGCCTTTAATATTGCTTCCACGTATTTTGGAAAATATTTCATTTATAAATGAACATAATCAAAACTAGTCATGTATAGCCTCTAGCATTTTAAATTATTTTTATTTATTAGAAATAAATATATTTTTCTTTTTTTCATTGTCAAGTATTTTCCCTAAAAGAAAAACCTGCATATGTGGCCAGACTCCTAAGAGTTTAAAAAAAAACCCAAACAAACCAACCTCAGTCCTTGGCTTAAAGGAGAATGATGGTCACAGTTATAAGGACATGTAATTAAGGGAGGCAAATGATATATTTACAAAAAGAAGAGAAAGGTCCAACTTGTATTTTAGTAAATCAAAAAAAAAAAGAAGAAAAAAAAAGAACAGTTCACCAAAATGTTTCTTTACTGGAGGATGTGTATTTTGTTCAGCATTGACACCAGCTCTTAATAAACTGAACTTATTTATTTTCAAAGTTGAAAGTCATATTTTTGTACATGTAACATTCTTCTGAAATATTCTTTGTTTTATTGCCACATACAGATCACCTTAATCGCCAGTTGCGCTAAGGTCCAGTAACTCCCCGACACACAGTGTCCCCCCTTCCCCCTACGCGTGCACACACACACACAGAGACAGAAGCCCGGCATCCCTGATAACTTTCTGCAAGCCTGGCGTAGTGAACACCACTACCCCAGACCAAGAGCTGTGTAGATAAGGTGCTCATAGGCAGCACTTGCTATAAATGGCAAATCTGGCAATTCTACTCCGCTTCCCATTAGCCATGGGCAGTTGCAAATTTCAGGAGGGCAAGCTTGGCCATTCCTATTCTTTTGCCATGTATTACAGTGCTTTAATCCAGAGTGCATAAGTAGTGCATGAAAACATAAGTTATAAACCTTCTCATCTACCATATTCTGTTGGTTCCTTACTTCAAAAATGCTGATGGCCTTGCATCAGTCTTCTTTATTTGGTTCAGGTTCTTCCTGATATGTATAGAGGTTTAGCTCCAGATCTTTGCACATCGATGCCAGCTCATTGGTAAAAGCCACACTGAATCTCCTTTTGGTGAGTTCAGATTGGAATATAAACTGGTTTAGCCTCAGCTCTCTAATCTCACAACATGCTGTTCTCAGTTAATTCCTGCACCAAGCAACATCTTATTTTAGCTGTTGCTTTTTTTTTTTCTTTAATTTATTTTCACTTTGCTGGGCGACCACACATAAAAGTACAGTAATAACCAAATCAAAATAAAAGTAATGAATGTATTTATTATGATAATTTACAAAAGGCCTTTGATGGGTGCCTTTTGTGTCAGCAGTTTCACAAAGTTGCCAACGAGCTTTACAGCCATCAGACAAAAATGTGATGTTTCATATCTGTGCTGCAGTATCTATCCACCCAAGCATTTGGTGTTCTAAATGATTTAGTAACTCTCTCTCTATCTCAAATTAGCAACATCTGACACAATTGCTTGAAGAAAAAAAAAAAAAAAGAAGAAAATAAAAGGCTGTGCTAATAGGGATTAAAACAAAATCACAGGACCCAGTCATCAGGAAAGGCAGGTTTCATTGTGCAAGTTAACTTTAGGCTTTGTAATTTTGCAGAATTGTTAAACACCACAATGAGACATACTGTGGTACTTTTATCATTAGAGAAATATCAGTGAATCAAACAAATACAAAGCAGATGAATTTATTGTGAAAACACTGATGTCCACTATATAATCCAACATTTAAGCTAAACTATCTCAGCTTTAATGTTTGTCCACTGGCTGCAGTACAAATATAACCATACTAACACCTAATAGGCTTTATTCTGGAGTGACTTCTTGGACTGTGACTACTTTGTTGTTACATTTTGTAGAATAGCTATTTAAAGACAATAACAGGAATTGTTAATACAGTATCTGTAAAATTGGATTGTTTAAAATATTTCACTCTCCTACAAGGTACCAAAACAATTTAAGCAGTTTTCCGTTATTATTGAGACCATGTTTAACCCATTTCACAGTCCCCAAAACAGACGATGAGTCTGGTGAGTTCTTCCGCTCTACGCTGCTTCAGCTAGTGATACGTTACAATCTGCATCCAGTTTCTGCATTGGGTCATGTTAAGCCTTTACTTTGAAGTCAGTGCTCCTTTTTCATTTATGAACTGCGTTCGTATTATAACCAGGGTCAAAAAAGCTGGTCCTGAGTGCAGGAGAATTTTTGAAATTTGTGTTCAACATCACCAAGTACATGTGAATTTATTCTTTTTCTTAGAAGACCGGTGTTTAGTGTAGGGGCATAGAGCGTTTTATCTTATACTTTATCACATAAAGTGCCATTTCTGAGTGTCCTTCATTCAGAGGTGAGCATTCACTGGATAAAACATGCTAATGCATCAAATTCAACGCTCCTAAATAGCTAAGGTTTGTGTGTGTCTCTCTGTCCAGTTTAACTGTCACACCCAAAAATGTCATGCTGCCAACTGTACATAAATAAAGGAGAAGATCTGAATACACTCATGCTCTCTCCCAGCACAGATAGTTCCGTATGTAACGATAGATAGACAGAACACCTTTAGAGAGCAAGCGAGACAGAGAGAAACAGGTACAGGTATGGGTTTGCATTTCCCATTTATAGAAAAGCTAAGGGCAATCAGCAATCTTTTCTCACTCCTCTTTTTGATGATCAAAGACGCAGGACTGACTTCTGGCAATTAGGTGGAGCAACACGTAGAAAACCTGTTGGAGATCTTTGAGATTCAGCTATTAAGGACGACAATAAGGCCAGCACCAATATTTGGATACATGAAGTTACATCAAGGCAAGTGGCCTAAGTGACAGCTGACAGACCACATGATGACTGATGTAGAAATAAGGTTTTGATCTTTATTAACAATTCTTACTCCTTTCTCAAAAGACAACAAAGGGGGGGGGGAGGTATTTCAGCTTTTTCATGAATTGCATGCACGACTAATACAGGCTTTTTTTTTTTTTTTCTGGTAACTCATGTATTGGATGGAGAGTGTGTCTGTGGGTGTGCGCATGTTTGCAAATATGCATGTCCACACATGCATATATGTGTGCATATATACACACACATATATACATAAAAAGGGGGATGCATATGTATTTGATACAGTCATCACAGGAAGGTGGTCATATTTTTTGGGGGGGGATGTAGTAAAGAAAGACACAAAGAAAATGAAAATATGTGACTCAGAGACTAACACATGGAGGCATTGTACCTATAGGTTCCTCCTGGTCTGACCGACCAGTGGCCGTTCTTGTTGGTTATGTTGGCTGTGCAGAACCCCCCCTCGCTGCAGAAGGAGGCGTGTGCTCCTGCCCCTCCTCTCCCCCTGGCACACGCGGTGCCCGCACTGCCCGACAGTCTCTGCCCTCTCTGCCTCGTGGCTATTATTTTAGTTTGTCCCCTGAAGTCCATGAGCGCTAATAGGCAAGGATAAAAACTGTTCTCCGACGGGGTGTTGTTTGGGTGGCGAGTGCCAAGCACAGTAAAAGTAAAGGTGTAATGGAAGAAGATATTCAGAGTCTAAATGGGACTTTTTTAAGGCCTCAGTGTGACTGCCTTACTGCTGCTTGTGAGATGGTTGATAGGCGTATGATGCATTTACTAATGGGGGAGGTGCAAACATTTCCTTGTAGTTTTCAAAACTTTTCCATTTTAACAGCTCTTCTCCTTTCCAACCAGCATTGATGGCCAACCAGTAGGAAGTACATGTGGCAGAAAGCACAAACCCCTTGATCTGGGGCACGATCAGTTATATACAGTGCTACAGGCTTATGGACAACGTTGTTAATCCACCTGTAACACAAAGGGACCCTGCCAGCCCTGCTAGCCCAAAAGCCAGAAGCGTAGGGAGAGGGAAAGCAGGAGGTGAGAGGGACACCACACATCCAGGACCTCAAGCAAATACAAGCACGTGGCTGTTTCCAGTTCATCTTTGATGGGAAAACGAGTGCTGCCTAGACAAGGTGAAGGCCACGAGCTTCAGGATAATGAAGCTCCTGTGTAGCCTTATTAAGCCACACAGATGTCTTGAATGAGCTGATGAGTCTTCAGCAACTCCCAGGCTGTCGCAGCAGCCGGGGTTGTACAGGAAGCCAGGTTGAGCCCCGCTAAAGGTATTTTCTTCCCCATTTTTGAATTTTAAAGAAAAAGGCTCAGGCGGCATGGATGCGAAAAGACTTAATTGGCCTCAGCCAAATGTGGAAAAGGGAAAAAGTAGTTTGCATATAACATAAAAGAGATACTACAAAAGTATTTTCTGTAGCCTTTTATTATAAGTTGCTGGGTGGTGATGGGCAAGGTTATTGTTGGGTTTTTTGGTCAGTATAAGGAAGATTTGCATTTCTTGAATGCTTCATAGAGTGGGAGAAGAAGGGGAAAGTATAATTGCATGTTCTCATTCAGAGAGGACTGTTTTTATTGGGGGGTGAGGGTGTGTGTGTAAACTACATCTAACAACTATTGCAATAATTGGATGTGTAAACTAATGCATGACAAAAAAAGCAATAATTTACAACTGGGTAATTATGCATGTTTTCACTGCTTGGTCAATCACTGGTGAATCCATAAACATGTCAGCAACTGCTCTGTTCCAGCTGACTCACATGGGCTCAATGTTAAACACAGAGCTGGTGCTTGAAAGGTTGTATCAAGAAGCAGGTTCATGAGGGCTTGTGGATCCCAATGCATTGGAAATCAACACATATTGAGGTCGGGGGTGTGTGTGTGTTGCATTTTTTTTTTTTTTAAAGCTGTTATCATTGGGATTTTCTTTCGCACCAAAAGAAGTGTGTGTGTCTCACCTCATATCTAGTTTTAAAGCTGCTTAAACAAAATAACTAAGTGTGTGAAAGGCGATGAACAGGACAAAGTGAAAACAGAAATCCTTTCCCCATGTTACAGTGGATTGGCCTGGGAACATTTGTCAAAGTCAATGGCAGATGCATAGAAAAAGTCAGGGGAAAGGAGAGTTCTTATATTCCTTCTTTTGTTTCCATCTCCCTAATATCTGAACTACCAATATCCCCAATATATGAACAAGCACTTTTTTAATTTTTATTTTTATTTTTTAATTCTAAGGGTGTTTGAACAATCCCAAGCTATATATATATATAGGGGATATTTATTTTTTTTTTTAAAAATTCATTGTATGTGCACACCAGGTATCTTAATATTCAGTTAGCAGGCATCATATTTGTAGTACTTTTATACTAAGCAATACTAGTAGGTGTGGGTACAGCCCCCCCATCTGAAATAATTAAAGGAATGGAGTAGCTGTTCAGCTGAGGCCACTGCCTGGGATGGTACATAGGCCTATAGTATCGACAACTCTGCCCCAGCATTTATCGAAGCTATATTTATATAAGTAATGTATCTATTCTGCACAGATATTCTCTGCTATAGAACATTGAGCCACATTGAAACTGTATAGTCTATAATGTGCAGTAGTCTATATAACCAAGTAAATTCCACTGAAGTTAGTAAATAGGGCTGATGGTCTAATGTATCTGTTTTGTATAATGGTGTACTACTGTTAACTGTCAAAATGAGAAGGGGTAGGGGGAAGGAAGAAAATACAAGATATAAAATACTTTTTTATCACTTTGGGTCTAATTTAGAACAATATCTAACTTAAGAGGCTAAACACAGTAATGCTGCATCTAATTAGAACCTTAGTGAGGTTGAGAGAAAGCTTCTTACTGCTTCAGTCAATGCATTTTAGAGGACATCTTTATAACTCAAAGAAACCAGGCAACACAACATATAGGCGGTTGAATACATGTAATAGAAAACATAGATTTTTCAGAAACCAAGATTTGGCGTATGAGCACTTTGTTGACTGGACAATAACTAACAGAAACCACATGAAAAGGTCCGCAGAAGTTATCTCAAGTTTTCCTTAAGTAGCAGTTAAAAAGTGATGCTTCTCCCATGGTGTAACTTGGGACACACATGCTTAGCCAGTGCAAATAATCTAATCTCTGTCAAAAAAAAAGTTGACATAACTTTAACTTTTGCATTTCTGTAGAGTTCAGGGCTGATGGTTTGTGTTTGGGTTTTTTTCCCTTCAGAAAAAAACCACACACACAAACACATGTATACAATATATTTTGATGGATACACATGTCTATTTCATTATATTTTGGGAGCGGGGACGGGGAGGTACAATGAGAACCAGCTATCCTCTTAACTTAAAAGTTCATCAAGAAAAAGGAGTATGACTTCATCATTTTACATTTTACCATTATGGGTTGGTGAGAGAGAACAAATGCTGGTGCTCAGAAATGATCTACCTGACTTTGTCATATGTAATATCCAGTGATAAATATATTGTCCTGTAAAAAGGGTTTGTACATAACTTGTACATGGTTTCATTTTGTATTTTTCTCAGATTAAAATTTATGTATTTGTGTTCTAAAAGAAGGAGAGGTTGCTGTGTTTTCTTTTTCTCTTCGAGACAAGCTGTGTCCCATAAAGTTATGCAACACGTATCATCAGATCATGAATAATATTTTATTCACAAAACCAGTGCTGTTAATACTTTGAAATAAGACTAACCCAGCTGCCTTTCTCTCTTGTTCCCTCTCCAGAATCAGCCCCTTCCTAATAATAATTAATACCAGCTGCCACAGAGGATGCTGTGAGGGCTGCAAGTGAATAATTCTGTAGTAACAACAAACATCACCCTAACACCAGTTATGTAGTCAAATGCAATTATAATCTGTGTTTAATTTAGCTACTTCACATGCTTGAACAGAGCATCTCAGAGCACCTTCAGCTTTCATAAATCAGGTTATGATGGACAGATAATCTTGCTAAGCAGTCCAAAGATTTTCCAATCTCCCATGACGAGTACATTTGAAAGTTATTTGAAATTATTTTACTATGCTTCTCTATTGCAGCGCAGGAACTAGGTATAATCCTACATGCAACTGTATGTTTTTAAGAAGTTCAAGAAAAACTCCTTTTGGAGTCTGTAAGATTGTGTACATGTGGCTGGTGTTCTGCTAATTAAAATAACCTGGTCTTTAAAGCTGACATCATTAATCTGTGCAGCAGCATCACTACAGTGATTTGTAGTCAACCATGGTGTGATAAACCTTGTTTGATTCTGAATCATGGAGAGGAAAGAAGAGCAGAGCACTGCAAAAGACAGTTAAGGATCCAAACCCCCCCAAAAAGTACAAATAGTTAATTTGGTCCCAACGCGTAGGTAAGTAACGTAAAGAACCTGGTATATGGCTACACTCGTGTTTTCTAAGCAGAGTGTTTGGGGGCGCAGGGTGTGGGTGGGATGGAAATCAACACACAACAGTATTTGTGCAGGACTATGGAGAACGGTGTAACAAACTGACTCAGCACCAACGTCAGTGAAGAAAACTGGTCCACACCTCACTGAGAACACCTGTCAAACCCACCCTTAGATACTCTCACGGGGAAGGGAGTGTATGTACCATAAAAAACGTGAAATGTGGTGTCTATCTGGAACAGTTCAATCGAAGGACTACTCTGTGTTAGTAAATCTGCACAGAGGTGTATACTAGGTCTACTTTAGATGTTACTCCTTGACCTAACCCTTTGCGGTGTCAAGCACTAACTAGTAAGCTTGACTTCTAATTACTGAAGGTGAATGATAACAAGTAAGTGAGGGACAGCCATATAAGTCACCACGAATGGGTACCCATTTTAAGATGGGAAGATAATTCTTCATCCATCACAAGTTTAATCAGGTAACTGCTACCTGCACAAGAATCCATATCACAAAAGAGGTATTTATCCATATATAGTCATCCATGAATATATGTGCGTACATTTGGATGTGTATATTTATATCTACACTTACACATCACTAACTGCTAATTTTTTTAGGGTCTTAACTCTTAGATGGCACATCTTCCTGTAAAAACCACTTAAATTAAACCTGGCCATAGAATAGCTAAGGTAAGAAGTTGTTTCATCGTGTATCATCTCCAGCCCTGTTACTCACTGGTACAAAGGTCAGACTGAGCAGCACCCTATGCACTTCCCCAAAAATAATACAGCGGTTCTAGTCAGCCAGTGGCTGCAGTGAACGACAAAGCTGCTCACACCTTTTCTGGGTTACGAGGCAGTTCTGCTACTCTTTCACAATACTTTAATCTGCATAGGATGCTACTGCCTTTTGCTGTACACAATGATAAATATGAATTATCTTAAAATATTAACTGCACATATATGGTTCAAGCTAGGGAGGTGATTTTAAAAGCACAGTTTGGCGCGTTGAAGGAGGGCCATTGAGGGGAACTGTGAAACAAACCTTTGCCACACAGCACAAAGGCAAGGGCAAACATCGGCCACAATACACCCCCCCCCCCACACACACCCAACACCCAATTTTAAAAGCACAGTTTGGCGCGTTGAAGGAGGGCCATTGAGGGGAACTGTGAAACAAACCTTTGCCACACAGCACAAAGGCAAGGGCAAACATCGGCCACAATACACCCCCCACACACACACCCAACACCCAGACCCCC
>NW_009649180.1:672614-680367 GCF_000708025.1 Charadrius vociferus
CCCCCACACCCCCCCCCTTTCTATTCCACCCTCATTTAGCTTTTACCTCATTCCCCCCTTTGCCCCACCTGCAGCCCCTAGAAATAAAAGGTATTATCAGAAAGACTGTAAATCTTCCCTCACTTCAAAGCCCTCATTTAGCTTTTACCTCATTCCCCCCTTTGCCCCACCTGCAGCCCCTAGAAATAAAAGGTATTATCAGAAAGACTGTAAATCTTCCCTCACTTCAAAGGCAGAGGCACTGCAGGCCTATTTCTACACATTAAGGGAAAGGCAATCAAAGAACTTATTAAGTGACTCCTTCACCAATTAACAGTTACTGTGCGTAACAGCTTTCATCTTTGCAGTCCCACACCTTTTGCCAGCGACAGTGAAATAGCGCGCAGGTAATGACAGAGGCAGGGGTGAAAATGCTGTGACGGGATGCGCAGCTTTCCAACAGGTACCAACATTTATGTTTTCCTACACCATGGCAGAACTCTGCTCCCTTCCTAGACCTCACACTTTAATGGCCAAACAACGAGAGCTAGCGTTTGAGTATTCCTCTCCCCCTGAGCCTTAGCAATCTTTAGACGTGGCTAACACCTGAAATGGAAAAACAGGAATCTCTGGTTGTAGAGTATCTGCTAAATGTGACAACTGAACAAGAGTGGGCAGTGCGTGTCTTGGGATGAGGGCCTTTCACCTCCGCCTCAGTCGCACATGCCCGTGCAGCTGCAGGGATTAGCTGCCGGCACGGCCTGTCGCGGTACTGCTTCCCAAACAGCACTGAACCGGAGCGCGTCACAGGGCAGTCACACCAGGCGGCCCGTACATTACACTTTAAGGGGACAACATCATAAACTGGAAAGCCAGATTTATATGGAATCTGTTCATTTCCCCAGTTCTCTGAATACATGGGACTAACACATAGTATTTAAAATAAATAAATAAATAAATACAGAAAGAAAAAAAAGGCACCTTCAAGTTAGAAGTGTGTACGCACACTCCAGCAGCCAAAACTCAGCTTTCGGAGCACTTTGTAGGGTTGTGGGTTTATTTTGCTTTGTCTGGTGGTTGGATGTTTGTTGAGCAGAAGCCGATAGTGGGCTGTATCCTTGATGTGTGCACCTCTGTTAGAGCAATAGGTGTGTGTAAGAGGGTTGGTAGTACAGATATAAACCACCTGATTCCAATCAATATTGACTTGTGCGGACTAGCTACAGCTTTGTACTTCATAACTTCTTCGAAAAAGTCATAAATCAATTTAATCCTACAGCCTTGACCTCTTCAGCATAGCAACATCACTAAAAATGTCTTTAAGTGCAAATAATATAAAAATAGAATCATAAAATTGTCTAGGTTGGAAGGGACCTTTAAGATCATCGAGTCCAACCGTCAGCCTAACACTGCCAAAACCCACCACTAAACCATGTCCCTAAGCACCACGTCTACCCATCTTTTAAATACCTCCAAGGGTGGCGACTCCGCCACTTCCCTGGGCAGCCTGTTCCAATGCTTAACAACCCTTTCTGTGGAGAACTTGTTCCTAATATCCAATCATCTAAACCTCCCCTGGCGTAACTTGAGGCTGTTTCTTCTTGTCCTATTGATTGTTACTAGCGAGAAGAGGGCCACCCCCCACCTCTGTACAACCTCCTTTCAGGTAGATGTAGGGAGCAATGAGGTCTCCCCTGACCCCCCTCCTTTCCAGGCTAAACAACCCCAGCTCCCTCAGCTGCCCCACATAAGACTTGTTCTCCAGACCCCTCACCAGCTTTGTTGCCCTTCTCTGGACATGCTCCAGCACCTCTACGTCTTTCCTGTAATGAGGAGCCCAAAACTGAACACAGTACTCTAAGTGGGGCCTCACCAGTGCTGAGGTGGGCCCTCACCAGTGCTGAGTACAGGGGAACGATCACTTCCCTAGTCCTGCTCACCGCACTATTCCTGATGTAGGCCAGGATGCCATTGGCCTTCTTGGCCACCTGGGCACACTGCTGGCTCATTCATACACAGCCCCCAGTCCTCCTCTGCCAGGCCATTCTTCCCCAAGCCTGTAATGTTGTTACAACCTAAATGCAGGACCCAGCACTTGGTCTTGTTGAACTTCATACCACTGGCCCCGGCCCACTGATCCAGCCTGTCCAGATCTCTCTGTAGAGCCATCCTAACCTGAAGAAGATTGACACTCCTGCCTAACTTAGTGTTGTCTGCAAACTTACTGAGGGTGCACTTGAGTGAGTCCCTCATCCAGGTCATTGATAAAAATATTAAAGAGAACCAGTACTGAGCCCTGGGGAACACCACTTGTGACCAGCCGCCAACTGGATTTAACTCCATTCACCACCACTCTCTGGGCATGGGCACACAGCCAGTTTTTTACCCAGTGAGGAGTACACCCATCCAAGCCATGAGCAGCCAGATTCTCCAGGAGAATGCTGTGCAAAACAGCGTCAAACATCTACAGCTCTTCCCTCATCCACTAAGCGGGCCACCTTGTCATAGAGGCAGATCACGCTTGTCAAGCACAACCTGCCATTCATGAACCCATGCTGACTGGGCCTGATTACCTGGTTGTCCTGCATGTGCCACATAATGGCACTCAGGATGGTCTGTTCCATAACTTTCCCAGGCACCGAGGTCAGACTGACAGGCCTGTAGTTCTCTAGACCCTCCTTCTGGCCCTTCTTGTGGATGGGCATCACACTTGCTAACTTCCAGTCAACTGGTACCTCCCTGGTTAGCCAGGCCTGCTGATAAATAATGGAAAGTGGCTTGGGGAGCACTTCTGCCACCTCCCTCAGTACCTTTGGGTGGCTCCCATCTGGCCCCATAGACTTGTGTGTGTTTAGGTGCTGAAGCAGGTCACACTATGTCCCTGTGGATTATGGGGGCTTCATTCTGCTGCCCGCCCCTGTCTACTAGCACAAGGGTCTGGGTATTCAGGGAACAACTGGTCTTACTGTTACAAACTGAGGCAAAGGCGGCATTAAGTACCTCAGCCTTTTCCTCATCTTTCGTCACTATGTTTCCGCCCCTGTCTACTAACGGACAGAGATTGTCCTTAGTCCTCCTTTTATTGCTAATATATTTATAGAAACTTTTTTTGTTGTCCTTAACAGCAGTAGCCAGGTTAAGTTCTAGTTGGGCTTTGACCCTTCTAATTATCTCCCTACACAGCCTCACTACATCTTTGTAGTTCTCATGAGCGACCTGCCCTTTCTTCCAAAGGCCATAAATTCTCCTTTTTCCCGTGAGTTGCAACCATAGCTCTCTGTTCAGCCAGGCCGGTCTTTTTCCCCAATGACTCATTTTTCGGCACATGAGGACAGCCTGCTCCTGCACCTTTAAGACTTCCTTCTTGAAAAATGTCCAGCCTTATTGGGCTCCTTTGCCCTTGAGGACAGTCTCCCAAGGGACTTTGTCAACCAGGCTCCTGAAAAGACCAAAGTCTGCCCTCCTGAAGTCACAGGTAGCAGTTCTGCTGACCCCCCTCCTCGCTTCTCCAAGAGTTGAAAACTCTGTCATTTCATAATCACTATGCCCAAGACGGCCTCCAACCGTCACATCCCCCACAAGCCCTTCTCTGCTTACAGACAACAGATCCAGCAGGGCACCTTCCCTAGTCGACTCCCTCACCAGCTGTGTCAGGAAGTTATCATCAACACACTCTAGGAACCTGCTAGACTGTTCTGTCTCTGCTGTGTTGTATTCCCAGCAGATATCTGGTAAGTGAAGTCCCCCACGAGGACAAGGGCTCATGATCTTGAGACTTCTCCCAGCTGTTTATAGAATATTTCATCTGCCTCTTCATCCTGGTTGGGCGGTCTATAACAGATTCCTACCATGTCTGCCTTGTTGACCCTCCCCAATTCTTGCCCATAGACACTCAACCCTTTTTTCACTGTCATTTAGTTCTAGACATTCATAACACTCCCTGGCATACAGGGCCACCCCACCACCTCTCCTTGCTTGCCTATCATTCCTGAAGACCCTATAGCCATTCATTGCAGGACTCCAGTCATGTGAGTAATCCCACCACATTTCTGTGGTGGCGACTACGTCGTAGTTTTCGTGCTCCACAATGGCTTCCAGCTCCTCCTGTTTGTTGCCCATGCTATGTCCATTAGTGTGCAATCACTGCAGCTGGCCTATTGACCCCGCCTCCTCTTCACTAGGAGAAGCCCTAATTCCTGTCTGACCATTCCCAGGCACAGCCAGAGTTTCCAACCTTTCAGTGACCCTCACATGCTGCATGAGTCTCCATCCCCTACCTTTACTGAGTCAGCAGACCGGGGGACCTCACTAGCATCCCGTCCCACAGACGTACCCCTTCCCTGAGAAGTGGGTCTGGTCTGCATACTGGGCTTTCCCTCTCTTCAAGTGGGAGTCACCTATGATGATGACGACCCATCTTTTTTTCTATACTGAGGAGGTTATGGTGCTGGGTGTAGTTCGGCTGAACCTTGGCGACACCTCCCCGCCCATTGAATCATCTTCCTTGCTGTGGTTCGGTTCCACTTGCAGAACCTCATACCTGTTTTGCAAAGGTACCCGAGAAGGTGGGGAGTTACTGAGGAGACACACTTCCTAATTGGGCATTATAGTAGGTGACAGGTAGCTCACCACCTGCACTCTAGGCTACTGACTAACTTCTAGAGTGACCACGAGCTAACACAGTCCCTCTTAGTCATGAAGTTAAGCCTTGTCATGAGGACACTTTTGATCACTCTTCCTCTTTAATACGTTATAAGGCTTTCAGCACTGAGCTTTTTGTAGCAAAAGGTTTTGGTAGAGGGCATTGGAACCTGTACTCTGCTTTTTTGTAAACGTGACTAAAGATCATTTTGGTCATTTAGTCATTCTGGATTAAAGGGCAGTAATTATATTTTTTTTTTTTACAGACATATACATGTCTGTCCTTACATACATAAATATAAATAAAATAAATACATGTTTCTTTCAACTAAATGGCTGTATACCACATCATCTGTAACTTGACTAAAGGATTTTTCCCCTTTGGAAAGGCAGGTGGGGCAGGGAAGGGCGCAGTGAGGGACCCCGAGTTTACCAGCGGTCCTCTCTCAGCTGGGTAACTGCGAGGGCCTTAGCGGTGACGTGTGCTTTGGCGTGCGGCCATGCTGTAACGCGGGGCCAGGCTAGCAAGTCCCATGGCTACAATAGAAGGCAGAAGCAGGGTCCCCGATGAGTGGGAGGGATTCAAATATCTTGGGACTAGACTGACCGCCAGTGTCACAGAATTTGGCTGCAAGGAGTTCCTATTCCAAACAGGAATATGACCACTGTATGGCTAAAAAAAAGAAAGGGGGGGGGGGGGAGAAGATGAGGAGGAAGGTGGAAGCAATGTAGCTTGCTATTGAAATGGAAAACATTTCAGCAACTCCTGCTACCTTATTGTTTTTTTGGATGTGTGTAAGAGCTCTGATAAAACTTGCAAAAAAGTATACGAATAACCTCAGAAAGCTTGACATGTTATTGCCTCAAAAGCCATGTGCCAGGCAAAGGACCTGAGCGAATCCTGCTACTTGTATTCAATGGGACTTCTGTTGTCCCTACAGTGCGAGAGATGAGTTACTCCTGGACAGAAGGAAAAAACCCACACTGCCCCAGAATTGTCCTAAGCAAGATGGGATGCGAGGCACACACTCACAGATACGCATCTTACTCAGAGCACAGGGTGGGTGGAAAGAGGGAGGCTCTGGGCCCAAAGCAGCATTTTGCTTTCTCATCCAGAGCCCTTCGCTCGGCCATTTGGCTGCTTTCCAGCCATTCCCCGCCCAGCCTGTATTTGTGCTTGGGATTGCCCCGACCTAGATGTAGGACCTTGCACTTGGACTCTCTTTGTTTTCTGTACTGGTTTTGTGTGAGCTTTACTCTTTAACTCAGTAAGGGAGTTCACTATGCCTGGCTGTTTCGTGAGCTAGCACAAAGACCTAAGCCTTCCAAATAGGCATTATATATCTAATAAACTCTAGCTGTGACAGAAAACAGGAAAGAAGAGCAGTGGCAAATAACTAAACAGTATCCAAACATAACAAAATGGGAAATAACATAGCCAGATTTCATCAGCAAAGATTCCATGCAGTCTTTATTAAGTCAAAAACAACTTTCTGCAGCTAACGTCCTAAGCATGATTTCTGGCTATGTGTACTTGACTGACATTCCTCCCCTCCCCCCAGGCCTGAAAACACATATACATTATTATAACTTATTTTCAGAACATCCCATATACAAAAAATTTCATCTACCTCTGGGTGTGGTTTGCCTGTTTTTACTCTCTCATTTATTTCCAGCAACCAGACACTACTGCCCAGTAAGCAGACGCTTTCAGTCTCTGTCAAAAAGATCTTGCAGTCAGTGGGAGAGTGAGTTCAAAGTGTCCCAGTGGATGTGTTGGAAAGAGATGAACCGTCCAGAGCACTTTTTTTATAACCTTACTCAGTTTCCACTTTCTTTTCCTGCTTGGAAGAAGAAACTCTTATTTCCAACATCTTTGTCTTCTTAGACTCTCCACAGAGGTTTGCAAATCAAACCAGAGTAAAGACTTGTAAAAGAGTGTGCTGTATTTGAAACTTCTGATTACTGAGAAACTGTAAATATATTTTTTTTTCAGTGCACTCATTCAAGTGTTATCCAGAAAACTCTTCTAGTTAGACATCAGATGCAATACAATATATATTCTGAAATGCAATGCGTATTCTCAATGGACAGTGCAGAACAAATCAGAAAATTTTGGTTTTATCATGGATCAAAGACTTTACATGTAGGGTGCATAATCCATGTGTGCAGGCTGAATTAGGTAGCCCTCCACTCCAGGCTGGCATCTTGAATGCAAGGTTTTTTTAAAAGCCAATATCATAGTGGTTTAGTGTTTGGAACTAATGGAAACAGGACTGGTTTACTTAAAAGGTAACTTTGGTGATACCAGTTAAAGCCAAGAAAGGCCATGATTTGCATGCCTATAATACTTTCTCGCTGAGGAAGAGATCGCTTCAAAGATAACTTTTCTTTCTGATAAACTTTCTGAAGTGTGCTGTAAAATCCATTTCCTGTCCCCCCCATTGTACATGATCAGCCATCTCTGTTCTGCCATTTCATAATGTGCAAACTTCATTGGTTCTTCTGCAATATTCCAGGCAGATAACGCAAACTCCCATCCTTTCATCCACCTGTATATGGACATAGCTGCAATGAAGAAATAATTGAAATGTGCAAGACAGTGGAATTTAGGGAAACCCATAAAGTCCTCAGGTTAAGCTCCCATATAGTCTCCCACGCTGATGAATTACTTCTTGAAAAACAGCATTATAGAGAATCAAACATAAGCATATTATTAAAATGATCAAATTATTTAAAAACTCATGGACTGACTGGGAAACCTGAAAGGAGACGAAGACGAGATGTTTAGGTGTGTAGACAATTACATCTGACAGTGGAGCTGGAGAGGTTTGGGTAGCTGGGTAACTCAGTCGAGTGTTTGCATGGATGGCAAGTGTGACAAAGAAACCCTTTTAAATTCACTGATTGCTTCAGCATTCATCTTTCCCTGCAGTGTTGGATCAGTTTCTGCAAGGATACATTACTTCATTACTTTAAGTTCTACAGATGCTTTCTCATACTTGGACTCCATCCAAAGAATTTGCAGGGAAGATCATAGCACCAAGCAGTGAAACTCCTCACAGCCATTTCATTCAATTTGTTGTAGCTGGACTTTCAAGAAACAGTTCTGTTAATGTGTTCTTGAATGCCT
>NW_009649180.1:680386-703883 GCF_000708025.1 Charadrius vociferus
GACATCTCAAATCTCACTGAAAAGCATTGCTCTGCCCAGGATGAAACCAACTGCTTGCTGGGTGCAGGAGAAGCTCTAAGTGAGGCATTATTGTCCTTTGTAGTTTACGTTCTTTGTTCAAGTCAATTATCAGCCTCACACCCTTTGCTTGCAACTGACAAATCAAAACTGCCTCTATAAACAACATGAAAATCTATACTTGTTGTAAACTATGCTTTTTATCCACCTTTGTTAGAAATATCCAAGATATGCCTGCAGATCTCTTCCAGAATGAAAAGGGTGGGGGTACGACATGCCTAACTACAACATGCTTTTCTAATGCAAATAGTACCAAGTACTAGCCGCAGAACATGCCCAGTTTTATCCCCAATAACATGTAGCTTAGTTGAAGGGGGTAGTTTTAATACTTGTATTACTACTTCCTACCACTAGGGTACACTTGTAGAATATTGATCCGAGAAGCCCTCTGCAAAACAGGATCTTTTCCACCTTAGCTGGCACAGGGTACGAGTCCTGGAAGACATGGATATAAACTTTATTCCTATTGCCCTTTCAGACATTGTGGCGTGCTACACAGTGACCACTGGAGAGTTTATACATGGCCTGAGCTTTGATACAACCACCCAGCCCCCTCCAAAAGAAACAAAAGCACTCGCAGTCACGATAATAGCTGTATCTGCAGTATGATTTGCATAGTTATTAGCTGGAAGTTTTTTTCGACAGAGTCCCTTGCAATCAATTCAGTGCTGTTGGAGGCTGCAGGATCAGCTCATCATCCTCCAGCAGTTCTCTCATTAATACACCTCTGACCTAGAGGCCTATTCCTAGTGGGCCTGAGACTCTCCAGCCAGGTAAATCACCTGTCCCTTGGCTATAAATGCTGTGAAGACATAATGATAAGGATTAGACTGAGACCAT
The DNA here is from genome assembly GCF_000708025.1 of Charadrius vociferus. Taxonomy (NCBI): domain Eukaryota; kingdom Metazoa; phylum Chordata; class Aves; order Charadriiformes; family Charadriidae; genus Charadrius; species Charadrius vociferus. The sequence goes on from NW_009649180.1 coordinate 681,305, forward strand.
TAATTTAGAGCAAAAATAATACTGTCTGTAAGACTTTGAAAATTTAAATCCTGCAGACTGAGTAGTACAATCCTGGCAAATCTTATGTTGTTGGACAGTGACCTATCGCTGGGTCCAAGTCTCACAGAACATGCTCCAAAGCTGTGGTTGCTTTCCATGGACTCTACCATTGCTTCATTTCATAATACCTTTAGCATGCTTAGTAAGCGTATAGACCATGCTCATCCCAGCAAGCTGCCTTTTGAAGATGATTAGCTGCCTTGATTTTCTACGAAGGGAGCCTACTGTAACCAGATATCTGAGACACTTGATTTTAGTTGGAACCAACCTATGCCACATACTCTGTGACCCCTTTATGGAAGACCAGTTCTGATGTACTGTGATGGAAGACCTTTTTGTAAGGTGGATGGCTTGAGGCCACCCTCCAGCTCACGTATTCAGGAAAATATAATAATTGAAGCACAGAACACGATCTCGTGTTCTAACAAAGTTGTTCTTCAGCTTAGAAATAGGAAGAACCTCTAAAACTTATGATGCTGCTATACTTTCCGTGCCTCTGTTCCTCAAAACTTGTGCTTTAGAGTGATTTGCCCAGAATCCTTTAATGTGACAAGGAACTCCTTTCTAATGTACATACGGTTCGTCCTCTAACAAATGTAATTATTCTCTTGATATACATACACTGGCTTTCTTCTTTTTGCTAGTCAGATAAAAACATCTGATGATAAATTATGGCCTTTTGTCTCGTGCTGCTACCCTACACATTTAAAAATGTATTTTCATTTACCTTTTCCCCGATCAAACAGTTTATTTAGAGGATTCCTGTTTGCATGCTCCTGTTCCCTTTTCTTCATCACAGACATATCATCATCCAAGGAACCAATATAAATAAATTCGCATGGGAATTTTGGCAGTAGCTCTACATACTTCCTCTTTTTTGAAGTCTTTACTTAGGTGGAGCCCCACAATATGAATCCACTTAAGAGCTCAGCCCATGGAGCATAGCTGAAGGAACAAATCTGTATTCCATGTTTAACTTAAAACTAACCTGAAATTTAATTACCTGGAATCTGCTGCTATTTATTTGGAAAAGTTAGATTTCACATCCTCTGCAGATTAAAAAAAAAAAAAAAAGTTGCTAAAAACCCACTTTATGAGAGCAACAAAGAAATAAACATTGTTCAAGACAGTTAAGGAAGGGGTGAGAGAAGGGGGAAGCATATAAAGAACATCATTAGGAAGGGATGTGTTGGGAAAAGCGGTATGGAGAAGAGGGAGTAAATGGCCAAACATTAAAACAGAAAAGCGAAAGTGCTATCTCGAGAAAGGAAACCAACTGAAAACACAAGGAGGGGGAGGAACAATGCAAATGAGTTCAAGATTGGTACAGAATGATCAGGCCAAAACTAATGAGCTTTTTGTCAGGCTCTAAAAATCGACAGATCTACCATGTGCTTCAGCGAATTGTGGTTTCTTTCCATAGCAAGGCGGATGACTTTTTATCAGATGTGTCACTTGGTGAAATAATTGCTAGCAATAATGGTGCAATAGCAGCATACTCAGAGCACAATTTATCCATGTCTATTCTATCTTTCAACTTCAAAGCTTCTACTGCCTCACAGATCACATCAAAATGACACCTCTGTCGTTAATGACAGTGGTCTAATACAATACAGAGAAGTCAAATCACTTCTCCAGATACGCAGAATGCTCTCATACAGAAACTAGGCATGTGCACGGGTCCTGACTTTCATATTCAGATTTGCATTTGTGGGGAAGAGGGTGGGTTTGACATACAGATTTATTCATATTTGAAACAGACTGATTTTATAAAGCACAAAATTCACTAGAATTGGAAAGGAGGGTGGACAAGAGTAGCGTTCAGGGATTTAACTAATGTCATGTGGATGCCTGGATGTAGGAAATTCCTGTTTGCATAGCCTACAGCATGGGCTCGCCGGTGTCAGAGGTCAGAGATGTGAATTGTCTTTAAAGAAACAAACAAATAAATGAGCTGAATACAGATAAACATACCTTAAAATGCACACACCGTCCTTGTAGGTAAACCCACATATTTTCTGGATCTAGTAACAAACCAAGCTGCTGTGAAGCCCTTGCTGGTGGTCATTATTCACATAAAGAAGAGAGCCGGCAAACTGCAGTTCTTAAAAAGAAAGAATTGTCTGTTTATATTCCAGCGCTGTTTGGAAATTACCATAGAACAATAAATCTCTAAGTATGAAAAATATTTCTTTTGCTTTCACAGTATACATAAACACACATGCAACCAACATAGCGGCAAGGGCACCATTTGTTTAGGTTTCATTAAGATGTGTAGTTAAAAGCCTTATTAAAAGGGTCCATTTCTCACTTCAGTGATTAAATTTATTGCCTGAGGGTTAAGTAATGCTTCAGAGGAAAAATGAGGTTTAGGAATATGGTTGTATTTACCAACTTTTCCAATGGAAACATTTCCTGTTGCTGAGGGTTGAGACTTCACCATAGTCCATGGTTTCACAGTGTTTTATATAAAAAATAGCAAATAAAATAAAAAAAACACACCACACCACCCCCCAAAAAAAAGGGGGGAGGGGGGGCTTCTTTGGGGAAAAAGAAAGGCCAATAATAAGATTTTGTTTTTCCCAATTATTGCTATTCCACAAACATGGTAAGGACGACTCAGTTAAAAAGAACAATAAATAAAAGGAAAGAAATTGAGAATAACAAGTTTTCAAAACCCATTTTTCAGTTTAAATGTTTGGATGGTGAAAATGAAACGTTCTTCCACAGCCATTAGCAGTGTACCGCCATTTGAATAGTGTATATCATATAAATTGCTGACTGCATGTTAGTGTGCTTTCTTTTGTGTGCTGGTGGTCTTGTCATTTATTGATTGTAGGTATATTTGAGCAGTCTAACTTGAAAATCAGTACTGTGAATTAGATTTTGCTCCTGGACCATGACTATGGGCCAGGGGACTGTAACAGTTCCATGAAGCTGGGTTACAGGGTGGGCAATTTTACGAAGTAAAGTACGAAGAGGCTGTGTATATTTAAAAACAGTGCGCTGCAAACTGCAGGGAGGAAGGGGACAATGGCAGCTCACTTATTAGGCCTTGCTTTTGGATAAGGAGGGGGGAATTGTGGTGTTAGGTTTTGGGTTTGGTTTTTTTTTTTTTAAGAAATAGGGATTAAATGCATGTGAAGTCTGTGTCTGGTAAACTGGGGATATGAAGAGTGACCAGGAGCTTAGAGTGAGGTCATCTTTAAAATGTAGCTATATGAAAAGAAAACTGGAGATAAACTGTGGGTGGATGGTGCAAATGGAGCAGTCTGGCAGCATTCATTCGTAATATATTGTGTCTTGCCAGATGTGGCTTCGTGCTGTATGAAGACCTGTTTCATTCTCAGCCTTTGTAAACAATTTATTTCTTCAAATAAATAGATGCTTCCATGTATCTTCTTCAACACTAGTGACACAATTTAGTTCTTTGTTAACTTAACACGTTCTTCACTTTCTAGACCAGTTGTCAGCTGTAGTACTGAGGAAGCACTGGGACATATTATGGGTTTTTTTTGTTTAATATTCTTACTTTCAATCCAACTTATTTATGCAATAATTTGTATGAAGTCTTAATTTTACATTCTGCTTGTGCTTAATTTACACCTTTTGTGTTAATTTATGTCCATGACCACAGACCCTTTGCTCCCCCTCCCAGAATTCCAATTACACTCTCTTTACTTGTATAAAAGTTGGAATCAGCTCTTTTCGCTTTCTATGCATAGACTCCCCTCTGTCAGAAATAGCTTCCAGTTGTGCTCTGAAAGGTGGATAGAGCATTTTTTCCTCCAAAGTTGTCATGACCATCACTTTGCTGTCAGTTACCAAAATTTTTGTGGGTAATATTTTTTCTTAAACTGACCTACAATTGTAATGTGAAGAGACAGTGTTGGGTTTCCTTTTGTTTTGTTACTTTATTTTACTTTACTTTATCTATTTCATTTTTTGCCTGAGTTGGCTTGCCTTCTTTCCTAATTTTTTCATATCTGTTTTATCAGGAATAAGTACCAAAGCAGGAGGCAGCTGGAGTTGCAACAGAGGTCTTTTCTGGGCATTTCCAGAAACCACAGGGTGGTAAAGGTTTTTTTCTGACCCAGAATGCAGTGTTGTCATACAAGTCCTTCTTGCTTTCCAGTATCTGTCATCATAATGCTGAGAACCAATTAAAAGATTACCATACAGACCTGCTGGGTTTAAAACCTGTTTTCTTACAGGTCAGGAATGGCACATGAGGGATTACTGGCAGTTTCTCCCACCTGCCCCACCAACATGGTTCATCTCTTACCCTGACTAAATGTTATTTGGGGCAAAGCAATAACTGGCATCTCTTGGTGTTCGTACTCAGAGTTTCTAATTTAACCTTCATATGCTCCCCACACTGACACAGTATTACTTACCCAGTTCCAACTGGATTGTGCCGGCCAGCATTTCATTTCAGCTCTTGCACCATTTGTTAAACAGTGGTGGTTTTCCCTCCATCATTAGCATCTTGTGTAAATGCTGAGTAGTAAACTTAAAGGGAAAAGATTTCTGTCTTCCCATGCCCTTTACCTATCATAAAACAATTTCCCTGTTTGTTTATATATAATATATATATTTCCATTTTTCAATGCAGAAAAGCTTTTACGTATATAGACAATGCCAAAAATTCAATTGCAGATTTTCTATAAATTTTCAGCCTGAAGTTCTCTGGATAATGATTGTCTTAAAATGCCCTACAGTTTTAATGCACAAAAATTGCTTTCCAAAGAAGAGAAATAATCACCAGGACTGCCATTTTTTCCTCATTAAAATTCATAATATTCTGGCTAAACCTGCATTAAAAAAATGCAAAAATCTCTTGTCTTAAGAAGCATTGTAACAACATGCAAAATCATTTTGAGTTCTGTACACAAAAATTTGAATTTGGTACTCTCAAGTGCTCTACTCAAGTACCCTCAAATAAAGAATCTGAAGGAAAAGGCCCTGCTCTGAAACTATAGGAAGGTCAGAGAACATCTGTCTGCCCCTTAGGGCAGAATTCAGACCATTGCTCGACTCCGTACACAGGGTCTCTGGGTTTTTTTTTTATCACCATTTAACCGGACTTCAGCAGCTTCTGTGCTATTTTGTTCAATTTTTTATATTTATGCATGCAAAGACACACTCTTATAGAATAAAATGGAGATTTAAAGACTGGTCATCCTTTTGACTGTGAGTTCAGTTTCCCTGTAGGTCATGAAATTCTGTACAAATTGTACATCAGAGGTGGCTTACATGAAACTGTCCCTCTGTGTATTCACCCTTATTTATGCTCGCTGCATTTCTACTGTTTCTCCAAGCATTAAATGTTGAGTTTTGTTCAAAGGAGTGACCATCAGTAGCTGCTGAAACAAGTATATCTTTATGTATTTCAGGTTCTGGATTACATCTATATTAAAAGATCAAAAAAAACACTAGACGTAAGTTCTTCACAGTAGTAAGCATAGAAATGTTTTTCTCCTCACAATGACTTTGTAAGAAGAAATACTTCTAAAACCTCTGCCCCATAATCATCCAAGGACCCTAACTAAAAAGCGCTTTTAGAAAGTGCAAAGATATAATAGTCCCAAGATGAATCTGCCCTACAGTTCCATTTTCTGCCATATAAACGTTTGGGAGCTTATCATTGAAGCCACATTAGTCTTGATTTAAGGTCTTTTGACACATTATTACAGCACACTGCCATCACTTCACACCTGCCATTCTGTCAGTCAGAAGAGAGGGAGGGGAAACAATTTTGATGTCAATCAACAAATCCTTTGGGAGGTGTAACCTGTTAAGACATATTACCCTTTGCCCATTGCGATTTACAGGCTTTGAATTTAAAGGACATATGCCAGAAATAATTAAAGACTAATCTTCATTGTATTCACTTATGAATGAAGGCATTTAGCACCATCAGCCCATTTATATTGTCCAGAAGAAGAAAGAGAAAGAGAGGCGGACTGTGGTGCTGCTACTCTTTCCATTTCTATTAATTAATTGTTCTGGCTGGATGTTAAAATGCTCTGCCCTCACGGAGCAAATATTTAGAACAGTAGTTATAACTATTACACTTGTATTAATGTCCTAGCAAAGTACAGGTGATTCCAGCATGATGCAAGGTCTGTAATGTTGTTTATGAATCAAGACGTTATTTTAAAAATAGAAATAATGATGGAAGTAATTGGAAAAAAATAATATAGCAAAACAGAAACAAAAAAAAAAAATTAATTCTGTCCTGAGCCACAGGACAGCTACAAAAAAGTCTCAATCTGGAGAGTTACAACTTACCTGGGCATGACTTTGGATCACCTTGCAATGATTCTGTTGTAATTTACTCAGAGGCATCAAAGGAATGATATGAATCTTAAAATATGAATTTAGGACCTAAATCCTGCGCTGAAGGAGACACTTCCCCTCCCCCCACCAAAAAGAAGCATTTACACAGCCTACTTGTTACTGTTCACAACTCATCTCCGGAAGGAACATCTTGTCCTTAGACTGACCTTAGAGCTACACGCTAAAGGAAATAGCTACAAAACGAGAATAGCTATGGAGTAAATAAAACAACAGGCAGGGACTATATAGCCCAGACAGAAGTAGAATAAAAAAAATTAATTATATTGTAAATTTTTTTACACTCTTGCACCGTATTACTATACATACGACTTGTTTGGGGCAGAAATGCAATGGAAGCTCTGACTTGCAGTTGCCAGTGCATATTACCAAATCACTACTGTGGAGAACAGTTCTGGTACCTAATCTGAAAAAACTTTAGGGACATTGTTGAACAGGCAAACCCTATGACATTAACTCATCATCACTGAACTAGAATAAGAGATATTCCTTTCCTCTAAGGAAACATGCTCTTTTCTACATCTTCCTGCCTTACCTCCTTCATTATACACACACACATACACTGGAAGAGACAAGTTGGAGTTAGGGAGAAGAAAGCAATTGCTCTCAACTATGCCACAGACCTTTAGGGACTAATACATCACCCTCCCAGAGAAGCAAATACAATGTGGCATGCTCTGCTGATAGATAGTGTGGGTATCAAGATCACACAGGTGATTAGGAGACACATAATGCCCTCAATTTGTATTCACAAATCATTTTAATCAGGAGGATAGAGATTCACATGCAGACAAAAGCATTATGCTCGTATTTGTTTATTAATTTGATATGAGGGAATGGAAGGGCTAAATTATTTTTAGTGGATGATAGTGACAAAGTTGAGCACTGGTAGCTGTTAATTTTCCATTTCTCAAAATATGGGAATCATCTTACATATGAAGGACTATGCCTTTTCAGCTTTCATAATTTAAAGAGGTGCTCTGAGGAGGGTGGGAAGTTGAAAGACAGGGAAATAGGAATGAGAGGTGGATTTTATTTACCATTTTACACAGAGGAAGGAAGAAAACAAGTGGTTCTTCAGCATCTGTCTCCCCCCCCTTTATATATGCCATCTCTCTGACTAGATACTCTTTTCACATTTTCATGGTACCTGGACACCTCTAGCTATTACATTTTCCCCCAACTGCACTGCTTTCCACTGTCTCTGGAGGCGGCTCAGACACGACCATGTGTCCTGGTTTCAGCTGGGATAGAATTAATTTTCTTTCTAGTAGCCACTGTGTTTGGGTTTAGTACCAGAATAATGTTGATAATACATATTGTTTTAGTTGTTGCTAAGTAATATTGACATCAGTCACGGACTTTTTCAGCTTCTCATAGAAGCTGAGAGGGAGCATAGACAGGACAAGCTGGCCAAAGGAATATTCCATACCATAGACGTTATGCTCAGTATATAAACGGGGGTGGGCCCGCGGGCAGTTGCTGCTTGGGACGAGTTGGGCAACCGATCATCAGGTGGCGAGAGCAACTTGTGTTGTACCACTTTATTTTGTATATTCTTTTACCATTATTATTATTTGTTTTATTTTCCATTACTGTTCCATAAACTGCCTTTATCTCAACCCACAAGTTTTTTTTCCCCTCCTTTTCTCCCTCTTCTCGCTACACTTCTTGAGGGGGTGGGAGAAAGGAGGGAGCGAGCAGCTGTGTGGTCCTTGTTGCAGGGGGTGGGAGAAAGGAGAGAGCGAGCAGCTGTGTGGTCCTTGTTGCTGGCCGGGGTTAAACCATGATAACATGTCAGTCAGTTCTTTTGCCTCAGATTCAGTTTGCCGTGGCATTCATTAACTTAACATACCGCCCCTTGACTGTAAGCTACAGTGGAAGTGAAAAAAAGTACACCAGTTTTTACACAAGAAGCCAAGACTTTCTAGGACAGGCCAGAATTGCTGATTTCAGGAAACATCAGCACTCACAGCCGTGCATAAATCAGAAGCTGAATAACTATATCTAATACAAGAGCAAAATACTATAAGCAGTGTCTTGTCTTGTATTTTGTGGTAATAATAACATAAAGAAGCTGTGTGTTGCCTGCCGGCAGCTGATGGCCAATTCTGCTTTTATTTTCATAGGAGTAAAGCAACGCTGGCAGTGGAGTAAAGCTGGTAGAAAATGTGATTTGAATCATTCTCCTGGTTTGAAGCTGGTCAGAACAGAACCTTGTCAGCCTGAGAGACTGTCGAATATGCTGTGACATTTAATCAACTGTTTGACTACAGGCTCACCTCTAGTGTCTGTGGTGAAGTGAACATGATTCCCCTCACCTTGCTTCACATCACACATCACTTTTCAGTGCACTGCCGTAGAGAGCTGGGTTATAGCCTTTTTTTTTCCCCCCTAAGAGGAACACAGTAACAGAGGTCAGCTACAGTCATGAATTTTATGAAAGGTTTGCTGGGAAACCACATTAAATGGCAACATCAGTCCATACATCAGCTCTGCAGTGCTCTTATTCCAAGACTCTGCAGCTGAGTGATTTGCAATGTACTTGCATTTCATGGCCATCATTTTCAAGCAATGTCATTTGCTTTGGTATCAGACACTTCAGCTGCACCAGAATCCACCCAGCTATTCATGATAAATTTCCTTCAAGAAAAAATCTTCACCAGAAACACACTCCCAGGATCCCCAAACTCCAATCTTAGGAAGCCTTGGATATAAAACCAGGCACGGACGCTTCAAAATACAATTGAGGCTGGAGAAGAAAGGCTGAGAACAAAATTACTATCCCAGGATTCAGAAATGTAATGCCTTTGGATTCAGAAATGAAACAAGACAATTTCCTTGCATTTACTGTTTGGACTAAGCTAGCCTTCATTTTGAGCAGCCTAGCAAAATCATGCAAAACAAACATTCGTACCTCTGAACGCTGATCATCCCAAAAATCTCGGTCACTGCCCCAAGCCAGTGAAGGATATATTTTAGGCAAACAAGCAAGCACTGTCTATCTAGTATTATTATTTCCAGTGTATAAACCTCCAGACCACTACATTAGCATCCATGTGCACATAAAACAGAAGGCTAGAACTAGCAGAACTGACCCTACGTTCAACTGTTGCTGTGATCCTAATCTTGCCCTTTATGACACAGAGGCATTCAGTTAATAAGACTGAGGTCAACAGGATACTACCAAAGCATAAGATGAGGTCTATATCATCAATATGGCAAATACCATGCTTTGTTTGTTAAGTTTTGAAGGAAAATAAACGCTAGTAATTTTTTTTTTTTCACAGAGAATATTCTTCCCAGCAATAGTATTGCCTCTATTCCCATCATGATACCATATATTTTCTTCTGTGTTGAATCATGTTATTGATATTGGATGCCAGTAGAAGTTTTAGTATAGTAAACTATTCAGTTGCAGAAGTAATGTCATGTCAACCACATCACAGATCCACTAAACATGTCAATATACAAATGTGCTAAAACAACAGGCTTCTTAATCCCTTTTGAGAAAGGGGTGTCCTGGTACAGTTCTGGTCTGATAGCTGGCTCAGCCTAAACCAGTCAAGGGGTTACTCAAAAAGTAACAATAAACATTGTAAGAGGTTGTGGTAACATTTCCACATCATGGAAAAAGTCTCTGTCACCATGACTAAACTTTATGAAAGTCTAATGAAAGTAGAACTCCTGGGGGAATGCCTCAAAGTGTTAGACATTAGGCTGTAATCTTTATGGAGATCTTTCTTGCATGTTGGAAACTGTCTTTACTGGCATATTCAAGAAGGTTCTCCATGAAATTTTCCATGTACCTTACAGACAAACTCATTATTGTAACTGCAGACTATGATGTATCTGATGGCCATTTTCATTTTAGACCTCTTTGCTCCTCATGCTGCAGTGCAACAGGCTTCAAAATCTTTCATCTATTCAGAAAGCCATTTTCCACCCCAAATCTCATGTTTATTTTTGTTTGTGCAGACTAAGATGTGTCTGTCTCCCCAGGACATGGGACAGTTCAAAACTTCAGCCGAAATCTTGGCTGGTAAAAATGTATTTTTTAGAAGCCAGAAAGATGAACTTACGGCAAGCCTCCATTACAGAAGACTCCCATGTGTTGAAGCATCAACACTCAGAAGGAGATGTGTTAGCTGGTTATTGCCATCCTAAACCAGTGGAAAGCACAGAGAAGACAGACAGATGGACTCAGGAGGCACTCAAAGCACAGAGGAATACTAGAGGGAGGAGTGCCACATGCAAATCAAAAGTCTCAAGAAGAGGAGTTAGTTATTCTCACAGCTCAGGAAGCCTACTGCCAAAGCGGCTTCATAAACTTAAGTTTTAAATGTCAGATGTCTTGCAACAACAGCAATAATTATACATGGATTCAAAGCCCACCTAATTTCACGTATAGATCCTTTGGCCAGAAGTCTGTATCTGCAACTCAGAGGAAACAGGCACAAAGTTACAGGTGTGATAGCAGCGCGGCATCTGGCCCAGTATTTAGGAAAGAGCTAAATTTTGTTTCCTTACTCAAGAGAGAAAGAGGAGAAAGGCATCTAACAGCTATGGACACTTAACATCTGGGACAAACAGCCGTAAGGCTTTTCTCAGTCTTCCTGCTCCCTGCTTCCACATATATCATTTGTATTGCAGATTTTCCAATAATCACTGTAAATGTCTACAACATCACATATCTACTACTCTGAATCAAAGCTTGTTTACCAGAAGGACTTATATGGTCCATTATATCCACCTGGTTAGGCAGGCACTCTGTATTCCTGACAGGGAGAAACTGCACCACTGAACTTAACTCCTGCTAACAGTGTGATGGTTATGAAACCCTACTTCTACTAGACCCATTTGCAGCGAGGGTTTACTGACTCACCTTGCTTTTGTTCCTAAGTCTCTACTTTACCTCGCTGACTTGGCAGTCAGTCTACAGAATGCCTTCTCAGTAAGACCACGGAGATTGTGAGTGACTGAGTACAGCGCATTGGCTCAGTATTTGGACAGTAAAATTGTACACAGAATTACAGTAGTAAATAACATAGCCAGAATGGAGAGCTGCACCCTTACAATAAACACATTTTTTTACCCAACATCTCGTCTATTTATGCTAAGTGAAATGCACGCAGCAGTAGAAGTTCAAAATGCCAATGAAGGACACAGCTGAATGAAGGGGGTGGTAAGACAGGATCAAAAATCACAGTAAGCCTCCTTTCCGTTTATACCTTAAGAAACTTTGTATAAAGAGTAATTGATTGCCTCAAATCTTATCTGTATCCTAGATGTGGATCAAAAAATAGCAAGAAAGGATTGGCTGACCTCTTGATGCTTCTGGTAAAGATTAGAAGCAAGTGTTTACATGAGAAGATTGAATCTGACTGTGTTATTTGAGCCAAAACCAAAGGAACTCGTACAGGAAATTTCAGTGCATTATAGCATTTTTCAGATGTTAAACTGTAAGTCTGAATCCCTTCCAGGTCATACTAAAATCCTGTGGTTGTCTGATGACGCCTGACAGACACCCAAAATTGAGTTCTTAGTGTCAATTCAATGCTTAAAGTAGAAGACTCCTCATTAGAAAATGGCCACCAGAGTAAATACTACCTGTGGTACCTGTTAGTTGTTACTACACAGCAAGCAAAAGCCCCCTAAAACAGACTTGGGAAGAAAGCCAGAGTTCTCTTTTCATCCATTCTCAGCTCTCTACTTGACAAAGAAGACAAACCGATAGGCCATCTACAGAAAAAAACCCACCGAACAACTGCCTTGTTTCTCTTTACATTATAGCTGTTCTACAAAGCTAGAGAAATGCAGTCTCCAGCACTGCCGTTGTGATGTTCTTTGCAAAAGAAAAAGTAAATGTGCACACCCGTAAATTTCAGCAGTAGAAAAAGTTTAAGAGTGCTGTCACCTTCTTCATTGTATATATAGCTTGGTAAATAAGGAAGAGAGAGTGTGCTCTTGGCAAAACCATTGGGCATTCTGTTCTCAGCCTTCCCGCCTGAAATAAAATACAACACTAAGATTTTCACATTGGTTGTTTGATGTATGGCTCTGTTCTACCTCATCATTCTAGTATGATTCAACAAACATTAGAGAGAAATTCTTCTGTTTAAATCCTTTACTGCAACAGAAGTAAATATCTTACTTTTAGAAAACACATTTCTTAAAGATAAAATACAATTCTACAATACTCTTTCAGATAGATTTGCCATAAGTCAGATACCCTTGTTCAAATAATGGACTATGAACCTAATTTATCTTGTGCCTTCAAGAAGTACAGAACTTGCTCTTATTAAGGTGCTCCATTATGAGAGTCTGTGACTGATACAATGAATTGTTTTTCAGCTGTGCTGTGGTTGCCATTATAAGTCTTCTAGTTGAATGAAAAGGCAATTAAGGAGGAAAGTATTTAACAAGAGACCAAAACAAAATGATACAGTTTTAAGGGCAGATCATGATTACAATGACATTTAAACTGCCATTCAGCTAAAATAAAATAATATAGAGCTGCATGGGACTCTGGCAAGGATGATGGGAACGAATCTATTAACTTAGGAGGAAAAAAACCCACTTCATCCTGCAATAATACCTTTGAATCAAGAACATTTGTTTTTCCCTTTCCTTTCACTCCTCCATAAATTACAAGTGCAAACAGGAGCAAATATGTGTTCCTTATTCAGACAATCTGATCAAATCTATAGCTGGGCAACTTATATACCTACATGTAATTTTCTAATCTTCTGTTTTTCAAAGACAAGCTTTCTTCTAAATTCCAGAGTTTTAAATGTATCCTTCGAATTCGGGTAAACTATTTCAGTGCACAATAAATCCAGAAGAACTAGTGAGTTCTTCTATTGCTTAGTGGGTATAACTCAGTCGTATGTGAGGAAACAGTCCTTGCGCTATGCACAAATATAGTATATATGAAAGTATTGGTTAGTATACTACAGTGTAAAATAGGTAAGTGGACGGAAATAAAAGCAAAGCTGTGAAAGGCACTAATAATAGCTGTTCCTATTAGAGCTGGGCTCCACATTATAGAGTCTAAGTCTCCTGAGGTGTAAATATCTGAGATTTTATTTAGTTTTGTCCCCACAGCATCATAAAATCATGCCTAAATGTTGATCTTCAACACATTGTTCCGGCAAGGTACTTACTCACAAGAACTGATGTGTCTGATACTACCTATAGTAGTAAGATGCCAATTCTGGGGCTTGCTCTGCTTGCTTGTTGACTCTTATTTGACATTTCAACAATGTTTGCTCATTTAATTTTATGACAGTGCCTGAAATGGGACCAAACCAGGTCTGAACAGGTTGAAAATTTTGATTATTCAAAAGTTATGTCCAGGTGCAACTCGTGTTTCATGTCTGGAATAGTTTGTGCTGCCTTTTATGACAGTGCTTAATATCTTTCCCAGAGCTTTACAGAAGGGCTTTTTGGAAGAGATAGAAAAATTGGAGCTTCTTATTTTTGCTTGTAATTCTGCTGAAAGCAATAAACACCAATTCAATAGAGTTGTTTGAAGCGCCTTCCTTCCTTTAGCACCAGTATTGCTATGAAAGCCAGCTACAGTGCAATTAACTTAACTTTTTCTTCCAAAACAGTAGCAGTAATAGTAATTAATGAGCAAATCTCACCAGCTCCCCTTACAGGACATACCTTTCCTGAACAATTTTTCTAGACTTTAATGTAAAGTTTAGAAAAGTCTCTTCTTGCCCTTACCATCGTCTCCCACTCCAAAGTTCAACTCAAGTTGTGAAGTTGGTCTGTTGTTCACACTGAGTAGGGGTCATGTAGCATAGTTCCTAATGACTAACAGGTTTTCAGGTTTATCAAAACATGTACGTTAGTTTTAAAAAAACATCTTGCAAAATGTTTAACTCACAACACCATTGACAAGAGTTGCACTCCATAGGTCCTTAACCTGAATTGCTACAGAGCAAGCAAAGGGGAAATTAATTGTGATTGCAAAAGCGCCATGGGACCAATTCACATCTGACATGAATCAACTTCCACTGTGAGCATGAGAGCATCTGTATGAACACTGGGTATGGTATTTCATGGGGAGTAGAAAGACCTTTTACAATTATTTTCCTACATAAGATAAATCATGTAAAAGTTGGGGGATTAGTATAAAGAGGAACCACATAGCTTTAGTCAGACAAAAATGCTCTTGTTTTGTTGTTAAAGAAACTACAGATCAAAGAGGTGAGGGACAAGCTGAAAATTTATTTACCCTTATTAACAAAAGGATACATTTAAAATGAGTTTTCTAATTATGTAGGGATATAACACACTGATGTAGTGGTTGTTAAATCTCACAAATTAAAAGGCAAAAGCTGAACTGCAACCCAGAGTTTTTTTGAGCAGCCTCAGAGCTTGGAGAATTCATAAACCAAGTAAACCTTCTGACATAACTATAAAATGTGGTATAAACCCTAGGAAAAAATAGCCATCTTGAAAGGGTAACAGCACTTTTATGAGAATTTCAACTGCACCATGGCAACATCAACCCGTCAAAGCAAATGAAGGGCAGTAAAAGTAAAATTAAAAATGATGAAGGGGACACCAGCTTGCTAACAGCTTTCCAAGCTGTAAAGCTTTCAAATGTTATCTCTTCATTGGTTTGTTCAATCACACATGTCGGTTACAAAGCTTTATCATATTATGTATCTTTCCCATCACTGCAGGCTGCCAGGTTTTGATGGACCTATGCATAAAAAAAAAAAAGGCAAACAAAAAACAAAACACCTTTTTCCTTCTTTCCCTTTTGGTGCACACCCATCCTTCTTTCCCCTTATTGGTTCTTCTATACTGGTGCCAGTGGTGACACCTCCTGGTATCAACGAAAGCTGCAAGAACGATGAGAGTTAGTTCAAAGGACTTAGCTACTTCAGCTTCCCATTCCTCTCTCCTCTTTGCCCCACCCACATGCCCCAGAGTCTGTCCCCATGGCTTTCAAACCCCGAATTAGGTGTAGCTGATCTCACAGGTGTGCCATGTGCCACAGCACCTACTGTTTAGATATCATCTTATTAAATGTTATATCAACTGTACGAGCAAATGGCAATTTACTTATTTGCAACTCAGTCATTGCATTGTAGTCAGTGTCGTGGTTTGGCCTCAGCCAGCAACAAAGCCCACCCCAGCCGCTCGCACAACTCCCACAGTCGTGGAAAAAGAAAATGACAGGGCCAAACTCGTGGGTTAAAAGAGTGCAATTTAACAGAACAGCAAAAGGAAAAGACGAAAACGCGATTACAGTACCGCCGCGAAGCGCACCGACCGAACCCGCA
Source organism: Charadrius vociferus (assembly GCF_000708025.1). NCBI lineage: Eukaryota > Metazoa > Chordata > Aves > Charadriiformes > Charadriidae > Charadrius > Charadrius vociferus. The sequence continues at coordinate 697,033 of NW_009649180.1, forward strand.
CCGCCGCAGCCCACCCCCGAGTGGCGACTCCTCTCCTCGCCCCGGCTAGCGCCTCTTATAGCCCGGGCATGGGTCACGTGGTATGGAATACCTGCCCCCTGCCGGCTCCGGGGGAGATTAACCCCATCCCTGCCGGAACCAGGACAAGTCAGTTTGTTGAATTGTATTCAATTCCTTGAAGCATTTTGAGATACAGTCTTTACAGAAGACTCAAATGCAAATGCAGTGTCCCATGTATTGTAGGCATCTAGTCTGAATCTCATTCCTCCCATAGAGACCTTGGTAAAAAACTAAAAGATTAGTCCCTGTGATTTGTTTCATAGCATCACACAATAAACATTCCTTTATGAAACAACCACAGCTTTCTGACTGGGCCTTCACTCCTGCGATTCCTCTTGTTTTTTATTAGCTGCAACATGATTCATGTTTTAATAACTTTCTCATTTTAAAATGGCATTAAATCAAATCATAAACATTGCATATGTTTCGTTGTCATTAAAAAGATTTTATGCTGCAAAAAGAGGTGTGTTAAAAGAGAACATTAATAAAGTTATAAGTCTTTTTAATTAAACTCAGTCATTAAAGGACCTCTGCATTTCAAAGTAGAGGATTATTAAAGTGTAGATTTCTCAAACTGTACACTTTCTGCCCTCTTTTGGGTAGAATCACAGAATGGTTAGAGTTGGAAGCGACTTTAAGGATCATCTAGTTCCAACCCCCCTGCCATGGGCAGGGACACCTCCCACTAGACCAGGTTGCTCCAAGCCCCACCCAGCCTGGCCTTGAACACCTCCAGGGACAGTGCCTTTACAAGTTCTCAGGGCAGCCTGTTCCAGTGCCTCACCACCCTTACACTTAAGAATTTCTTCCTAATATCTAATCTAAATCTACCCTCTCTCAGTTCAAAACTTTTACCCCTTTTTCTGTCCTTACACTCCCTGATAAAGAGTCCCTCCCCATCTTTCCTGTAGGCCCCCTTAGGTAATGGAAGGCTGATATAAGGTCTGCCCGGGGCCTTCTCTTCTCCAGGCTGAACAACCCCAACTGTCTCAGCCTGTCTTCACAGGAGAGGTGCTCCAGAGTCCTTGGACTCTTTCATATTTAAGCTGTCATTAATGGAAAGGACTTGTGATTACGCCATTGCATGTGCTGTGTAGCACATGCTCTATTTCAAGTCCAAAACAATGTCATCACTAAATAAGAACAATGTTATGTCTGTTAAAGAATTAAAAGTTTTGATGTTTTCTCTAACTGATCAGATAAGTATGACTACTGTGGCAGGATACTAATGACTGCAAAATGTAACACTGCGCATATGCAAAGCTCCATCAAACCCAATGGGACAAAAATGGTCTTTTTTCTTGATGGTCCTACAAGGTGATAACCCAGGAGCCCCAAGAAGGTATATTAATTGTAGACATATATGAAAAGAATGTAAAGTAGGACTGAAAGTTTAGAGTAGGGCTTCTGACCCAGGATGAACTTTGTCCAACTGAATTTTATTATATAATATTTTTGTCAGTGAAGCATTGCTTTTTTCTAGTGCAAATTAGAAAAAGCAAATTATCATCTAAAATAGCTGATATTTTATGCCTACGCAGGCTGGATGTTGCTTGTCAGTATTTTTGAGCCACCATTGCTAAGCCACAGAAGACACCCAGGTGACATCCTTCACGATGATTCTGCCTCAGCAAGAACCTGAGAGCACCGCGTCTTATTACACTTTCTTTTGTTCTGGGTATGCCCTATCAGTCAGCCTAAAAAACCCTCTATGAAACTTTTGCAGTGATGCAGAACTAGCGAATTGTCCCAGAGATCTGAAACGCAATTTCCTTTAACAGGTTATTGATGTTAATAGAAGTTTGTTCATATCAGTGTATCAGTAGATCAGAAAAGTAAGGAAAACCTACTGTAATCTCTATAATCTATCTAGAGGTAAAATTTCCTACTATCAGCACACAGTCAACATAGTACTTCTTGATGGGGACTAATATTCCAGCAAGAGTATTTAATGAATGTTAATGAATGCTTAATGAATTCAGTGAATGTTTGTAATTGCTGCAAAATACATTCAGGAATTTGTTTCTTTCGTTTTTTCCATTGACTTCAAATGAAATAAAATTTGACCTTTTTTTTTTTTTTTTTTTACAGAAACTTATTACAAACTCATCCAAAGCTACAAGCATTGGTATTTTACAATACACTTTGAGTAAAAAAAAAAAAAAAAATTAAAAATTAATAGCTTAGAGATTAAATAGTCTTGATGATGAAAAAAAGCATGTTTATTCATTACTTTTAGTAAGTTAGATTTGTTCTTGTGCAAGTTCCTCTAATCTCTACAAAAGTGAAATTTATTTTTAAATTTGGAGAAGTCATACCTATTATAGGCTCCTATGTATGAACGTTTGCTTTATATTGTTGAACAAAAGAATGCACTCCTTGCACAAATCACCAGCTTCTTTTTCTAGACTGCCACCTGGCATAAACACTGCTTGCCTGGATAGTCATCTGTCTTCTGTTTCTAGTGAACAATTTCTAGGATTGAACTGTGTTGCTCAGAGAGAATTTACACAACAGAGTTAATGCAGTTTGGGCTGACCAATTTGATGAAACTTGTCAATGGTGTTGTTTTTACAGATGCCTTTGTTCACCTGGCATCTCTTCTATGCAGCATCTGGGTTCGTACAAATAAAGATGACTGAAGGTAAGAGATTGTTCAAGCAAACATGGGAGAAATGTCAATGAGTGCTGAACCCGAGGAAAAGAATATTGATGGAAAGTTCTATTGAGATTATAGCATATTCATTGCACCTGATAGTTGACATGGACATCTCAGCATGGAAGTAAGGGTTGCCTTTGGTTTGGGGGTTTTTTTTGGTTTGTTGTTTGTTTGTTTTTGTTAGGGAACTGGCAGAGACTCCCACAGCTTCTTCATAAAGCAATTCAGGGTTGAAACAGCCACCTGAACCATTTGAAAGGTTGGTGGTCATAGGTTGGCAATCCACACTACATCTGAGGGATAGGCACAGAGGAAGCTTATAGCAGTTGGTTAGCATACAGGTTTCTCCAGCTGCACTGGTATCACAGATGATATGTAAAGCCACATCAGCTGACTTTCAGCTGACCTTCAGCCTCAGGAAGCACTTGATTCAGTTTTGGTTTGGCTGATTTTGTGTGACCAGGACCCATAAAATCTAGCACAAAGTCTGTGGCAGTCTCTGGACTCAGTGTCCTGCCAATTTTGTCTGGCCCATTCTTTGTGTTTCATGGTACTGAAAGTTCATGAAACACAGGCTTTGAGCCAAGAAAGCTTTTATTTCTATTTCAGCAGTTGCTGCCTGTCAAGGAAACATGCTCTTGGTTGCCTGAAGGGAAGATGGAGGTTCTTTGGGGTCATTGCCAAGGGACTTCATATACTTTTCTTGTAAAATTTAAAAACTTGACTGAATTCAGCTGTCAGTGTCTACTTTCTCACTGGTCCCAATGTGCTATTACAGGAAGCCCTATAACTGTGCCTACTGCCACTCTGGAGATACTGCTCATCAGAGCTTCATTCTAGCTCTTTTCTTTATAGCATTTCTATTTCAGATTTCTGAGCCATGGATTGAGGGTATGGTTGGACCTCCCACTGCATCAGCTCCTGGTGAGACAGTGTCCATGTTGTCAAAGTGCATGAATGGGACACATTTAGATGTCCAGAAAATGTATTAGCTTTCTGTCCAAATACAGAACTGCTCCTCCTAGACATCAGAGACAATAAAATAAATATTAACTTACGCCCAGAAGAAGTATCATTTATTGGTGCTGACACACTTTTCAGGACCTTACGGCTCAAGTATTACCTTATCAATGGAACCAGTAAAACCAGTGCAAAGAATTACACATTTACAAATGTGGAAAAAAGCCCCACAATCCTATACTGTATTCAGTGAAGGCTCATTATTCATGACTTCACGCTCCAAATAATAAAATAATTACAATGAACTCCATTCAGGGGTCTTTCTCACAACAGATGTTGGCGTATACTTTCTAGCAATTATAGTTGGGAACCCATAGGAATCCTCCAATAGCAATAACATCTTGTAGCGCTACTGGTGGTAGCTTGCTGTCTGTTAGCTTACTCGCATGAATTTTCAACTTTAAAATCACAACTAACTAAAAATTAAAAACAAAAAATGCAGTAGTTATCCTTATTACATCACAATATTACCCTTATTATGTCATTAACCTTGTTATTATTATCCCATTGATTTTTGAGGGGGTGTCCATAAATGTAAACACAAATAACTAGCATATGTGAGTAGCTGTGGCTTCAAAATTAAAGATTTTGTGAGGACAACCCCCCTTGATTAAAAAAAAATAAAAATATATCATTGAAGGTTTTTAAGGAACAACAACAACAACAAAAGCCCTAAACACCAAACATCTCCCCTTCCCCCCAAAATCCACCAAATCCTCCCAAAACTCTAAACACCAAACCAGACACCCAAGCAAAAAAGCCTGCTGATAACAGTGTTTCCTTTCCAAAATGCATAACTCTCTAGTGTTCTTTTAAGTGTTCTGGAAAGAATCTTTCAACTCTTCTGGGCAGGAAGAACTACTCAAATTAGAATCATCACTGATGGATTTTATTCCACAGCTTGGCCCACAATATTACAGCAAATAATTTTTGAAGATACGTCTCTATCAAATTATAGGAATTTATATTTGAAGGGGGAAAAATACATGCCATATAAAGCTTTTACAAATGTTAAATATACCTACTTAGAACCTGGCTGAAGAAGTTTTCCAGCCTTCTAAATATATATTCAGAAAGTCACTGCATAAAAACTTTGTGTATATTTTTGCTTTACGTTTTTTTAGCTAATGAAATTTGCTTATGATAATGAAATATAAAGCATCACCAAATCCCTGGTTTTCATATATTAACCTTTTCTTTACCTTTGAAAGCCCTGTTGACTAATATAGGCTTCACTCTAAATTATAAGAAATTTGCAAGAATGACTAATAGAACTTTTTTCCTCCTAACTTGCATGCTGATGGGCAGTGGAATGAGTCATTGGTGATGATATTTTCTATACTTAAGTGTCTTCTCCTCGCATATCTGCCAAGAGGAAAACTGACAGTCTCTGGTGTGCCTACACTTGCATATGAAGAATGGACAAAAAGGTTTGTACTTGGGTTTACAGACATAATTGCATCATGCAGCTGGATGCAGAATGGGAATCCCAGTATTGATAGAAAGACTTCGTACTGGGAAAGCAGGAAAAAGGACAGAACTGTTTTATGACTTGGTGCAGCCATATAGTAGAGCTAACTGCCCGAATCTGAAGCAAAGACATCAAAAAAGGGAGAGAAAATGGTTAAAGGATCAGAAATTATCTGAGCCAAGCTCTTGTACTATTCCTCAAATTTGAGGCGTTATTTCTATAATCATGAATAAACTTTTTGTCTAGAGGGTGGTAACCATGCTCTCTAAATCAGTTTCAATCTACTGTTTCAGAAACCCTATTCTGTGCTACGCCAGAACAAATCTAGAATCAGCAAGAAAAGAAATTGTCTCCAGAATATTAGTACTAGGCCTCCAAAGAAAATTTCTAGTTTTTATGCTAGACCTCAAGAGATGAAGGGTTTTTTCATTGTGCTTTTAGGAATAAGGATCAATGATTTCCCTTCAATCAAGCCCACAGCTCGATTTCATTTCATTTTCTTATGTTTTTATTGTGTGGTGCCTTGAGATGTTTGTTTGATAAAGTGCCCCATAAATGGGGATTTTTATTGTTATTGTCATTGCACTTCTTAGGTCCCAAACTATACATTGTTGTCATACTAGCGTTTTAGACTGTCTGATTTTTCATTGCTGAAGAGGATTGATCAGTCTTGTTGCTCTTGCTAGTGAGACCAATATATTTTGTAATTAATAGAGTAGTCTTTTGTAGAGTGCCGTGTTGGACTGGATGCCTAAGCAGAGAGCTATTCCTCTTTACACACAGCTCTGCATTTAGTCCAATAATAATATCATATTGGTAAATCACAGAAATGCAAAGCTTCCCAAGAGCAGTTCTGTTTCTTTGCTTTTTAATTCAGAGAGCAGTCCATCTCATGTAAAAAACTACTGTCTGAGACCTGAGAAAAAAACCCCAAAGTCTTTTCAAATAAGCAAATCAAAGTGCTTCAATGAAAGTCTCCACCAGAGATAAATATTACATTCAGATTTCTAATATAAGCAAAGGATATGACAGAAAGGCTTCTAAAGACACCATTTGGTGACTTTTTAAAATTAAACAGATTTCACAGTAATCTTATCTTATTCCCTATCCTATCATCTTTATGCTACCTTCTGTAATTCTTGCTGCCCTTCAGCCTTCAGTCCAAATTCTGGTAAACCACACAACACTATTAGAGTACAGTACAAAAAGGAGGTTGAAGTGGCCCACTTGAAGTCAAATCTGTTAAAATACACCCTAGAATAAATAGCTACATATGCTATACAGTAGTCTGGGTCAAAATGTGTCAGGATGATAGCATTGATAAGAAGTTCATCGAGTGGTGGTTGATCAAAAAGACATTTTAAATGATCAAGTAGTATAATTTAAATCATAACTCGTGTCGATGCTGAGTTCTACTTCACAGACTTGAACATGATCACAATTACACTGGCTAAGTCCACAGAAATTCAGTTTAAAATCAATGGAATAATAAAAGACAAACCAAAGCAACAGAACAGAATTTACTTACCTCTTCTTGCACAATGTATAAGGATTGACTCACTTGACTCATACAAATACATAGAATCATAGAATGGTTTGGGTTGGAAGGGACCTTAAAGATCACCTAGTTCCTCCCCCCCC
>NW_009649180.1:704107-718402 GCF_000708025.1 Charadrius vociferus
CCAGGCTGAACAACCCCAACTCTCTCAGCCTATCCTCACAGGAGAGATGCTCCAGCCCTCTGATCATCTTTGTGGCCCTCCTCTGGACTTGCTCCAACAGGTTCATGTCTTTCCTATGTTGGGGGCTCCAGAGCTGGAAATGGGGTCTCACCAGAGCAGAGCAGAGGGGCAGAATCAACTCCCTCGACCTGCTGGCCACAATTCTTTTGATGCAACCCAGGATACGGTTGGCTTTCTGGGCTGTGATCACGCATTGCCAGCTCATGTTGAGCTTCTCATCAATCAGCACCCCCAGGTCCTTCTCCTCAGGATTGCTCTCGACCTATTCTCTGCCAAGCCTGTATTTATGCTTGGGATTTCCCTGACCCAAATGCAGGATCTTGCACTTGGCCTTGTTGAACTTCATGAGGCTGGCATGGTGCCACCTCTCCAGCCTGTCCAGGTCCTTCTGGATGGCATCCCTCCCCTCCAGCATGTCTACCTTGGCACACAGCTTGGTATCATTGGCAAACTTGCTGAGGGTACACTCAATCCCACCATCCATGTCACCAACAAAGATGTTGAACAGCACTGGTCCCAGTACCGACCCCTGAGGAACACCACTCATAACTGGTCTCCACTTGGACATCAAGCCATTGTTGGCAAGTCTTTGAGTGTGACTGTCCAGCCATTTCCTTATCCACCAAGTGGTCCATCCATCAAATCCATGTCTCTCAAATTTAAAGACCGGGATATGGTGTGGGACATTGTCAAACAGTTTGCACAAGTCCAGGTAGATGACATCAGTTATTCTTCCCTTGTCCTTAACCACTGTAACCCCCTCATAGAAGGCCACCAAATTTGTCAGGCATGACTTGCCCTCAGTGAAGCCATGTCATCTGCTACCAATCACCTCCTCTTTTTCCATGTGCCCTAGCAGAGTTTCCAGGAGGATCTGCTCCATGATCTGGCTGGGCACAGAGGTGAGACTGACCGGCCTGTAGTTCCCTGGGTCTTCCTTTTTTCCCTTTTTGAAAATAGGGGTTATGTTTCCCCTTTTCCAGTCAGTGGGAACTTCCCCAGACTGCCATGACTTCTCAAATATGATGGATAGTGGCTTAACAACTTCATCTACCAGTTCCCTCAGGACCCACAAATGTATCTCATCAAGTTCCACGGACTTGTGCACCTTCAGTTTCCTCAGGTGGTCTCGTACTTGATCTTCACCTACAGTGGGTGGTACTTCATTTTTCCAGTCTTTGCCTTCTGCATATTTTAGCACTTTCTATTATTGCAGCTCTACTGGCTCTGAAATACTATAGTGACTGGAGCACAAACCTTTTTAGTTCACACATAATCCATACTATTTTGAAATATGTTCTCTATTTAGACTTTGGAACAGAGAATTGCTACAACTGAGCTGTGGAAATTTCTGTCAATTCTCAACTTTTATTGCCAGGGTCAAAATACAGTTCCAAAAAGAAACTGTTATTCCCAGTTCCCAAGTCGAATTTGCAGAATTGGCATTTAAAGTAAATATAGTTTATTTTGCTTGCAAACTGAGCACAATTGATGCTGCAAAATAATAAATATGAAGCTCATAGAGCCGCTTTCAATACTATACTACATATGCATTTAGAGTGTGGGTGAGCTACAACAGAAAGTGTTCTAACCACTGATGGACTAGGAAAAAATATGGTTAAGTATGGATTTTTTTACTAAAGTGACTTTTTTATATTGGACATCTAAGCCAGTCAACCAAGGGAACATACACTTCATGTACTAAATACAGTAAGAAATCTGTAATTTTCTACTTTGATTCCTTTTGGCAAGAACAGATGGAGCTGTTTTCACTTTCAGCCTTTTGATCCCTTGTGCACAAGCTATCATCATGCTAATAACTTTCACTGTACCTGCAGTGCAACTCCTTGCACTTCTGAGCTTTTTTATTTTGGTTAATGCAGCTCTTCCAGACTCTGGCAGCTGTTGGAATGGCAGATGTGCCCAGGGCTTTGCTTTGTATTATGGAAGTCAACACCTCATGCCAGAGAACTCTGACATCTCAGGAGAGGTCCACAGTCTCACAGACTGCCAGCATGTACAGCCCACGGTGGGGTCTTGCATACCAGGGTCCCGAAGAAAATGCAACTTGTTATGCTCAGTAAAAGCACACTGCCCCATCACACACATTATTCTGTCTTTGCTAGTCACCTCCTTACTTTTTTCCTGATCAAAAGCATGAAAGAAATCCATAATGCATCAACTAGTTGATGAGGAAGGGAAGATAGATGGCTCTGCAAATTACACCGTGTACATTTGTCCCGTTTCAGGCTGAAATGCACTGAAGCACAGCCAGTAAGACAGCCACTAGACTAGAGTCTCCAGAGACGTTGTGAAAATCAGATTTTCAGAAGTAGCTACTATGAGCTAGATGCCTACAGAGATCAACAATCTCCCTCAATAACCACCTAACAACATCTCTTTCTATTAAAATATTTTTCACAACATAGTAGTTGTAATTTTCATTATATTTTTGACTCTTGCATTTACAATTCAGTATCAGTTTAATGTAGGCCTTAGAACTGTAGTTTATGATAACTCAGTGTCCTGTAATAAAGAAATGAACTAATCTGAAAGTAACCATGTTTGCACTTTTCCTCATCTTCCAGTTTAAACATTCCAGAAATTGCTGTCATTAACAAAAAAATTATATTTGTATCCTGTTGTTGTACCCCCTGAGCATTCAGTCCAATAATATCAATGCGTAACATTCTTGCTAACTAGCAGCAAGACAGTAGTAAAAATATACCAAGTTATGAAGTAGTGCAAAGCACTCAACACCAACAAATAAAGGACACAGAGGAAAGAAGTCCTGATTGGCCAAAAATAACTTAGGAAAGAGATACTGAAATGCATTGTTCATTTAAGCATTTACTTTGCTGTAAAGGGCACAAAGAGAAACAAGATCCTTGTAAACACCCAGCAGTCACTATATAACTCACGCAACATGCCAAAGATAATTTGCAGAACTACCAATAACAGCCCATTAATACATTCTCATCTCATAAGACGACCAGTAGGATACCAGAGCTAGAGAAACTAGTCTGCATCAGGGTTTCATCAATACATTAGTGTTTCTGCTAACTGATGCCATTGTCTTATTAAGCCCATGCTTATGTACATAGCTTAGGTTTCTTTAACCTGTACTGCACTTTCAGAATCAGAATTGCACTGCTTAAAATTTCTTTGCATATGTTTCTGCTGTACTCAGTTTGAGCTGCATAACTGTCCCAGACTACCTTTTTTCCTATTTCCTTTACCCTGGGATTACAAGCAGACAAGCCCTTGCTTTGTAATGTCTCCATCTTTCCTATGTCTCCAAGAGACAGCTTTCATGATGAACATCAACTGTCTATGGTGAGACATTCCATACGCAGGATCAAGTGAGTACACGCTTAGAAGATCATCAGTATCATCATATTAAAATAGCAGTAATAAACAAAATTGGTAATTAAAGCCATACCCTCCTGTACACACAGATCACAGGACTCAGTGCCAGACAGTAGGCAACTGTATCAAAGACAGAAAGCACAGAAATTGGGAAGATTATTGGCAGTATTACTTTTGTGACCTGAAAAAACACACCTAGTCATAGGTAATAGCACGTTATTATTTCTATCATTGTAGATCCTGAAAGCTCCAGTCACAGACCAGGTATCTATAGCATGATATAATCTCAGGAGCCAGGGGTGAGGTTATATAGCATAATTCTGTGACAGGAGTGAGCAGACAGTAAATAATACACATACATAAATCATTTATTTTCCTAACTAGGTATAAGAGAATTTTTTTTCCTATCTCTGGATTGATATTATTCTCCTTCCAGGAAACCATAACCATTCTTGCACTCTTTCTATCTGGTACTCATGCTCAGCTCAACACCTGTCATTATAAATATCATGATGATACATGAGCTCATGGATTTTGTTGATGATCAGATAGCACAAAATGAATTAAACAGAAACCATGACCAACACTGACAAAAATATTACTTGTGTGAAAATGCGATTTGACTGATAAGACCAAAAAGTGGTCATCTTGCTTGTGTAGCACAAGCCTGTCATACTAGAGGACATCATTTAAATAGACCATCTTTACAAACTCAGCAAACAGCTGGGCCAGCTCTACCTGAAAATAGCATTGGAAGTCAGCTGAGGAGCAGATGTCTCATTTAAAAGAAGCCATCCCAGAAAGATAGATGAAATTCCTTTGAAGAAAGGTGAGAAAGCCCTAACAACACAGAAGTCACATGGAAACTCTATACAGGAAAGAGGATTCCCCCCACACCCAGTCCTTCGTCAGCCCAGAAACAGCTCACTCACCTGCCAAAGTATTTTCTCATTTGATGACTTGGATTAGAAATCAATGAGCTCTGGCACAGCTTCCAGATTTAAGGAATATCAATCCTGCCATCGTTTAAGAGCATCTTGAGTGCAATATCTAAAGACACAATTACTTCATTTTCTTATGTTTTGCCCTCTGTGGCCTAAAAGCCAGAGGGAGTCAAGGCTAGGGAAGGCAGACACACAGCTTTTTACTTGTCTCCCCTCTAACAGATTGCTAAAGAGAATTTCTGCAACTGGGAAGGAAGAGGTTTCCTGAGCTCCATGAGACCAGTGGGCAAGGAAAGGCAGGATTTGTACTCAGGAAGGGAGAATTGCCATGTTCTGCAGCTTTGATCTAGGGGCACAGCCTGTCTCCTCAGTGACATCTGATTGACAGACAAACGGCTGTTAGCAAAATACATGTAAGAGACATGTCACCCAAATTCCTGACCCCCCACTTTTTAATAGTAGTGTGTTATATTTTGGGGGGATATCCATATAGTCAAAAAGTCAAAAGAAAATACGGATTACCAGCTGATGTTGCCTTGTGCATATTTACCACTTTTTAAAAAAAAAGTAAGGAGACTAACTGCAGAAGTCACACTTGTGGGCTGGAAGACAAGGAGACGTGCAGCCATATTAAATTTATGAAACCCTCTCACATTCAAACCTTGCAAGAGGGAGAAGCTGAAGCTCCAAACTTGCTGTGAATACTCTATAATATTTAAGAGATATCTCACCAAAGTATCCTACAATAAATGTGAGGATTTCAGCTGAGGTTAATCAGAGATAGATCAGGCTCAGCGTAATCTGAGTGTAAAATTAGTTTCCACACAATCACATGAGATCTCACTGAACTTTTATTTTGACTGTATTTCCAAGAATGGGATACTTGTTTAATATGCAAGTCTCCAAGAGGCTTTGCATCAAAACTAGTAACTAAGCAATTACCTTGTAATCAGACAAAGTGTTGACAATGCAATCATGTGGCAACATGTAATTACACAACATAACATTATATGCAGTATTTTGCACTACACCTTGCAAACTAAGTGCTGCCATATTTTTTTCTCAAGCTGAATAAGACTCCAGAGATCCTAAACTATGCACTCAACCTGAAAACATGATTCTCACAGCTTTTTTGTTGACATAAGTAAAATGCCCAGACAAGCCAATAAAAAAAAAAAAAAAGTTAGAATATACCTTCTTCACTCTCTTTTATTTAGGGTAGTATGAAGTGTCTTAAAAGAAGAGTTTGGAGACCAAGCTGTATATCTGTATCTCCCCCCTGGGGCAGCTTCTCCAACCACTGGCAACTGGAAGACCCACTCTCTGCACAGGCAAAATTTAGCAATTCATCATGTCAAAGAATAAGGAGAACTTCTCTGACTCTGGGGATCGATCTTAACACCCAAGGGGCACAAGGGCAGGATATAAAGTCTCTGAGTTACTGTTAATGTTGCCTTCTAGTAATAAAGGCCATCCATTCCATCCACTGTTGTTAAAATTCCCAACCTATAGTTTGTTTTTTTTCCTGTAAGAAAGCACCCACACTTTTGGGATGTCTGAAAACTGACCTGATGCATATGAATAAAATAATGAAAAAAGAAAAAAAAGTAAGAAAATCACCACCAGCACCAAATACTTACAGACTGTGTTTTTAAAAAAAAAAAAAAAATACCACAGCTTCTCCATAATTTTAGAATAAATGTTTGTTGCACTTCTAATTTCTAGAGTGCTCCAGACAGACAGTTTAAATTGATGGCTTGTTAGTGAGGACTGGCCCCTTTGTGAGATGTTTTCAGAATGATTGATTTACAATAAAGTGGCTCCTGGTGGGTGCACGCAGGTGGAACTGATTCAGATCGATTCCACAGAAGCTGACTAATCAGCTGTTTAAACTGGCAGAGTGCTCAATGACAGAAACAGTGCACCTATCATTTTCTATCTAAGATTACAAATTAACTTGTTCTGTTTATCCTGTATGCCATCAATATGGAGAGAAGCAGCTGAGAGGGAAGTGGGATTCCAGACTGATGGTATAAAGCCTTCCCTTTCAAACATTGACAATAAAGGCACACAGGGAAATTTCATTACATATTAATGAAACCAATAGAGAGCACCACCAAATGAGGACTCCTCCTTTAATAAATTAACTGAAGTGGGAAGTCAACAATATTTTTTAAATGTGACCACAAAAGGATAAATCAATGCCAAAATCACCAAGAGTAAATATGTACTGTTTCTTCCTCCCCTGTCCCACACGCTCCCACATACCCTATCAGTCTGTCCTTCTCCATGCATATTATATGCACACCAGAGGACTAGCATCTTTAGAGACTGGTATTTCCAGAAATGATTAATGCTAGGTAATCAACATTTCAGCCTCTACAGTCATATCCCTGAAAGTGTCATTTTTACAACAAGATGAAAAACTCCATGGGGAACACAATGTATGTGGTAAGTGAAAGGTGTCAGAGAGAATGTGGGTAAGTGAAAGGAGAATAGATATTCCCTGCCTTAGAGCTGATAACAAGAGCAGGGGCACAACGAGGGTGGGGGCTTAGCAAAGCAATTCTAACCATCTCTCATCCATAACGCTTCCTTCATACAACATCTCTGGCATCTGAAAAATCTATGATTTCTTTTTTATCCTTCCTCCCCTATCCCACAGTGACATACTCCATACGTAAATTGCATTTAAAGCTACAGAAAAAATACCAAGTATACCCCAGTGCAAAAGGGTAGTTCTCCTCTTGTTCACGGTAGGGGGTAGGGATGATGACGCTAACAAATGAGTTTTAGCTAACCTACCAAACAAGTTCCCCTTCACCAACCTTTTCAGGCTTACCTGAAAAAAGCAGGGAGACCAAAAAAACTTTAGCTTCTCTGGACTTGTTCAGTCCTTAGGCTCTCCACAGAGCTTAATAACACAGTGATAATTGTTAGCAATTTGGAAGGCCATTTCATGTGCCTATTTATGGTCTGAGAGCAACTCATGGCACCTGGGGTTAAAAACCAAACAAAACTAATCCACCTGACAGCTGTCAATACCTACCAAAGTGATCCAAATTAAAAGCAGTCATTGAAAAGTGCTGCACTAACACCAGTGTTTGCCTTAAAGAAACATAACACTTAGATACATTAGTCCTGTAAGCATTAAGATCACTGTCACTCTGACTTATTATTTCCACACATTAAAGAGAGACCCCAAGATGTGCTCCAAATCGAAATTGCTATTTTATTGTAACTTTTGAGATGCATAATATATACTGTCTTGCCATCATCTGCTTTCCTCTGGTATTGATAATATAGAAATTAAAATACTAAGCAGATACTGACATTAAATTTGGTGGCCTAGGAGGTAAATATTTTGACAGATGTACTGCTAAAGCTACTTTTTATTGCTACAGAAAGGAAAGTAAAACTTGATTGTCAGTAATAAAGGAAAACAATATATTGCTACATGCATGCTAAATGTCAAAAATAGTCAAGCACGTCTTTATCATGAACTAAGTTTGTGAAGGGCAATACATTTTGTGTCTAAAAAGGAAAATGAAAACAAAACTCTTGAGCTGATCAACCACATGTCTGGATACTCACACTATAAATGCAACTATTTGCCAAGAAAGGAAAGGAATCTAATTTAAGAGAAAGCAATTATTATGTAGGATAATCAGGAAGCCACATGCAACCTTTGGATGTGTCATATTAGTTTCTGTGATCATGCGTTTTTGGGAAGATTAGCCTCTTGACCTTCATTGTTTTAGCCTTGAAAAGTGTTGAATGCCCAGCATACCAAAGTAAAATTTAGCTGCCTCATCGCTGGCTTCCTTTTGAATCCTCAACCCTGACCTGAAGGGATCTTTTCTGACTCTCAGTCTCCAGAGAGAAGAAATAATTCAGTGCTCCTGCAAATGTAGGCCTAGCTCTCTCCTGAGCAAGCTGCCAAAGCCAGCTGAATTATGTGTGCTGGTGTTGTGATGTGGGCTGCTCACAGCAAATTGATCTGATAGCGCTGAAGCCATTTCACTTCAGACCTCAGGTTGATGTGCAGTCTCAGAGGTGAGATAAGCTACCTGGTTCTGAACTGAACAAGACATGTTTCTTCAAGATAAGATTGGCAATTCAAAAACAGCCGCTGCTTGGACAACCAAGCACAGGCATTGATCATGATCTATCACACAGAGTTTGGTTCACATGTATGTAGCACGGAAACAGAGACACACTTCAAACTTACGCTGCCTGTGTATCTGAGACAATTAATATATGCATGTATTGTACACAACAAAGTCTAGCAGAAAACTCAGGAAACAATTTACCAACCATCCAGGGAATGTGGTCATGAGAAGAGAAGAAGAATCCCAAAGCACAACCGGTTCCATTATGGGTTTAGGTGAGAGCAATACCAATTCCAAACTGAGTCAGTGCACATTGCCAGTTTTAGTTTCTTTACACCTTTACATCTTCTGGGTACTGGTGATGACACCTGATTCCCACGTTGACAGCAGATCCTTCTCTGAGACTTAACTAAACTAATTTTTGACTGAACTGGGGAAAAGATCTTAGTTTTTCACTATGAAAAGTCCATTGCCGTCTGAGTAAATACTATTAAATTTAAAAGAAAAAAAATCAGTCAAAATTCATGTTTAGTGATTCTCATTATACTTTTGCAGTTAGTCTGCATAGGAAAATCTGTCCTGATCAGAAGTTCTTAGGAAGTCAGCAACATTGCAACTCCTCCCAGACTTGTTCCCTGTGGGTATACTTGCAAATGATATCATACAGTCCTTTAGCCATGTTCCTGTAAACTAAATGGTCTCTTTTACTATAAAGCATATTTTCTAATCCTTTAATTGCTTGTCTAGCATTTCATTTTACCTTCTTCAGTTTTTCTGTTTTCTTCTTAACTGACATCAAGTTCAGTCATATATTCCAGAAGCAGCTGCATTAGTATCCAGAGAAGGTTTTGCCCGTCTTCTCATTCAATATTCCTCTTATAGATGTTACCCCTTTTATCCTCAGTGTTTTTCATGAAAACCTGTTGATCTGCACTACAATCTTTTAGTTTAATCAAGCCCTATGTCAACAGAAACCTTATTTTGCCCATGATTAGTGTTGGGGCTGACAGTACTTGTCCTCTTCACCCTTTCTAATGACAAGCATTCTTTTAGCTCTCTGGAACTTCCGCAGTTTCAAAACCTATTCAAAAATGAACCTTTACTATGCAGAGGTCTTAGCTAGCTCTTTTTAAAAAATTGGGCAGCAGACAGAAATTTTCCACATTTTTTATGACACATACATTGTACACATATAGAAACTGACTGTAAATAAACTTACTACCATAAAAAAAAGGGATTGCTAACACTGATTTTAGACCACAATAACATGCCTTCCCCATTATCTTGCTGATTAATATTTTCATTGTACCTGCTTAAGAAAGTACTAGTGTGCTGTGATATAGCAGCACCAATGCAATTGCATTGCTCTTTGCCACATGTGCTATGTACCAATGCTAATGAACATGTTCCTCACCAGATCTGCTGCCGGGATTATGAAGACTGTTCTGAGCTACCATAGCCATATGAGTGGATGCAATAAATATAGCTCTGTACTACAAAGCCTCACTATCAAAACAGTTTCACGCCTATGAAAAGTCTGTTTCATCAAGTAAGATATTTTAAAAAACGGTTCAGGATTGCACAAGAACAAGGCGGTACTAGTGCTGATAGTGTGCTGTTGCTTGGAGTTCCTTTTCTCTTGTTCACAGTGCTTTAATGTATTTTGAAGTTGAATCTCATTATCAAAGCAGTTGAAAACGCACCATCACTTTCATATTTCACAGCTTACCTTGCAGATTTATTATGCTCTTTCCTGAGTACTGTTTGAATATAGTCTATTGCCATTTGAACACTCAAAGGATAACCCCAAGCACGCTAAGCATGCCGCAAACATATGCATGTGCAGCTCTGGGCAAACACTACTGCACTGCACTGCACGTAAGTGAGGCTGAGGCTCTTCTGCTCAAGAAAGAGCAAAGTCCTAAAAAACCTTTCCATTCTATGCAAACTTATTCAAACAAGGATTAAATCTCCAGTCCTTATATCATTTACTCACCCGAGCAGTGTTCATTTGAACTGTATCAAGCTGCCACCAGAAGAGTCTTCTATTTTAATGAACTTCAGAGACATGCAAGGATACTCATGGAAAACCACTCATGGAAAACCACTCACGGAAAGACATATATTTTTGTTATTTGTCTAATATATTGCCTTTTAAGTACATAACTACAGGTTAAGTACACAGGATTTTCTATCTATTCCCTGTAGGTTACTAGTAATCATTTCCCTTGTTCAAAAATGTAATTGCCAGTAATTCCAGAGGAAGATTAATTATTCTGTAGTTATCTGCTATTTGCTAAGGAAAAAAATACTACATGAGGTCAGAGGAGTGAACAAAACAACATAATCACTGTAATCAATGACCTAACTATTTATGTACTCTAACACTGGGCCACTTTGAACGTAGAAGAATCTTCATTGCAAAAACAGTTCCTGTGTTAACTAGCCTCTGAACCAGTGACCCTGTGTAAACGATAATTTTACAGAAGCAAAAATATCAAGAAAAAATATTCCAGTAAAACCACATGTTTAAAGAACTAGATTTTTCCTCATATCGTTTGGCTGCAATCAAAAGAACCACTTTGTGCTGCATTTTGTCTTCATAACCTCAGTCAAACTGCAAATCAAATACTAAAGTGAGAGATGTGGTGACATTTCACCAGTCTTATATAAAATCTCCCCAGGTCCAGTGTACAAAGGGGAACTAAAAAATTACACCAGAAAGCTTTCATATACTAACTGCAAGCCAGCAGGAAAAAATACTAAATAATATAAATTTCCTAGCTGTCAATTCAGAAGAAACTTAGCATTTGAAAAGATGTCAGTCTTAATAATTCTTTTCTGTTGTTGGTGGTAACCCTATAATCAAGTAAATAAGCTGTTAAAAACGGGCAAAGAGGCAGATATATAACCAGCCTAAACCTTTAAGCTAACGCCCCAATCTTACAGACCTGGCACTAAACTGTTATTCTCAATGGATCACTTTGCTTTAGTACATACCTCTTTCAAGGTCTCAGACTGGCCAGGGTTCGTGACCAGGCACTATGAGATTCACCTGCGTAAGCAAAATTGGAGGGGAGAAAAAGTGTTTGCCGTAAAGATTTCAATGAGTTTGGAAGTGTGTTTTAAATGGAAATGACGATAGCATCAGTCAGATGTGAGGAACAGTGTGGAAAGAGGGTTTCCTCTAAGCAAAATTCACGGGGGAAAGTAAAAAATAGAGATAACTAAGACTTACATAAAACAGTACAAATGGTCGTAACTGATGTAAACTCTGTTACTTTTTGGGGAAAGGTCTGGAAAAGACAGCAATGATTAGCATAATGTTGATTGTCAACACATTAAAGGAATTCTCCTCATGAGAAACATTCAATTTTTCACTGACAGGAGTGTAGGTCCTCAAACAACAACTGATCATTTATTTAAAATAATTTCTCAGTAAAAAAGAGTTTCTAGGACTTTCGGGGATAAGAAGTTCTCCTCAAGCTAGGAAGAGAAGGAGGTAAGTTAATTTTTGAAATAACTGAAAGAAAACTGCATGTCAAAGACAGTTCTTTAGATGTGTATAAACTGTTGAGCAGTCAATCATGACTGGGTTTTCAGTGCTGCTTTTAATCTTGAAATTGCATATGTACAGCTTAATTGCCCATGGGCAAGAACTGAGGGAGGGTGGGGGTTTTTTTGTTATTTAAAGGAAGACCAGATGTCCTCTGTATTCAAAAACTGTTGGCCAAACCAAACCTTTCATTTAATATTTCTCACTGTGCTGTGTGTACAAAAGAAAGAAGAAAAGAGAGAGTAAGTATGGAATTTTTATCAAAGATTTGCACTCCAGGGAACCAGCTTTAGATCTAAATCTAGTCAAGAATGCAATAGGGGTTTCTTCCCAGGTGGGGAAGAGGATAATTAACATAATTCAGGGAAGGAAATTAATTGTGATTGATTAGAATATTTTATATCAAATGCAAATCTCCCATTGATTTTTTTTGTACTTGAATTCTAACAGCTATAATATATTGAAGATAGGGAAGTATAATAATAATGATGACATTAATAGCACTCTAGTGTAAAGAATTATTAAGACTTAAATGTGATACTTTTCAATAATGGTAGATGAACTGAATTTGAGGCATATTCAAGGAAAGCTTCAAGAATGGATTTAATTTAGTTTTATACTCAGTAAATTGGACTAATGTCATGTCACCATCCTTAGGCTTGAAAAGTAAAAAAATTGAAGAACTTTTTTTTTTTTTTCCCATAGCCCGTATGGTTGAATTGTTTCTGGGTAGTACTTTATATTTGGTGCTACCTTTACTATAAACAGCATCATAACGGAGCAGTTTAGATATATTGCTTTGGCACCAGGAAGGGAAATATGCTTGTCTTCTCAGAATTGCCCAGGATGTAGTATGAACTGGGAATTTTAATAGGGAGTCTGGACAGAGCTAGCCACATCACACTTTAACATGCTAGAGCTACAAAAAGACATTTGTCCATTTGTATTATCCAAATGGTCTGGCCTGACTGACTTTTCTGTTTAGTCAACGAGCATTAAAAAAATTAATGTTACCAGGGTCTTATGAGGCTCTATATATGACATAAGAGGTTACAGTTCTTTACCAGAAAACATTTATCATATAAAGAGATAAAGATAATAGAATCTGTGACATTATAAGAACAATTTGCAACATTTTCATCCCCCTTGAACATTGTTTTTCACATCTCTGCATGATACTTCAGAGGAAGAGTCTCTTCCTGGGATGAGAAGCAGGAGGAGGAGGACAGGTTTAGAAACGGAGCCTAAGTGGACCATCAAGCCCTGAAAAAGGAAAATGAACAGGGATGCTGCTTTGGCAGCAAGAACAGGAAACACGGTCTACCAGTCACTATTTTTATAGCATTTGAGTTATACCATATGAGCTTCATGAGAAACATGTGAACACAAACAGACCTTAAGACTGGTGCAAAAACCTGTCTTTTCTGACATGGGTCAACAAGAGCACTATGTCACTCCAGCTGCTACAAGGTATGAAAATAAGTTGCCCTAGATTTGCTGTCTTGTTTTATCTCAGAAAATCAATTTATTTTACTTTGGCATGGAAGAAATGTTATGTTAGTGTTAGGTTTTTATGCCTGCATCATCAACGAAAGAATGGAAAAAAGTTTGCCTCTCCACAGTTATTCTCCCAACACCAGATCCCAAAGTAATAAGTCTGCATAAAACCCCGAGATCTACAGCAAAATACATAGGGGGAAAAAATACATTATGTATTACATATTTTGTATTTTTAAAGGGACGGGGGGAGGCAGGGAGGGAGTTTTCGTTGGTTTTATATTTACAATTATAAAATAAATTGTTAATAAATTGTTCTGTGTGGCAGATACTGTTTTATTATTTTACATTCAACTGAGCCCAACACAATTCCCTCCAGCAATTTATTGTCACAACTTTTGGGGGTTATTTCCCCAGCAAAAGAGTAATAATTATTTTATGTAATGTGGTTCTTGAGATACTACTATTAGTGAGGTTTCAACTGTGGATAAACTTGTGTTTTACACAAAATAATGGGTTTGGGTGCTCCATCACGCTGCTGACAGAGGAAATGAGACCTTTGCAGTTTTTTATAACTGACACGCCGTAACAGCCAGAGGCTCCAAAAAGAGGGGCTTAAGTATGCTGGTGGAAGAAGTCACAAGAGCAGAATGGAACAAGCCTTTACACTCAGTGGTTAAAGAATGCTAACTTGTGGGTACTGAAACGGGCTGAACAGTACCATGCACTTAGGGATCCTGAGAGGAGGTAGCTTGCC
>NW_009649180.1:718448-763420 GCF_000708025.1 Charadrius vociferus
GTTAGTTACTCTTCCTGGAGTAATGAAGTCACACATATACACCCTTTTCCCTGTGCTAAATATTATTTTGAGAAGGTGACAGGCACATTAACTATTCAGCTCAGGCAGAGCCCTGAAATTCCTATTAGATGAATTTCAGGTGACATCCGAGTTCCCTCTTTCACTGAGGGACATTGTAGAGCCACGGGTGCTCAAAGGTTGCTGTCTCTGTGGTGATAGGAATATTTTTATTTTTTTTTTTTTTTTGTACCAAGCCAGTATTTGTAGCCTGTTGAGACACATTGCAGGGGAAACTCTCTGTATTTCAAGTGAAAACTCAACCTGTATGTAAAATAGATGCAATTATAACTGAATGCAGACCTGAAAATGGCCAAGTTGGAGTTTAACAGAGCTGAGCAGGAGACCTACATTCTTAAAATGCAGCAAGTATTTGATATTAAGAACAACCCTGGATCTAGGCTATTGGGACTCTTCAAGTTTGGAGTGCAATTCCCTGGGAAGATCCCCCCCCTGCCCTGGGTTGGGAGCTTACCAGAGTCTCTGCATTTGCCCGGAGACGGCTGTGGCTGGGGACTCGGTTGCTCGGCAGACCTGCCATCAGAAGAAAGCTTTCAGTTTTGGACGGAGACTTCATGGTCCTATCCTGTGAGATCACACCCAGGCTTTACAGGAGCTGATGTGAGCTCTAACAAAGGTCAGAAAACCAGCCAGGCGCAGATCTCTGGGTCAGTTCTTCAATTTCAGCTGTGAAGTTACAGTCTCGCAGCGCTGCAGTTTCCACTATTACTTCCCACTTTAAATAACAGGTTCAGATGCCCAGGGAGGACTAGTATATTCTAACTTAAAAGCTGAATAGGAGTCTCAGATTCTGAAAATAGATTTAGAAATCGGTCTTATCTAGTACTGTGATTAACAGCTTCCTAGAAAAGTACTGACCAGTGTTTGAAAACTGTAATTTAACAAAGTGGAGAGGAGCTGGGGGAGAAATTGCTCAACTATTTTTTTAAAATAAGCTGTACTGTATAAATAATGTGTAATTAATATACACCATTTTGAAATAGGTTGCAATCTTTCCTCTTACTAAGTGTAGAAAATAAGGCCTATACACTTTTTTACAGTGGAAGCATGTGGCTATATGACATCTCTATGTAAATAGCATCCATTTGAAATATTCTAACTCTTATTAATCAATCCTTATATAGAATATTGCCTTATGACTCCAATCCAAAAAAATTGCATTGCTAAACACATAAAAAAATTAATCATATTATTAATGGGTGTACTGATTCACAGCAGTTGGCCAGAGAAGTAAGGTGAGTAGTTTTTAAAGCTATTGTTCAAGCTATTGTATCAACCTGAAATAACTTAAAAAAATAAATCCCAGCTGTTAAATTAAATTACTTCCAACCATATACTGAATATGCAAACAATATAGGTGAAAATTCATCTTACTTAATATAAGCCATTTAAAATTAGCCAGCAACTCGAAGCTTGTTGTCAAGTCTCTCTCCAAAACTGAGATAGAAAGAGAGCTACTGAGGACAATTAATTCTCCCTACATCTTAAACACCTCTTTCAGAAAGAGGTAAATTAACTTTTGAAAACTCTCCCTTCTAACAGGTGAAACCTGAACTCATCTAAAAAAGCACCTCACCTGCACAATAAATGGCACAACAGTGACATGCACTTATTTCATAATACCAAACAGGTATCATTAAAATTTCATTTTAAACTCCCATGATGTCAATTTTTTTTATTTCTTACCATATGCTTGCAGCTCTTCCTTAGACTAAATATAAGATCTATAAGGTGTGAAAATAAACATCACCTTTATTCTGCATTGATAGAAATTATTTTTAAAAATCACTTTAATTTCATACTGTAAATTTAACATGCTGTGGCATGTTTTTCTTACAGAGCAAGACTGAGCTAATTCTTGGGAGAACTACTTAAGTTACCTCCAAATACCTCTGAAAACTACTGAAGATCATTTGTTTACTGCCATGGACTTGTATGTGTTGTGATGTTATAGTATGATTTAGTGTTACATAAAGATGTTATACTGTTAGTAGACCTGACTGGGGTATTTTCTGCCAGATTTTTTTTTATAAACAAACAAACAAAAAAAGATTTTACTGAAATGTAATTTTCCATTGAAACATGATCTTTTTAATCAAAAGCCCTGTAAGTGTTTATGATCCAAAATGAAAAAACAAACAAATAAACTCTTGAAATTTACAATTGAATAATTAGATTTGGCTTCAATGGATCTAAATTGAAGGATTGCAGCTCATGGAACCGAGCTAAAATGTTTAGTCTCAGGTCAGTGCAAGTGTAAATCTATTTCCACTTGTGTTGCCATGAAGCCTCATGGAAGTTTGGAGAGTCTGAGTGAGGTAGAAGACATCCAGATTTCATCTTTTAGGCGACATCAGCAACATTGAGGAGAATTTTTATTTTCTCAGTGTTTGAAATAGCCCTTTTTTCAGTTGTTATGCTCAAAGATCATGTTATGGGCAAGAAGGCCATTTGCTTTGCATATAAAGCCAGGAATTAATAGTTAGTGTGACTAAAGTAATAGCAGTCTAATTTAAGAATTACTGTTAGCTCAAGTCTAACAATTACAGAAAAGGACAGGAAAAAGAAAGAAGATGAAGAATGGTATTACAAAATAAATCTTAATAATAATTATACATTTGAAATTATTATACACACTCCCCATATCTACCCCCTTCTCTGCTATGATACTTACTCTTCCAGATCCAGAAGTTGAGGATTTATGTGAGCAGGGTGTATTACAACAAGATTTTGATGTTAGTGGCTTATTCAGTAGAAGCAAGATGTTGATGGATATGTTTCTTTTTCCTCTTTGCTGTGAGTGGCATGCTGTTGATATTTGATGATTTTTTCCTCCTTGTTCTAAGACTGACTTCGAGCCGGGGCTTTTGTCCTAAAATATTTTCACACCTTCCTCACTCTTCATTGGCTAGAAAATTCACGTTACATCTGAACTTCCTATATATAGAGAGAGGGAGTCTTGATTATGTAGTTCTTTGTTCCCTTTATTAGTCCTGAAACTGGTTGCATTCTCCCAAAGGTGCCTTCCTTTGACGACAACTAACTGGTGAGTTAGCTACAGCCCTAGCACCATTCCAGGCCGGTACCTGTGCTCTCCGGCTATGCTCAGTCTCCTGGTAAAGATGCACCTTCTGAGTGAAGGTTCTTCCATGCTGCATTTTATTCTAGGGTCATAGATGGTTCATCCTACACAGAATAATTGCTATTGTTGTCTATCAGTTACAAAGATACATACCATAATAAGAACTAAAAAAAATTGTGCTGTGCTAGGCCCACTTTAAAACAAATCTGAAAAATAACCACCCAATTGTTAGATAAGCTGTTACAAGCTAAAACATTCTCCAGGCAGGCCAAAAAATAAGTCCAAAGAGGTCCTGACAAGTCCCAAGGACTCTGTTGTGGGTTTAACACAAAGCCTGTGGCCTGTAACAAGCGATGCCAACATGATATTTACTGGGCTACAGTTTTCAATTTCTAACACCAAAAAAAAGGAAAACCCAAAGAGCATAGAAACAAATTTGAACACGTTTGAATACAGTAAAAGAAAAAAAGTTCACCGAAAATTTCAGCAACTGTCAAGATGTTTGTGCAGTAGCCTTGGCAGCTAA
Organism: Charadrius vociferus; assembly: GCF_000708025.1. Classification (NCBI taxonomy): domain Eukaryota; kingdom Metazoa; phylum Chordata; class Aves; order Charadriiformes; family Charadriidae; genus Charadrius; species Charadrius vociferus. Next base: position 722,135 of record NW_009649180.1, read on the forward strand.
CACACTTTGCACAAATTGTAAAAGCAATGAAATCAACATCTGAGGTGTCTTACAGCCCATGCTGCCTACTCCCACTCAGAAATGATCTCTCTCCCTGAAATAAAAGATAGAATGCGCTGACATCTGTAATCTGTTCCAGTAGGAAACACTGGCCTTCCACATCCACCTTTCTTCAAAGGATATATAGTCTGAACCAATCGCCACCAACTTGAATTGCCTAGATTCCTTCCTACTACACTTTTTTCATAGAAGTCTGAAAAAAAAAAAAAAATCATTCTCACTTACGCTTGAGGAGGACTGCATGATCCTGAGATTGCTGAAGGTCTCCTGCTAAACAACAGCAACAGAACAGCTATCAATGTGCTTCACCTAAAGAAAGGAAAAAGATGCACATTAACTCAACTTAAAAATTTGACATGGATCAAAAATAGGGGCTGCACTTTGTAGAAGACATTCATCATCATGAATCTCTCAGTCTTCCATCTGCTAACTATAGTTGGGACTCCATTATGAAAAACACCACTATTCTTCATGACAATTACTTAACCTCGTAAAACTCTTCATTAGCAATTGTTAATATACAATAAAGAGGTTTTAACCTAGAGACTCTAAGTCTTAAAGTTAGATTTGTACCCCAATTTTGAAAGTCCTCCATAAAGTCAAGCTTTTGTGCTGACCATCTTCTAGATAGAATATGATTAGGATATCCAAGGATGAGATTGTCTTTTTAATTATAAAATTTTATGGATTTGAAATACCTTGCTAATAATAGTAACTATAAGGTCGAATAATCATTAATAACAAACTGTAATGAATTTTGAACATACAGGAAACATGAAGACTATTATTAATTTGGAATGTAGAAGTTTAGCAAATGTATCAAATTAGCAGCACCTTTAAATAGCAGATTCATTGGTAAATTCTCATAAAAAATCATTCAAAATGAGCAAATGAGATAGATTCATCAATATTAATAGAACGTAGTCCTTAATAAGTAGGGTGCCTGAACAGCATGTTAGTGGGATGATCCAGCTTTAGCTGTTGAATTGCAAAAATACTTCCATTATTCATAATCTTTTCTAAGGCACATTTTTCAAGTATAGAATATGTTTTCTCACATGTAGCTTCATCTCATAAGGTTTTTTACATATCTGACTCTCAAAGGTTAAAAGAAATCTCCTGCAGATTTTTATCTCATTTCCATGGAGGCGCACTTTCATTCTTAGTGTGGCTTCAATTGCCTATATTTGCTACATGACTGTCAAAATGATTCAGGACTGCATTTAATGTGTATTTCAGAATCTCGTTGACAAACACTTTAATTTTATACATCTCATGTGAATCCATAAAACAGCATGATCTAAAATTCCTAACAAACTTATTAATGAAAATTTAAATATGCATGTGTTACTTACGTGGTTTTCTGTTAATTATATAGCAATATTGTCTCATATACACCTTAATTAAATTAATTATTGATTAGTGCACTTTCTGTTGATATTTCATTAACACACAATAACTGTCTCATTATATCTGGATGAAGTTTTAATTAATTAAAGTGTGGCTGGAAGAGCAAAGTTAAGGAAACAAATTCAACAGCACAATTGTTTAAATTCAAGTAACCGAGTAAGTTAAAAAAAAAGAAGAATTAGCCATAAAACTACTTTAGCAGTTTAAAGTAATTGATTTAATAAAGATAAATAATAAAAATGATTTCTAATGGATTACAGTTTTAACAGTAGTAAGAGTATATTTGTTGATGTGGCAAAGTAGGAGATATCTTGAAATATTATTGTTATATTTGTAGGATTATGTCCTTGGTTTGTTTCAGGCAGACTCTCTCATATTTTAAGCGGCATCATAGATTTCTAAATATGTCATTATGACTGTTTATTTTCACACTGATCAGCTATGAGCTATTTCAATAGGGTGATGCTGTAATTCTCACACGATCTGGCAAATAATTCACGGTACTTTTATGTTGTCATTAACTGTCACATTTCTTGAGTTAAATATGAGCTCTGTCACTTGAAAGTCAGAAAGCTGCTTCTAAATTTCTCAATTTCATTAGCAATTGATTCAAATCACTTCCATAAAAGAGTCTGGATTGACATATGAGTTGCAGTGGTTCCACAGTTTAGTGATTAATTAAGCAGGCTATCAGGCGCATGTTCAGCTACTTATTAATCTTAAGATTCTTGCTTCATTATACAAGGCTTTCTAATTATTACATGTAATTACTGTATTTATCTTTTCTGAGTTTTGAAAAAAGTTAACCAGTAGGAAAAAAATAACAAACTGTTTCTGATCAGCAAAGCTGTAACATCAATAACAATAATCTATAGGCAGACCTGAAGCAGTGTTAGAACTCTTTGACCAAATGGACTGTGAAAGGAACTGTCAATGTAAAATGAAAGTACATGTTTCTTTAAAAAATGGAAACTAATGTCAGTGTGTGATGTTCAAGGCATATACAGCACAATGGTACAGTTTATACACTAAAGATGTGCTTTGTGGTTGGCTGTATATCCTTCATGATATGATATATAATTTGAATGTAAACAAACAAACATAAACACTCTTCTGTTGTCCTTGCCAGTAAAAAAAAAAAGGGGGAAAAAATTGACTTACACTCAACCACAAAAAAGCCATAAACAGAAGATAATAAGCAACAGAATAGCTTGATTATTTGATAGCAACTCATTGACTTGAAGGTAAAGTTAACTTCTAAGACCTTGAATAATAGAGTCTTTGTGGTTTTCGAAGAAGGAATCAATAAATGTAGTTCTGCACCTGAATTCTTTTGACTTCCCTTTTCTTGAAAGGATGAGAGTGATGCTGTGACTCATCTAAACGTTGAGAAATTAGTTTGCTTTGTCTCCTTCATTTAAAAAAGAAGAGATTCCAAAAAAGACAGATTCCAGATTTCCCCTTCGCTAATGCTCAGTTCCAGCAGGGTTCTTCTAATAATGTCACCGAAGTTACTGGCTCATTTTATGTACCCCTTTTAAATTCCTCCAGATGTAAACAAAATTGATCTAAGTGCCAACCTCAAGGAAAAGCTTAATCAAAAGTTGCAATTAACAAGGAGGCTCAAATATTTAATCTTCTTTTAATGCTAGTGTTTACAGAACTGCTTTGAATTTAAGGCTGAGTGCTTATGAAGAAGAAAAATAAGCCAGAGTCCTGAACCACTTGCAAAAACTTTGCATATGCAGCTCTTCTGCTTTTAAGCACAAGACATAGCTGCGCCCCAGTGAAGAAAATAAAAGTCTTCACATTCACAGAGCAATCAAAGCATCTTAATCTCATGAGGAAAGGCAATACTGTTGTTTGAATTGTAGCTTTATTCAGATGCCACAATCAAAACCCATGTCCATGCTAGACCCATCATAAACCTATTCTAAGACACAGTCTTTACTTTATGAAACTGTGCAATCCAAAGCTGATCTCTTCAAAAGAAAGACCCAGGGAGATATGGGCATTCCATTGAATGATATAACTCCAGAGATCATTGAAAATGCCTGCTTAAATAGGCCAATATTGGGTGAGAGTCGCAGAGAGCGCTGAAACAGCAGGTCCACAATAGCAGGTCAGAGCTGAATCAACAGAACTTAAGTCCCAGTAACAGTCCAAAGTACTATCTGCTGAAATTGGATTTTTTTAATCAAGTGCCAGAGGCGTGTAAGAGCGTAAATCACATAGACTTGTAGTGTCAGTTATGCTCCTAAATGCCTTAAGCACTTTTGAAAATCCCACCCTGGACTATTCTGTCCATTGGCTGTTCTAAAAAGCACCATATGTGGTTTAATAACTATAAGCAAGCTGAATTTCAGCTTTTCATCTCAAGATGTCTTCTTGAGAGAACAAATTGATTTTGTGGATTATCAGTTTTAAGCTCATGAAGAGCATAGTTATAGGTTCCTAGCAGCTTGGGCATCGGAACAGTTAAGTAAGGCTGTGCTGAACAGATTTACCTGCTCAGGACTGGAAGTCCCATGGCAGCAGGGATTTCTTTCTGTGCCATTTTTGGAGCAGAGCTGGCAAGGCTGCAATGAACTGGATGTCTCAGCACTTGTGCTCACTTTACTCTTCCTGTTAAATGGCTGATGCAGCTTTACACATCTCTAGCCTTTCACAACCAGTGATGGAGCCACATTCACAGAGGAATAGATGTTCCCATCCACCATGATTGCAGCAACTTCAGTACAACTTTTAAGAGCCTATTGTTTTCAAGACATTACTTTAATTGAAATGGAAATATGAAATCACTATGTTTTTTCATAGTCAGAAACTTTCAGTTGGACTCTTTTACTTCTACCTCCTACGTGAATTCAACATTAGTCAGGCCCACCACACTTCATTGAAATGTGACAGCGTAAGTTATTTTACAGCCTCAGAGAATGCAAAAAAAAAAAAAAATTCAGGCACCCATCATTTAGAATTACAATAATTATATTTGCTTGAAAACAAAAGGTATAAATTCATAGGATTCAAAATGTTACGAGTAGCTACATGTGGTTAGCTTCAGGTGTCAAAACATAGTGCCATTGCCTACAAGATTGTCGTTTCCACCAGATATGTCCCATGAGAACTAATACAGCAGTTTCATTTAATTGGTCTATATGCATTATTCATGGGGCATAGTTTTGTGATAATTCTGGCATTCATTAGAGGGGAAGGGGCAGCAGGTTTTCTCACTACAGAACATACAACTTACAGTGTCTTTCTAACCATGAGCAACTACAGGAGTTGTAATAAAGAACTGGCAAATCTGTTAGAGAACAAGGATGAAGAATGGATTCATTACTTAAAGCAGAAAAAAACTTCTGAAAGTAAAGTAATGAAAGTGCAATTATCAAGCTCCAGTACGGCCTAGGACCTTCCAGGACTCACCTTCCACCTATTAGATGTTTGTGCTCCAAAAGGGATACACAGTTAAACACGAGCATGATGATCCCATCAGTGCATCTTCTTTTTTTCCCACATAACTTTTGACCATGGGGAGCTTCAGAGATGTTGGTAGGTAACACTATTGGCTCCACCTATTGCCAGCTGGGGAGACTTCCAACCACTATGGGAAATATGTGGTTTCCCAGTCTCTCTAGTTTTCTACAGTAAGGTATCAGACAAAGGGACTAGGAAACGTCCTGTAAATCATACTAACTCCACTTGAGCTTTTTTTAAAAAATCAATATATCAGCATGGCAGACACCCAGAAATTATAGTAGTATAAAATCCATCTCACCTCGAAGATTCATTTGTAAATTGATTGAAAGCAAAGATGAAACAAGATTGAGACTAGAGGCCACTTGTTGGTCCTTATGTATCAAAAAACTTCCAAGAGTTCTGCTTGACTGAATATTTGTTTAAATAAATGACGACAGATTCTCCACAGCTTTGAGAAATCACATTCATGAACTATTACTCCAACTACTGCAAATTCCTCTTGATTAAAATACAATATTTTATGGTCCTTTACAGAAACTTGCCATGAATATGTTAGTGTATGATTTTACATTTATTATGGACACGTGATTTACCTAGGAAAATGCAAGTTTAATGCACACCTGTATGCCTTATTCAAAGACATTTTAAATGAGTCTGCAACTTGCACACAATGATTAAACACAAGAACTGGAACACACTCTGGATGTCATAAAGTAAACTGATTGTCATCTAAATGAGAGTTGGATTTATAAGGAGGCATTAATAATGAAATACTTTCTACATTCCAATACAAACATATATTTAGATCACAGATGGTCTTAACTGTTACAGTCAATTGAGTGAATAATGCAATCTATAACAGGGTTCACAGATGAAATGGAATTTGTAGTTGTTAATTTTTACTAAGAAGTCAAAGAAGACTTGCAAGTCGAAAAAATATGCAATAAAAATGACTTCTCACATTTCCTCTCTGTATTAATTCATGTTCACATAATGAAATAGAAAAACATGTGTTTGGTTTAAATGAGGGAAGGGGATAAGGGGAAGTGATTTGAAGTCAGAGTGTGCATCAGGAGTTACGAGATACACATTCTCATCAGCGATGTAAAACAGACTTAGCTCTATTTACTGCCACTGTCAGCACAATCAATAAATAACATTTTCTGTGACACAACATGATGAACTGCAAGCCGCAATATCAGCAAAGGCTCTTTTGCTTTCCTTGCTGATAGGTGTACCAATCTGCTCTGTGGTAGAATACACAGAAAAATGCTAAAGGCTGCTACATCCCAACAGAAAATGTGAAAGGCCCATCACAAAACAATAAGAAAATGCCTGTTCTCTAGACTGTGTGGTACATAGACATAGCCAAAGAAAAGTTACCAAACTTATTCTCTCACCAAAAAAAAAATAATTCAAAAATTGTTGCCAAAATGTGTGAGTAAAACTACAAGTAATTAATCAAAGCAAGTTTGCTCTTAAGAAATTTAGAATATTAAAAGGTATCGGAAATATTCTCAAAAAGACACTTTGAAAGCGAGCGCAGAAAACACCATACTCTGCTCAAAGCTCAACTTACTTATAAAGATGAGGCAGGTCAATAGCAAACACAGCTACAAACAAAATGGAGAAGTTGCAAAGGAAACAGATCAAAGTAATAACAAGACATTTAAATTAATAAATCAAATAGTATTCTTTAGATATATTACTAAAGGAAAAAAGCCCACCCACAATCCTCATCATGTATAGAATATGGTTTAATAACCTTAGAGGGAATCTTGCGAAAGGATGGAATAAGAAAACAAAAAAAATTTGCAATTTCTCAAAGGCATGCAAGCAAAGATAGGAACGCAAATACGGATTGAAACAATCCAAACTTGATCTTGAGTTTGATGAGCCTATTAGTTGTTCACACTGACACGGGAGAGGAAAGTAAAGCCAAGAACGCTGCCACAAGAATTATACCAACTCTTGGTTTCAAAAGGAGTTACAGCAGACCCTTGGCAACCTGAAAGGTTGTTTTACCAAGAATACTTTCGGGCCTCCTGCTTGAAGAAGCAAAGGTAGTGTATATAAAAGAGTTACCTTAAGGTGAGGAAGCACATGTGCTTCCCTACTCTATAGCCACAGCCATGGACATTCTGCTAAACCCCAAACACATTGTTACCTGCCCCCATCACACCCAGGGCCCTGAGCTATGTCACACCTATCATGTATGCTGGTAACTACCACAGGACAACTGGTGTTTCATGGGTGAACCCCCCTTTACTTTCTGACACCTGTTGGTATGGTCATAGCTTAGGTTTAAATAACCAAATGCAGGAAAAGACTAAAGAGTGCATGATGTGTCCTGATGAAAGAATAACAACGATATATTCACCCTGATAACATATGAAAAGCACTTTGAGGAGCAGTATCGTAAAGGTATGAGCTGAACTACAGTCCAGATTCTGGATGCAAAGTTGTGGGTAAGCTTTTGCAACTAAATACAGCTTATGCTGTCCCTTTCCGTAAGGGAAAAGTGCAATTAAGGGAAAATATCAAGTGTACCACAGAATCAAAAAAACCTTGGGGAACAAAAAAGAGCACCATTTTGAACAAAGAGGCAAACCCAATGCTCTGTAAAGTAACAATTTTTTTTATTGCTATGCATTGCTATGCATTGATACTGTATGCTGCCAAAAGACACAGGGAAACTTAGGTCTGTTCCCTACAGCTGCCTGAAATGATTTCCCACTGAATATTAATTATGGCAGACCAGGTAGAGACACAAACAATAATTTATTTGTATCATCTCCTTAAAAAAACCCAACCAACCAACCAATAAAACCTCAACTCACTGTCCGTCTCCCCTTAGTTAAACAAATGCTTTAAGTGTGCCAGAAAAGTTACATTTTGTATGAAGTATTCAAAGGAATAATTGCTTGTATTCTTACTCTCCAGGAGCTCCACCTAACTGCTAACAGATTTATACTTTCCCAATTGCCTTCAACAGAAATATTTTCGGGAAGTTCTTATTTTCTGTGACTACTAAATGAAGTGCAAGTAATATAGAATAATAATAATAAAAGTCTAAAAAAACTATTTGGAAGAGCTGGGGCTTCTTTGTGCTGCACAATAGGATGCCCTCATATGAAGTATTGTATGTTTTTGCCTCATCAGAAGTACAATAGAGTGGAATTGAAAAGATCCACAAAAGGGAAACAGAGCTTTTGAGAAGCGTGATGGAACACACATCTATTGAAAATTGGCAAAATTCATAGTTATTCAGCTTGGAAAAGTTGGGTAGCTACAGGATACTTGACTGCAAACAGCAAAATGAAAATTGATCAAATTTCTGTTTGAGACTATTTGGTACCCTGCTATGAAAAACAAGAGGAAACAGCATAAAAGAAAATTCGGGACCAATTAAATTAGATACTTTGTGCACAACACACAGCTGGAATGATCTTTATATCTCGTATATTGTGAAATATTGCCAAAAGTTTTAATCTTGGTATAACCAATCTTTTAATGTTACCAGACTGGAAATTGAAACTTCTGATTGAAAATGTGGAGGTACTGGTTTCAGAAAGCAAGTTTATTCTCATCAGGACAAAGCAGAAATCTAGTAACTATTGAAGTCTCACCTGAAAAAAATTGTTACAGTGGTTTGCCAGTAACAAGCAGTTGTTCAAATTGGGACTAGTCGTTACAGTTAATGCAAATTCTGTCATACCACAAGAGGGATGTATTTTGGAAAATCACTGTTGTCTTTTCTGTGGCTTCATGTCGAATATTCTGGCCCTGTGAAATTACATATTACAGACAAAAATAATCACCTCAGAAGGCCACTGAAATTACAGTAAGTAGCCAACTGCCATGCCAGTAAAAAGTTATTTATCATTCTACATTTATAAGATCTTTGCCCAATCTGGTTTTAATTGTATAAACCTAGGCTCTAACAGTTCAACTGCAGATATGGTCTAAGATATCTCATCACAAACAGAAACACCTTAGCATCTACTGATCTATTTTCCATTCTCACCAGTGGCACAAAAACTGGCACATCTTACGGCTGATTATGCTTTAAAAAGGCACCAGGGGAGATGCAACAGTCCCATGAATACATGGCATAACAACAGTCTTCTAAGACTATTCTAAGGCAGAGCAGACCTTTACAACAGCTGAGCCATGGCAAGTGAAAGACACAATCGATACAAGAGCTGACTCACACCTCGCAAAAACCGGATTTTTTTATAACACACAAACTCTTTTTTTGGGGAGAAAAAAAAAAAAAAAAAAAAAAAGATCTGCAGCTCATGCTCAGTTGAGACAAGTTCACAGCTTGATTGTAGGAAGAATCATCTTCTCATCTTCCAGACTCATTGAGATGCAAGGCAGCAGCTGGTCTACTTGCAGTTTGTCTTACTTTCTGTGTAGTATCAAGCTATCTTTTTGTCAGCATAACCTTAAAGTTCATGCTTTGTACCTAATGATATCAAATATTTCATCAGTGCTTTTTTTATATCGTTTTAAACTGTAGTAACAGCAAGATTGTATGAAGGGCATAAATACTACAATAGAAAAAGGAAGCTTAACGGACAACTTTGTCTTGCTGTTTTCCCATACCTTGCCTCTTCGCAGATCCATCCTGAAGTTTCAGTTATTAGGTTTTGGAGACAATTTATGAGGTACGGAGTTAGCTGTCACAACCTGGTCTTTCCACACAACACTAGTCATACAACTACTCGCTTTAAAATCTGGTGCTTCCAAATCTATGTATTCTAGTCAAAAGTAGGAACCAACCCTCCAAGAAGGGACTCAATGAGTAGATCAAGAGAACTTATTAATTAGCTGGTTAAACTGGGATTAGACTATGACAAAGTCCTTTAATATACTAGAGCAGAACCATGCCACCTCAAAGTAGTCCCAGGGCCAGTCCAGTTACGCAACTCTACTGGCTGGTTTAAATGGGAAAGATACTCCCTGTCCTTGCTCCTGCGAATATCAAGCTCTAAAAAGAATCACCGTTTAAGCCCACCAGGTAAAGCTTGAGGCAGGCTTTAAAGATGCAGAATGCAGTTTTATTGATTTTCAGATATGGATTTTTAAATTCATCTCTAAATACAACTATTTTGCATAAGTCACCAACAGCTTTCATTTTAGCATGTGAAACGTAAGAACTTGATTTGGTTAGGGAGGAGTCTTTTAGGATGATATTGAATGCTTAGCACTTGAATAGTAATTCTGAAAGGAGTGCACCAAGAAGACTGATAAATGTCCTCTAGAACTTGCATCTTTATTAAAACGAAACACAAACACACTGTGTGGTTAAACAGCAAGTTAGCATTAGGGGCAGGCTGCTTTACCTTGACAGATAGAAAAGGCCTCAAAAATGCCTTTACTTTTGAAGTCTCACAAAATTAGCATTCAGGAAAAGCTTCTTCCAAATGTAAAAATGTCCACTTCAGCTCTTGAACAAGACCAAGGCAAATTTTACTAGATAAGCAAGCAAAAAAAGTCAATCTTAAATATTCTATTCTAGCCTAAATGTCTAAAAGAGTACATCTTGAAAAAAAAAAAAAAAAGCTGATTACACTGCTAATTTCAATGTCATTAAGTGCTGTTTTGGCTGCATGCAGTATCCCTCTTGGCTAAGTCAAAATTCTGATGCCATATAGGTGTTCAATTTTGCTGAGCTATCACTTTGAAATATTTCAATTTAAAGTGATACAATAATCCCACATTCACTCAGTCTTCAGTTTGAATTGCAGGTAATGCAATATGGATACAGCTGGCAACATACTGTCTACTAGCAGTTTTACAGTGAATCTTTGCTGGAGTCTGTAATTTTAATATTTATTTAATTGAACTCCACATAATATACTTCAACATAGTATATATTCTTGTCTTTTCCCATCTGACTTCACTGTGTAGAAACCCATTTTATTTAGTACATGAAATTTCTATGTATCTCACACGTAAATACATTTCTAAATGCGTGAGATTAACCCTTAAAGAATTTTAAAATATGGACTACTGCTAATTATATTTATTTATGCTTGGTGATTTAGTGTTGACAACCTCAGGCTGTACTTTTACTAAGTGAGTAAACGTGTGGCGTAAGAGAATGGCAAGATTTTTTGGATCAGGGAAGAAAGAATTCCTGAATTCTACTTTCTGGTTTATGTAACAAGCAACTGCCTGTATGTTGGGCTGAATGCAGAAGATAAAGGAATCATTTTTTTGTCCCAATCAGATTTCTTCTGTGTAACGGAACCAAGCACGCTTCTGCGCCTTTGAAAGTCAAGCAATGAAGACAGTGCTTCCTTACAGTCTCAGACCCTACTCGCTGCAAGATGCATTTGGTAAGTAACACTAAACTACTGCTATCCAGAATTTTCTCTGTCGCAATGCAGGACTAGGAAGTTCCAAGCAAACAAAAGCTCAGAACCTGAACCTGACAAATAATTTCTAAGACAGAACTCATTTTATAAACTTAGTCTGGCTCAAGTAAAGAGCAGACCATAAACCAGAGAATTTTCTTAACATGAAGAGAACACTTCCCAGGTTAAGAAGGACCCCGGAGGCCACCAGGAAATAACTATGAATGTAAATACAGGAATACATATTCTGTCTCCCAAGAATAGCTCTTCTCAAAAGATTTTTGGACATTCTATACTTGTAAAGGACTTATTCCTCTCCATAGAAAGGGAAATGTAAGCATAACTGTCTTTGACCTTAGTACAGGATTTGGAATAGTTAATCAATGGGAAAAATCTTAGATCTTTATACTTCTGGTTCCAGATGATATTACTGGAATACCTTCTGAGCTTGTGTTCTGAGAAATAAATCTTTCAAAAACTGATTTTGCACATCTTTCTCAAAGGAGAATGCCACAAAGAGCATTCAGTACACTGTACCATGCAATGAAGTGCTAAGAAACTGTGAAAATATCTTGCCAAGAAAACTTAGAATCAAAGCAGAAATATTAATGACTGTGTGATCAGATGAAAACTGATTGCATGGTGCAGGAAATACTACTCAGTACTTTCTCAAACATTGTGAAATGCATTTCGTTATTCATTAGGTTAAACAGGGAAGTCAATAAGAAACATCTGTCAATAACCTAAGCTATTAGCTGATGAGTGGATGATTGTGTATTGGACTGAATGGAGAGAAATGGTAGATGTTACTGCAGCTAGGCACTGATGTCAACATCTCATTCAGCCAGGTATCTTAAGATATAACTGGTCCTAAGCCTGGGTAGCCTTGCAAGTTGTAAGATGAAGAGTAAAGAATAAAACTGAAATAATTCATAATTTTCAAATAAAAACCCTTTTTCCTAAAGTGCTACTTCTATAGCATCTTTCTTTCATTCGCGGCTCATGGCCACTAGCTAAGAGCTCATCTTCTATTGACATGTTTTCAAACAACATTTCCCAATTACTAAGCCATGTATGAAAGATGATTCTTCACATAAAAAAAAACTTTGGGCATTTTCTTTTCTTCTCATCAAAAATCGATGTACAGGAAATTGCTCAAATTTGTCAGAACAACCACTTCTGTTGCAGCTTAATCATTAGATCTACCCTGCAAGACAGCCTGCTATACTACCTTTTCCAAGAAATCAGCTATCATGTCTTACAGACTAACCTGTTAGAATTATTTGCTTCATATCAGTGGCTCCTTTTCAATCTTTTTTGCCTAACTCGCAGGTGGAACCATGCTTGTTTCAGTCTATTCCCAGATGTGTACTAAGAAACTAATTTCTAGAGATAGTAAAGGTCACACACTCACATACCGAATGCAAGAAGAAAATGGCTGAGAAAAACACGCTTGCATTGAACAAGGCAGAATTTAGAGTCGTAAGGTGTGAGATAAGTCTTCCACTTGCCATTATCTTAAAGCTACAAGGAAATAGAGAAAAAATATTAGTTATAGGCTGCTACACTTTCAACATGATCCAGAAAAACATCCACACATCACCTAACCCTCTCCTCCCCAAAACACTGTTTTTCTTTGATGGATATACATCTCAAGTATGAGGTTCTTTTCTTCCCATCTTGATGTTCTTATTTCTTTCTTCAACCATAAGCACCCTAAATTAACGGCCAGCTACCTAAGTCAAAGAGCAAAAACTAGAAAAGAAATCAAACACACAAAATAAACAGTGGCACTTTCTTCCTTCAAAGTAAAGCTACCTGGGCCTCATAAAATACCCAAACAAGGCAGGAAAGTGCCCTAAGCAGCCACAGCCCTTTAATTCTTGTTGGCCAAGCTATGCATAACTAGCTGCAAATTTTGTAAGTCTAATGACTGGTCAGTGATTAGCATTATTGAGGTGGAATGTACTTCATTGAAATATTCAGTGTCTCATATCAGTGTCACACACCACAGCATTAATGGGATCAAGATGCAACAATAATAGTTTCCATGACAATGCAGCACATGCGCTCAGCAGCACCTCCCTGGGTAAACAGTAATCCTTCAGAAAAACAAGAAGGTCATTACAGCAACTTGTCAAATCAATGCAGAGAGTGTCTGAGCCGATTAAGGCATCTTCTCTCAGCTCTGACACGGTGTCAATAGTACTGGGCCACTAGTGCTCAGTCAGATGACTGAAGTGAAATGCCCATCAGTCAGGGAGCTGAGGTGGACTAATGATTCCCTGTGCTGCCTATTAGAACTACATGACAACTCAATCCTGTTTGGTTAAAAAAAAAAAAAAAGTGACCTTGTTGCTTTGTTTGAAGCTGAATTAAATTGACAACAGCAGCTAATCTTTACCTAGGGCGATTAACAGAATTAAAGTACAACAACAAAGGCACACAAGGTTTTACGGCTTATATTCTTCGTTTGATAATGCTTGCAATCTATTAGGGGCTTTACAATCAAGTACAAGGTAAATATGTATACCAAGACAAGCTATGTTTGAATGGATCTGAATTAATCTATTTGTAAGAGGACACTATTTTGAGTAAATGTGCAGAGACAAAGTATGGTCTGCATACAGTAATAATCAGCCAGTGATTTAAAAAAAAAAAAAAAATTAAGTAAATGTTCAAAGGAAAAAGACTATTCTATACTTGCCAGCCTACATATGTGGGTGCTACTCTAGGTAAGGAAAAGATATATTTAATACAAACATTACTTTCAAGCATTACTTTAAAGATGCTTTAGGGCTGTAGATTTTAATGTGAATACATAGTGTCACAGAACGTCCCCCGAAATACATGGCCACAGTATGTACGTTATTTTATACCTATAATGAAAATCTTTAACAAATAGTCAATATGAAGCAAACATATAAGCATGAAGGTACACATGCTTTTCACCTGAGGCCATTCTAAACTGATGAGCTTGATGAAAGTCTTCATGTCCACATCATGTTTCCCAGCAGTTTATCAGCTTACATTACTGACCTACTCAATCAAGAGGAAGACAGCAGTTACAAGGAGGAAAGAAGAATCCTGGGCAGAATGTTTTATCTATGTTAAAGAGAAAATCTGAGCTGTTAGTAAAACTGAGATATTATCCTTCTTTATTCCACTCATGCAGATATTGCTTTAAAGACATACTTTTACCCACAACATTGGCGACAGAGTTGAATTGACTTTTACCAGTTAGATTTCTGAGAAATGCACTACACCACTGAGCCTGAGCTGTGAATTGCACTGAGGAAAAGGACGAAGAAATACACAGCTGCCCAAATTCTTTTCACTGAAGGCTCAAAACCCAGCAAAGCCAGAGTTAATTGACGTTAGCGGGCTTTGAAACAAATCCTGATTCCAAGAGCACTATTTCTTTTTTTTCAGATGACTCGAATGAGAATAGAATAGGGTTCAAATCTACAGAAAATCTACCATAAAGATATGATACAAAGTCTGTACAAAACCCGCTGCAAAGTAACAAGCATGATGAGGACAAAGGGGATTTATGTTTACCAAGAAATAAGTCATTGGAAGGACTAAATAGCTCAAGGGACTGGTACTGAGTTTGAAAGCTTTTCACCTCTTAGTATCAAACTCAAATCTAGCCCCAAGCTGTAGCTATTGAAGGTCATTATCATCCAGCGGCTGTTCAATATTGTGAGAACAGCCCACTTCTCACTGGACAGGGAGTCACATTTCAAAGACAGCCGCATTTCTGAGGTTCATTAGAACCCATAATTTTGGTTTCAGCATAAAGCACTTTATCAGCTGCTGAGCATCATGCCCTCCAGAGGCTGACAGATCAGACAGGGAAAGTTTGCAGTGCTGCCACAATGCTGACCGTGCTGCATGTGACAGAAGACTTTTATTGCTATATCTCAAACCTAGCAGGCTTTGAACTGTAACTGCACAAGTTAGGAAATACAGAATACATTTAAATTTTTCAGGGCTTGATTCAGGTTCTATTCAATAGGCATTAAAAATTTTAAATGGTTCCTCATTCACACAAACTCAAATAGGAAAAGACAACATTTTAAGAGTGAATTTCCAGTAACATTTACAGTGAGAGCAAGCCTTAGACAGGAAATATGCAGAATCATAGACTTCCTCCTGAAGCTCTCATTCTGTGCTCTGAACAATTTATTAATGGTGTATCATATGTAGTCATATGTGCAGTGCTTACTTTAATTCTTTGAACATTAGGTTTTATCGTGTCTTTCTCTACACCAGTTGACAACTGCACTCTTACTTTGATTAGGTTATGTTGCACAAAAGGTTCATATCAGTGCGGATTATTTTACATATTTGGGTAAAGCATATACAAATCAGTAAGCCTGTGCAGTTTGATTTCAGGCAAAGTAAAAATTTGTTATTCAACTACAAATTTACCATTATAGCATGAAGTTTCCATTGATATAAGTAATCATATATTATTGTTTTGCTATATTTTATCTAAATGCTTTGAATAAAAGATTCTCTGGATACAATCATAGACATTTGCAGATATACTGTTGATGGTGTTCCAGCATGCTCTGCTGAAGTTTGACAAAGTGCAGCTAACACTATTTCCTTTGTCCCTGGTGGCAGCCTGTGTAATAGGTACTAGATCCATACAACCCAATGGCAAGAATTAAAAAGTATTAAGGTCTTTCACTGGGGAATGCTTTAATTGTTGGTTGTTAATCAACCTGACCATGTTTCACTAATCTTGAATTACTTTCTAATCTGACAGTACATGCATGCATGAGAAAGAACATTGGGGAAAGACAGGATTTTATATATTAATTCTGAAACGTGACTAAGAGCTCTCTCATTTTATATGATGATCAAAACTCCACTTCAAGTTAGCCAAAAAAATAACGAGGTAAAATGATCTATTTCTACATGCAAATTAAAGCTGACATGATGGCAAACCATTCTAAAAGGGGGGGGTGGGGAGGAAGGCAAACAAACTAAAATTTCAACAACTGAAAAAAACCAAACCTGATTTGTGATTAAGTGATATTTTCCCATTAACCATTAGCTCCTAGAAGACAGAAACTTGTATTTGTGATACAACATACAACATGGGTCTTGAAAGACAATAAAGAAGAGGCATTTCTTTCAGGTTTCTAACAAGCACAGATAAGATCAAAATTGAGTCATTTCCTTATTGTTAGACAGGAACTCTTCTGGGTAGTTCATAATCATCAGTGATGACAATTACTGTCTCTATCAGGAGACAGTATCTTAATTTCAATTCAAATGGTGCCCTCAGCAACTAGAAGAATTAGTGAGAAAAGAAATATACCTTTCCTGACATTTGTGTATAAATAAAAGTTGCAATTGATACTAAACTATCCCATTGTAGATCAAACAAAAACTAAAAAACAAAGGAATTTTTAAAGAATGCCTATTGGAGAAGAATTTTGTGAACAATATGTCTCTTGGCATGATGCTTTACCTATGACTATTTTAAGTTCTTGTTCAAGCAGTGCTGCTATTTAAAAAATAATAATAATAGTAATAAAGTGTATAGTACATAATTCCTCCAAAGCCACAACCAATACTATAGTGGTGACATTCTATCTTACAAAAAACCAAAGGTAATGGAGACTAAAACTGCAGACCTCTGTTACCTAAATCTAAAATTACTTGTTCAGTAAAAAGCAGAAGTGCTTAACTTTGAAGGCAGAATTTGAGGATATTAGCATATGCTTTCTTTAAAACCTTGAACTGACTTTGAACATTCAAATACTCTTGGCAAAATTATATTGAGTATATTATTGCTTCAGAAATCCCAAATCTAGGCTAGTATTTCAAACATGTCAGTTTGTACCTTGAAGTCATAGAACAAGTTCTCTAAACAATAATTTTCTTTATACTAACATGTATAAATGTGTATGTGTCTGTGTAAATTTAATAATCCCTTTTAGCAGGGTCCTCTATAATGAAAGCAAATAGATTTTAGCAGCAAGTAGAATTTTTTTTTTAAAGTATCTTACAATTTTTTTTTTAATTGTAGATTATCCTTTTAGGAGGCTTGCAAAAAAGAGAAAACTAAAAAGACAAAAAAATAGCCTAAAATTATTAGCATAATAATCCATGTATGTCAAGCTAAAGCTGGGATCAAGCATCTTCTACCTGCAGCAAAGCCACATTGATCCTGAAGCACTGGCACAGATTCAAAAGCCTTCAGAAACTGAAATTAAATTATGCTCAGGTCTACCAAGAGATAGAGAGATGACTAGTCAGAAAAACTAGAAGGAAAGGCCATAGGCTTATCAGGGTTTCTGTGGAATAAAGAAAAACACCTGCTTCTGTTTTATTGCCATTTCAGACTCTCTGAGATGTTGTAATCATTAGGCACATCCCACAGGGCATGTTTCTCCTGTGAGCAAGACCTCAGTCCCCCAAGAGTGACATTTGAATTTTTTGGCCCGATAAATCAAGTTCAACAAGCCTCACAAACGTTCTTGCAAATTCCATGAAAATTGTGACTCAAGGAGAGCAAAAGGCCTGGTTGGGAGAAAGGCTGTTTTTAATACTAATAGT
Organism: Charadrius vociferus; assembly: GCF_000708025.1. NCBI lineage: Eukaryota > Metazoa > Chordata > Aves > Charadriiformes > Charadriidae > Charadrius > Charadrius vociferus. Next base: position 740,035 of record NW_009649180.1, read on the forward strand.
GTTCTTCGGAACGATAGCTTTTCTTAAACCTATTAGGTTCCACAGGAAGGCATCAAAAGCCTTTACTTTATGATTCTTTACTCTTTCACAGTTCTGTCTCAATTCAGAGCTGCTGCTACTGCAGCCCTCAAAGGCTCATAATGGGGGCAGAAACTGAAGAGCTACAGGTACTGCAACATCTCAAAGATGGTAAGTGACCTTATTTTCTTATCAAGTATATGTCCATGTGGCAAACAAAATTTCCTCAAGGTGGTAGTGATAGCACCAGGCAAACAGAGACTGAAGGCTCTTTTCAACTTGATACTCAACCTAAATGACATACTAACTACACAGTGTCTAATAAAAGGTAGTAAGATGCTACCTGTAGCCACTTCAGAACACCTCAAAAATTGTTCTTTAAGAATCGCAAGGACTAAAGAAAACATTTTCTTTGTCCTGGCAGAATATTTTGAACCTTAAGGTTCAAAAGGAAAGATGTTTTGCTTCACTGAAAGAGGGCAGAGAAGTCATACCTGATCAATTCTGACGTTCTTAGTATGACATAATTTAGCCTGTCAACATCCTGTAGCCACATAAACTGATGATCAAAGTATATCTTCATCTTTCTCATGTTGAGATGGAATTTCCTGTGTTCCCATTGCCCCTTATGCTGTTGCTGGACACCACTGAAAAAAGTCTAGCCCCATCCTCCTAACACCCACCCTTTAGATATATATAAGCATTGATGAGGACGAACACTTGACACTCATAAATGGTCTTTGGACTGTTACAGGCATTGAAGAAAGAAGAGCTTTTTAAATAGAGGTTAAAATTTCTGTGAATCTTCAGGAGTTCTGTTAAAAACAGTGGAGAAAGTACTGACAGAAATATACTGTATCTGTTAGGCGTGTGTACTAGGGGCATAACTCTTACATTAAAAAGAACTAAAAATGAAGTCATTAAGGTCATAAGAACTTTCTGAATATGTCAGCTTAAGATGCTGTCGTACAAATTTTGCTCTCCATAATAAATCCTCATATGGTCCCATAGGATGTGATGTAACAGACAATAGCGTTCATGTCCATGAAATCGTGTAACCCAATGGGAATCATAACAGAGAACTTGTTAAGCATCGGCAAGGTTTTGAATGACTGTAATTAAGTAACCTACTTTTCCCCTTGTGTTCCACCATGACAGCTGAGGTCAGCTGGAACACTCGAGTCCCTAAACATAAATGTCAGGGGATGTTGACAGGAAATTCTCAGCAAAAGCCCTTCACCTCTGGAATTCACTTCTCTTATTATAGCTTTGACAGAGCCCAGGTCAGTTGACAATCAGGATATAGAGCAAGGCCTCTTTCATAATACTTCCCAACAGAGTCACAAATATGCCTTTTAATAAGCTATTGTGACTAATTAGTTATTTAAGCACACTAAATTAAACAATAAACCATATGCCGATTTCCCTGTATTTTTAAACTTAACATACATGGCTAGAAACATGGCTTTTTCTTTTTTTTAATCCATCAGAAATCACTGGGAGAAGCTGTATATTAAAGAGTTGAATGGAAGGATGACTGAAAACACAAGACATACAATGTTTATATCTGTAATGAGAAAAGCAAAGAAAATGTATAGTAATGAGGGGTAATTTAGAGAATAATCAAAGTAATATTGTAATGACTACAACCAGCATAACATGCCTGAAGGGAAATATCCTGAAGGGATATCTTGCCTAAAGGGATATGGTCTATACCAAAAAAGCTTGGAGCCATTGAAACCCCTAGAGAAAGATGATAATGGCTGTACATAAAGTATAATTTATTTACAATTTGAGGAAGGCTTCCATCAAGTCCCTAATGACAGGCTTACTAGTTACATTAAAAGCTGTGCTGATTCTGATAAAGGCATGAAGTCAATAAAGTAAGCAAAAAGGATCTGCAATACAAGGAGAAAATGGATGCTGCTTACTAGGCAAGAAGAAATAGAAATCTGGGGAGCAACACAGACTTAAAAATTCCGCATTAAAAAACTCTCAATACATGATCTCATGGCAGCAGACAGACTGTGCAGGCTACTCATAAGGAAGCACGATCTGATGTGGCTCTAACAGCTCCATCTTAGAAATATTGAGAGACCATTATAGAGATCTGTCTGTATATCTTTTTTAACATTTTATTCTCATTTATCCTTTGCTTGTGTTTTTAACTGTTTGTGGGAAAGGGAAACTGAAGGGTCGGTTAGGAACAGAAGTCTTCTAGCTATTTTCCCAGTGTCTCTGAACAAATGAGACATCTAGTGACAAATACATGTGTAAAGATAAAAGAAGGAGAAACTTAATATACCACTTGGAATAAACAGCAATGACAGGAAAGTGAAAAATAGCAAGTGAAATTTATTTTGTGTAAGAAATTAGTCTTCTGTCATTCAGTAATGTAAATCAGGAGATATTCCATTGAAACCAACATGGTTTTACTGGTGTAAAAACTAGTGAATAAAAAGGAAATCACCACCATCAAATCTAGACCTGTAAAAGGTTGCTACAATACCAAAAGAGAAAAATTACCAAGTGCTTGACAGAAATTGCTAGAGTTCATATTAACTTGTGCTTATTTCCCATCACATTACTGCAACACTTCAGACCTGCAAGTCCCATGAATCTTTCCTGTCCTGCAATCAGTTCTGCATGGTGCTCAAAACTGACCCTGAACAAGCATTCACATTTTAAAGCCATGCCCTGCTCACACAGAGGTCCTAATTCTATGTCATTACATATTTTTTGATCCTTGTTTAAACGTTTATCATGAGATGTTAACGGAGGCCTTTAAAAAATAATAATTAAAAGAAAAACAGGACAAAGCTTCAAGTATGGTGAAAGCATATTGTTTTCAATTTACTATGATTTTATAAATGCACACAGACTAATCACAAACACCATTGCAGCTAAAGCCAACTCATCTGAACCCATGGAATATTTAGGTTGTAAAATCTGATAGTTGGATTGCTCTGTATACCACACTTAGAAAGGGGACCTCCTTGAGGGGAAAAATGCACGTTTAGAGTCATTGGTTGTATCCCAATTCTTTGGTTTGTGGAATTAAATAGTTTAACTGCCAAGGCTTCCACCCATGGTTTTGTTTTAGTTTTTCACAACTGAATACTTTTCATAACTATCAGCAAAGAAAAACTGCTTCACCTGCCTACTGTACAACACAGTCCCTGCAGAGAGGCAGGGACACCTGCCACATGTGACCATTAAGCCTCAGGGCTGAAGGATCATGTTCCCTTAATCCACCAATGAATCTGTAATTCTTTTATGCAAAATCGGCGGTGTATCCTTAAGGCCAGGAGGGTACCTACAGGCAGGACTAAGGACTGGGAGATTCTGGTAAGGAACCAGTAAAATCTGCGGAGCTGGAAAGAGTTAGTTTGAAAATATAACTCCTCTATTTGGGATTAATATAATTTTAAACCCATGCTCTTCCTCTACAATCCAAAAAGGATTTAAAACTCTGCATTCACTATGGAGATATTAATATCTTTATGAAGATATGCATATTCTTTATGGAGATGCATATCTCCATATAAGTCAGGCATTCCTCCCTTCTGAGTTTCTTATACCCTTGTGTTCCCACTGAGTGAGGTATCTGCTACAGGTGCCATGATGAGATTCCTAACATTTCCTATGCATTCAATACAGAATTTAGAGATCTCACTTAAGACTCTCAAAACCAGTCTAGGAAGGAGGCACATAAGGATTAGTAAATAATCATAGCACACAGCCTCTACCCATCTATAATTTTAGTCTAGTCCCTCAAAAATATATACAAGACCTGAAAACTAAATCTAAGGCATTCATATATCTACACCTTGACAATATTTTGCTTGAGCAGTCAGTGAATTCTAGGTAAGGAATTGTCAAAGGAATAGGATGGGCTAAAGAATAGAAAATTGTGGGTGTATAGAAGGAGCTGTAGCAATTGGTCTCTATGAGGAAAGTATCATAGAGATATGTTACTTTTTCCAAGAAGATTTCAGTCATGAAACAAGAGCAGAAGCACTAATTGTGGCTTATAAGCAGGGCTGAAACTTTAAAAAGAAAACCAAGCAAGATAAGACAACGGAATTTGTTCACAGGTGAATAAGTACACTGGAAAAACCGACCCCGATTCTAAAATTCAGCAAATGGAGAGCATGAAGGATATTAGGGTTTCAGAGGAGAGAGATGTAAATAAACTATTGACTTCTCATGATAGTAGAAAAAGACATAACACAGATAGGCTAGCAAATCTGTGAGCATTCACAAGGACTTCTTCACTCATGTGAATGTACTCTTTGGGAGCAGTAAGACAGCAGGAAACAAGGGAGACATTTGGAACTGTAAAAACTGAGAAAAAGAAATACTGTAATCTTGAACATCCATCAGAACATAATTGTTGTTTTCCATTTAGTGGCAAAGTATGACTTTCCAAGAGCTGCTAGAAGGATCACCGTTTCACAAGGACAGTTCTGATGATGAGCGATGGTCCTGGCTTCCTAGTAAGGAGCTTTAATATCTTTTTTCCCCTCTTGCCTTCCTCCCTTACTATGCCATGCTGCCACTTATAAAAGATTGGTGTAATCCCCAGAGTTTATAGAGAAAGCACATTAAACGTAAGGAGGGCAAGGCAGACATTGGCTTTGGCAGTTTGTGTGAACTGATGAAGAGCAGCAGCAAACTCCTTCAATGGACCAAGAGAAATGCCTTCCACTTTTGAATCACTATTCACACAGTACCAGAACAACCAATCTGAGTTACAAGTTCACCATGCTTGCACATAAAAGTATAAATTCACATACATATGAGCAATATAGACTTCCACTAGAAAATAAATCTTTTCACTTTTTTCTTGGTTTGCATTAATTCTGTACATATCCCTAAAAACCTCCCCCAAAGTCAATTAGAGTTTAAAAACCTGAGCCTAATGAAAAGAAGATGGAATCTTCTTTTTATAGTTATATGATGAAACAGTACACAAACTGAGAGGCAGTGAATGTAAGCATTTGGGATTCTGACTTTGATACACTTCTGGACCTGAAATCTCATCAGGAAGGAGCATGCAATTACAACAGCTTTCTTTTGCATTGGTTCATCCACATTAGGTATGGCAAGTTATAGACAGCAAAACCCCTCAGCCTAGATTAGCAATACCATATTTTCACAGTGTGCAAGGAGAGGAAAGGGCACACAATTAAAACATAGCGTAAGTAAGCACTATCAGTTAACTCTGGAAAAATACCACTAGTTTTAGATGTAAAATAATGCCGCAAGCCCACACAAATAAATATTCACTTTAAAATTTCTCGTCCTTCTAATAAAACAGCCTCCTCATACAGCATTATTATGAAATCCTCTTCTATTCTCATGAACATAAGCCATGATGTATCTAAAATCTAATAAGATCAACAATGGAGTTTTTGCTAGATTCATTATAGTTTGATGTCAAGTTATTAAATCCATGTAATTATTTGCTACCAATATCTTGGTATGCGTTCTCTCTGCCGTGCTATACTGTATACCACTGCTAGTGAAAACATGGTATATTCAAAGGTCCTCAACAAGTCATACAGATACTAGAAATAAAATTCCTTAGCAGCAAAGTGAAATAAAAAAAAAAAAAAATCAAGACTTTTTTTTAAATCCTTCTGACCAAGGGGAGTTTGAGCCAACAGAAATTAGCCCACTCTGATGATACTAATGAACTAGTATATTGACAATGATGCTATTTTATTGCAAGACAAGAGCTTCTCTGAACTATGAAAACAGCCTGGCAACCCATAATTTTAAAAAAAATTAGTCCTTCACCATTCCCATTTGCATCAAGCAAATTTCTTGAATTTGATCCTCAGTAGCTTTATTGTCACACAATGAAGATATAATTCTCTCTCCTTTTTTACTTTTTTGTTTTTCCTGGATCCTTAGTCACAGCATTACAGAGCTTGCTTCACAAAGATTCTGTACATGTGTAAATGTAGGATTCTTTCATTTGCAAAGTAACAGTGCTGGGAGACACTAAGCGTGGGCCATGCAAATATAAACAGTAGTGCCTAGACTGAAGTCCGTATATAACTTTAAAGCAAGTCTCAGAAACATAGACAGCCACGTACTTGCTTGATCAGTGCCCCTTGGATGCAATTGTGGAGACCCATTAGCTAAATAAATCCCTAGGAAAGACAAGAATTCTTAGTGTGTAAACGGTTGCTTGTTAATGTGCTTGAATGGTTTAAAATGCCTACAGAATTGTCTGCCTCTGACCTTAAGACAGTCCTAAATCAATTGTAGTCTGACATTATTCAGCTCTTCCTGAAGAGTGACCCAGAGACTGATTTCAGAAATGTTGGTTGGAAGAGATCTCTGGAGGCTATCCAGACCAGCCTCACATTCAATGGCAGCTCTAATGCTTCTCTTCTAGTGGGAATCTTGACAGGAAATGTTGCAGTACATTTAACACGTAGTATGTATGTGCTTGCACTTCCACAAGCGCACAGACACTTATAATGCAAAAGTTTTAAGACATCAGTATTGTACTGACCAAAACAGTGTAAGTTATTCTTTAACAAGATGAGAAAAATTATTTGGTATATGCTTGAAACCAGAAAAAAATCCATTACTTTTTAAAGGACCGTGTAACTTTTTCCTGCATGCCTCTTTTCACACATAGTCCTTGTTGCCAATGCATACTTCCGCAAAACCCTCCAGAGAGCTACTGTGCAAGCACACAATTTCATGAGAGCTCCACAATGCAGAGTTACTCTGCAGTAATGAATTATTTTGTCACTCATTACATGTTATGACAAGTTGGTAGTTTCCTCCATTGTACAACAGACCTAACCCTCTACAGTGCTAATCTGCCACAGTGTGCAACTGGTAAGTCAGAACAGCAACGAAAGATTTTACGGAGGTTTCTAATATTTTTGTGTTTATGAACCCCACTGCTACCATGATAAGAACTGCCCGTGCTTCTTTGCAAAGCAGACGATTGCAACTAGTCGATGATGTCAGCTATAGCTTTGTCTAGGCAATCGCATCAAGCCTCCAAGCAGATTCTCCAAGCTCTGTTCGTCACCTGTTCCAGCGCTGCACTACCTTTCTAGTAAAGACGTATTTCCTAATGACAAAGCAACCCACAAAGCCGAAAGATGTGATAATGTGGGGCTTTTTATTTATTGAACCTCAGCTGATTGCATTCTGCATAGCTCCACTTTTACTGTGGCTCATACTGATGGGCCAGCTAACAAGTGACTGCAATGACTGAAACTAGAGAACAAATGCAGTTTGAGGTAGAATTGTACTGCCTTGCCCTATTTAAATTAGATTTAATAAGAACTTAAAATATCTGCCCTGTGTTTACAACTGTGTTATAACCACTGATCTGTGGGGCTAAACAGATACTGATTACCTTGAGAAGTAAAGTAATTGCAGATGAGAGCTGTGAAGCAAGCTGGACTCTTCCCTTCCACTGCACCATACCTGGTGGTGGGAAGTAACACACCAAAGTAGTTTTTCAGTTGCATTTTTACAGTATTATGACATCTAAGCCAGACTTCCCTGTTTTCTTGCTGCTTGATTAACTAGAGAAAAAAAACCCAAAACCACAACAACCCACAATGGTACAATAACCAGTATAAATGCATATTTGTCTTTAAAGCAGGTGGTAATGGCTTTCAATGTGGGAAAGCAGAAGTCTTTTCATGTGCTTATTAATACAAAATCATACTTAAACAGTCTGCACTGCATAACAGACATCAACTGACACAGAGTAAACGTTTTAAACTACAGAGAACATTTAACAGGGCAGGCATGGAAGGGACAGGCGAGACCATGGGTACCACCGCCTTCCTCACTACTACCACTGTGTGGCACATGACAGGGCACAATTGTATAATGATCCCAAATTCATTCTCCCTGTGTCCCAGTATGCAGGATGCCGTACCACACTAGACTAAGGTATGGATATGGTCTCTCACTGAAATGATCATTCCCTCTCTTATACAGCTGGAAATGAAATATGTTCAAAAGATAGTTACAGAGATTTATGTAAAAAGATAGTAACAGAGACTTATGTAAAAAGTACAGAATTTCATGGGTTTAACATAAAAATCTTTCTGAATCCGACGGCAAAGCTAAGTACTGCATCACTTCCTTGATAAAACACTTTAAGCTGTTTCCACCACTACACTTCTAAGCGTCCCTTCCTCTTACAGTTCCCAAAAGTTTAATGAGGCACCACTATTATTACCTCATTTACCTCAATTTTATATATGTCTTACAAGAATGCAAATAGCAATGTTATCTGTAGTGCTCTGATGCAGCACAACTCTTCTTACACAAATTTTTCTATTCTTGTCAAAGAAATACTACAGAATCTTAGAAAGGGCATTCTCACAAAGGAAGATTGCCCAAGATTTCTGAATATCCCATGAAAATAAATGATAGCTCTTCTAAATACCAAAGGTAAAGTTCTTTTTCCTTGCACTCCCCTCAAATATATATATCCTGTAAAACTATTTAAAATAAGTTTTAAACCAGAACACTACCATAGCTGATAGTCATATTTGTAAAGAGTACTATTTTAATTGAATATCAAACCCATCAAACTCAAAAAGTCAAAGGCAAAGCAGAGGAAGAAAGAGGTACACAAACAATGATTTCACAAAGTATATACACAATTGGGAGACACGTGACAAAAAAAAAAACCCCAACTCTAACATCTAGATAGTATAAAGACAGACAATATTTGACATATATTAATTGCATAGTCTCAAATAGGAAAATGAGGAGCACACAGATATAAGAGAGCCTAAGGAGGCTCTTGAGCAATAGGAGTGGTGAATTTCTCTCAGAAGAGATAGTTACCATTTGATTTATCTAAGTCACAGAGATCTGTACACAGATAAAAAAGCTGCAGCAGCTATGAAAGCTCTTAAATACAATACTTAAATACACTGTGATGTACCATGTGGTACAAAAGTAGGCAACTAGTATTTACAGCAGGGACTTGATCAAAAATAAGAAGGCTGGAGACATGAATGAGTACTATTTACGAGAAGTGTATGATCATATTCACCTCAGAAACCGAATGGTTGGTGTCAGCCTGTGACATTCATCTTGAGATGGCTATAATAAGTGATAATGATGAATGTAATCCACACAGCCAACAGCTTTACTAGCAAGGTAAATCACATTTAGTATTCTCCACTTTTGAAGGATGTGCCCTAAATATTAATTTACAACCTTCCATTGCTCTTATCTTATAGACCAATATTATTCATTAACTAATTTTTAGCATTTATATTATCATATTACTCTTCTGGATACTTTTAAGCAGCACTGAGCCTACGCAAGCTTTTTAGATGTTGCCAGACATTTCCTGTGTGACAACTTCATATGCACAGTAAACTAGACGTGGGCGCCAGACAAAAAAACATTTCCCAAAGAGTAACTTAACTAGTTGAACTAAAAGATGTAGCTATATCCTAAAAGGTAAAAATAAGACAAAACAGGAGGACTTCATTACAGATATTCTTTCATAGGATCTGAACCTGCTCTTTTAGATGTCAGAGTGAGAGAGAACTGGACTTATAATTGAATAACTTCTGTCTACTACCTGTTCGCATGAAATAATGCAAAGTACATAAACATCTTTCCATCACATTCACCTAGCCTCCAACAAATCCCTGAGCTAGACGTATCTTATTTGGACTTCACAACATTTGAAGGACTTTTCTTCCATGCTATCAGGTAGTTTTTAAAAGCCACGCATAGTTTGAACAGTCATAACAGGCTGTGGGAAAAAAATTCCACAGCTTGTTTGCTTTGTGAATACAAACAATATTTGTTTATACCCACTACATTCATTTGATGCAACTTTGGTTTCATATTTGAAGGAAGAGTGAGTAATTACTCATCTTTCTATATCTGGAATAATTTGTCAAGCTTTTTCATAGTCTTCTCTGAACTACCTTTTCCATTTAACTATCATAAACCTAAAGCCTTGATTCTGAATATTAACTTATTTCATAATTGATATAATTTATGTTTTTCCTTAATTTTTTTTAAATATTCAAGCTATAAGCTTCTAAATTTAACAAAAAAAAAAAAACAAACCACCCCTTTCCTAGCTAAGATATGTATTTTGCCATTTTGTCTCCATTGATAGTTTCCCTTGATATTTAGTTTTAACATATTTTGAACACAGTAATAATTTTGTTTCATTTTGGGGGTATTTTGCTTTGTTTATATAGCCATTCCTATATATAAAGCAGACAACTGGATCTACTGAAGACATCAACTAAGTATTTGCATGACATTTTTGTAAAATAATCTGATTCAATGCAAATTCATGATACAATTTTTTTCACCATCCTCACAGAAACATAACTAGCACAAATGGCAGTATTTAAAGGAGCACCGTTGGATGCGATGAGTGCCTCAGTTTGTCATTTACCTGGTTTAGTCCTAAACAAAACAATCACCTTTTAAAAATAAAGAAAAAAATGTTCAAAGAGAATAGCTTGCTCTGTTTCTTCCCTCCTGTACTCCCTTCATGCATTTATTGCTGTTGCTGTGGACTGAAATTTCTTTGTCGGCATTTAAATGGACACCCTTTATGAGAAGGATGCTACAGTTCTTCACTTCCTTATTTTGCGTACTCTCCAGAATTTTATTCAAAAATTGATAAGACATCTTTCTCAATCCCTTTGACTTCTTCAGAACCAGGGGTTTACCCTATCTCTTCTTTCCATTTTGACAAGACTATCATGCATAATTTCCCTGGAAAAAGCATTCCGGCAATTCTTTCCACCAAATTCTGCTTCCTGAAATATCACAGGGTCACTGAGTATTCACTTCACTTCAGCCACTAATTTTTTAAGAAACAGCATCTCTTTTGATCACAATATACCTAGACAGCATCTGAAAGCTTAAAATATTTTTCATCACTAGGTCTTCTGACAGTTTGGTTCAAACTGAAGGCATAGATCAAAATTTGGAACATGGATCTCTGACTCGATGCTGCATTCTGAATGGCTACACAGCAGGAAATATTATACAGTGAACATTTGCAAGACTTCGTCCTTATCCAGTTACTGCAAGCACACACACCATATACACAGGAATTACATCAGGACATTACTGATGATTAAATGAATTCTTAATGCAATGACTATACATCAGTGTCATAGCAAAAAACAGTTGTATATCTATGGAAGGAGACAAAATAGCATAGTTCCTTAATCTTATGTCCAATAACAGTATGATTCAGTGTAAGATAATGTAGCAAACAGTGTGTCCTACTCTTTTTGGACATTAATCCTGACAGAAAAATCTTTAGCTTTGTATGGATTAGTCAATGCAAATTCATTAACTACTTGTCATGCTTCTAATACAATCTGCCCTGACCCTAAAGACTTGACAGTGTGGTGTTAATCAAATCTACATGAGATCCCATACAGACAAAACAATCTGTTTCAGGATAGACAGATTTTTTTCCCCCCTAAAAAAAAGAAAAAATAAAGCAACAAAAAACTTTGGAGTAAAGTATGTGAGACTCCAGTTTATATTTTTAAAATCCTCTAATTTTAATAAAATTATTCACAGTTTCTATATTATAAGGAATAAAAATCAAGGACAATTTTAGTTTGGTTATTTTTAAGAGTCACATCTAGAAAACTGCCACTTATTGAAAGTAGTAAATCAGAGTACTACCTTACAAAGAATAAAATGAAAACATATTTTAATTTCAATTAATATGTCCCGTCCCTGTCCCCACCCCCCCAAGAAAATATTTTTGGGAAGTATTTGGGAAATTTATACAATTTCATGCTTCCAAGCCATTTCAGTATTGCTTTGATCTTATTAAAAAAAAAAAAAAAATTACCTTGAACTCCTAAGCCCAAAATATTAGATGCCCATTTAAAACTGGATTTACTAACAGGATCTTTTAGTTCAAGTCTGACGCTCAGACTTGCAATCCAAAGTGGAACGTATTATCTCTTCTACTTCCATATCTCATAATAACAAAATATAGTGTTAGCAGTCTTCAATAAGTGCAGCTTACAGCCACATACTGTAGACCAATCTCTATGTTTAGTTTTGACTTGAACGTTTTTAAAATCTTTAAACAATCATCAACAGTACTTGTCTAATCAGTTCTCAGATGTGCCCCAAAAGTAAAGTAAATGATGGCCTAACTATCAAAATAATTCCACTTAATGCAAAAATACATTTTTCTACAATTTGGTTTGCAACAAACTTCAATCAGAATAATCACATACAATGGCTTTTCTTTCAGACTTTCATGTCTATCCACTGGTGCCAGGCACTTTGTTTTACCTATCTGGCTATGACTTGATATACAAAAGCTTTCTAGCTTAATTGACCCCTACCTCTCCTACTCTTACTGAAGTGACACTTTTTAGAAGCTGAATACTGTCAGACTTGCTAAGAACAGCTGTATGTACTCAGTTTCATAAAAGTCCATTATTCCAGATGCAGCTGATTAACAAGGAAATGTCATCAGTTACACCACTCAGTTTAGTGCTCTTTATTGCATTGTAGCTGTAATAGTTTAGACAAACCAAATATGAAACAGTATAATTCTGAGCCTGCTTCAATGTATAGCCAACAGAAATCTACATGTAATACACAAATAATATAAATAATAACTCTTCATCTTGTTATTATTCCTATAAACTTCCTATTTAACAAAGTAAATAATATTTCTCTTATGGTTCTTTGAAATTAAAGGCATGAGAAACATTACAGTCCAGAATTGTTTTTATCAACTTTATTATTTTTACAGGCATGTATCATGTAAGTTATGCTTTTCAGCTATATAAGGTGTGAAATCAAGGATTCAAAAGTCATAATACGAATATATCAATTTTCATGACAAGCATTCTGCAGTCAGTAATGATATCAATAATGGTAGTTCTGTATTACCAGTAAGAACAACATTCAGTACTAAACTCTCATGATATTGTAGCCTCAGAAATTATTTGACTTAGATTTGGCTGATATGGTATTTCTTTTTTCAACTATTAAATGAAGTAATAAATAGTGAGATAAACAAATTATTGCTTCCTAAGCTATGTATAAAGCCTAGCAGACAACACTAAAATGAGGAACTGAAAATATTGCTAGATATTTTAACTGCAGATGGCTATATATATTCCACAATCTAGTGCAATAGCATACTAGAGAAACGTGTTAGCATAAACAAACATCATTTAGAAAGGTATAAATAATACAAACTTAGATAGGCCTAATTCCTCATTTTTTGCTACAATCCTTGCCTGTGACAAAACTGAAACGTCACTTTATCCATCTCCTTGAACTTGGAGAGCAAGACCAATACATTAAGGCTACATTTTCCCATACATTTTGGGGAAACCGTTTCCTGTCTTACATCACGTAAGGCAGGAGAATCTGTAGAGAAAGAATACCACGCTATGGGCACTCAGTCTATGGCATCAAAGCTGTGATGAGATTTGTTTGCTTCAAAATGCCATACTTTAGTACAAAGCACAGATGGCATGGGGAGATTCATTACCAGAGGAAAGATATTGAAATAAATGGCAGATAAGTTTGAGTTGTAAAAAAGCAGTAGGTACAGCAGGTTGGTTCTGAAATATCAGCTAGGCTAACCTAGTAACAAGAACTGCTTATCTTAGCAGTGAATAGCTCCTATTCCCCTTGAACAAAGTTTCACAGCATTTTCTTTCATGTGTGCAGATCCAGTACAATTTTCTTGTCCAAGTGCTAAGCTTTTTCCATGGAGTCAAATAACTTGACAATATCAAAAAAGTGTCACAAAAATTTGAAACAAGAGTTTGTTTAAGGAAATCTAGGCTCACTAGAAAAATGGAAAAGCTGCTTTAAAACAATTGTGTGGTAAAATATTGAAGGATCTGCTTGCAGACAACTTGCAAATAACAAAAGAATGAATGCAACAAAGTATTTGCTTTGTATCTACCAAACTAGTTTTAATAACAACTTGGTTTTAGTTTGCCCTTTGATGCATTTAGCTACAGATGGAATTCACCCCCGGTCTTCAAATTGTCATCTGTTTTTTCACTTCCCCTGTTTCGATTTCCCTTTACAAAAATCTTTAAGTAGCGCCTTTTTGCACATAGGGGTGTTTATGGATCTATTCTTCATAACTGACGGCTGTATTTCTAAAGTAATTTCATTAGCTTCTGCCTTGTTTAGGTTTTTGGGTTTGAGGGTTTTTTGAGGTGGTGGGATTTTTTTATATATAGTCTGCTAGTCATATTGGCTATCTTAAGACAGTTTTCTTCTGACTGTAATTCATCCAGAGCTGTGCCGGGAAGAGGATTAAATGCATAAACCTCAACCTTGTTATCATCTAATTTCATGGTTTGTTTTACCTTCAAAAAGAAGCTTCTTTAAGCTCATGAAAGCAATCTCTTGCTCCTGGAGAAACTAAAACTCAAAAAGGAAGCCTATAGAGGGTGGAAGCAAGGACAGGTAGCCTGGGAGGAACACAGAGAAATTGAGCTGCCAGGGATCAGGTTAGGAAAGCTAAAGCACAGGTAGAATTAAATCTGGCCAGGGACGTCAAGGGCAACAAGAAAAGCTTCTATAGGTATGTTGGTGATAAAAAGACAACCAGGGAAAACGTTGACCCTCTCTGGAAGGAAACAGGAGACCTGGTCACATGGGATAAGGGCAAGGCTGAGGTACTCAATGAGTTCTTTGCCTCGTTCTTCACCGGCAAGTGCTCTAGCCACACCACCCAAGTCACAGAACAAAAAGGCAGGGACTGGGAGACTGAGGTACTACCCACAGTAGGAGAAGACCAGGTGTGAGACCACCTAAGGAACCTGAAGGTGCACAAGTCCATGAGACCTGATGAGATTCAACTGTGGGTCCTGAGGGAACCAGCAGACGAAGTTGTTAAGCCACTATCCATCGTATTTGAGAAGTCACGGCAGTCTGGGGACGTTCCCACTGACTGGAAAAGGGGACACTTAATGCCCATTTTTAAAAAGGGAAAAAAGGAAGAGACAGGGAATTACAGGCCAGTCAGTCTCACCTCTGTGCCCAGCCAGATCATGGAGCAGATCCTCCTGGACTCTGCTAAGGCACATGGAAAAAGAGGAGGTGACTGGTAGCAGACAACATGGCTTCACCGAGGGCAAGTCATGCCTGACAACTTTGGTGGTCTGTTATGGCGTTAAAGCACTGGTGGATAAGGGAAGAGCAACTGACATCATCTACCTGGATTTGTGTGAAGCATTTCACATAAATAAAGACTGGGGGCAAAATGGTTTGAAAGCAGCTCTGAAGAGAAGGACTTGAGGATGTTGGTTGATGAGAAGCTTAACATGACCTGGCAATGTACGCTTGCAGCCCAGAAAGCCAAGCATGTCCTGGGCTGCATCAAAAGAAGTGTGGCCAGCAGGTCAAGGGAGGTGATTGTGCTCATCTACTCTGCTCTCATGAGACCCCACCTGGAGTACCATGTCCAGCTCTGAGGCTCCCAACAGAAGAAAGACATGGACCTGTTGAAGCAAGTCCAGAGGAGGGCCACGAAGATGATCAGAGGGCTGGAGCATCTCTCCTGTGAGGACAGGCTGAGAGATTTGGGGTTGTTCAGCCTGGAGAACAGAAGGCTCCAGGAAGACGTTATTGCAGCCTTCCAGTACCTAAAGGGGGCCTAGGGGAAAGATGGGGAGGGACTCTTCATCAGGGAGTGTAGTGACAGGATGAGGGGTAACAGTTTTAAACTGAAAGAGGGTAGATTTAGATTAGATATTAGGAAAAAAATTTTCACTGTCATGGGGAGACACTGGATCAGGTTGCCCAGAGAAGTTGTGGATGTCCCATCCCTGGAGGTGTTTAAGGCCAGGTTGGATGGGCTTTGAGTAACCTGGTCTAGTGGAAGATGTCCCTGCCCATGGCAGGGAGGCTGGAACTAGATGATCCTTAAGGTTGCTTCTAACTCCAACCATTCTATATTTACCCCATTTGAAGAATATTCTTTTGATCAAAAAAAAAAAAAAAAAAAAAAAAAAAAAAAAAAAAAAAGCCACACCAGTGTTTTGAAACCTCAATGACTCTATAATGTCACTGTTAAGAAGTCAACTTCTTTTATTTTCAAATTCCCACATTTCTAAAAGAAAATTCAAAATGCATCAGTTTTTTCAGGTAGACAGATTATGCAACCCAAATGTGGTATGGGAAGATCTCGGACATATGTTCTACTTGCTTTCTTCTCAGCTAAACCTCTACTTATACTACATGGAGTAACTTACAGTTTTTAAAAGCTTGAATAAAGGTCTCAAAAATAAAATGTTAAATAATGGATTTCAAAATATCATATTAATATCTGGAAACATTTAAGCTATATTCCCAGTAACAGTCTGAATCTATGCATGGAGTTGATGAAAAACATTCAACACTTCACAGCATCTATCTCTTTAGAGAAAATGTAATAGCAGCATTCTTTTCCCCAAGAAATTAGAAGAAAATATGGGGAAAGTGTTTGCAGAGTGGAAAATTCCTAAAGAAAAATACAGCTGTTTAAAAATAGCAAAGCATTTTATACTGCACCAATCTAACTGATTGCTTCACAAGATTAGGTACCTCACAGATACCTAGTATTTATCTTCTCCCTATGGCCACTTGTACTACTTTTAGCTATGGTCTATATCTTCTACAATGTAAAACTACATTTTTATAGCTACTTTCTTATAAGAAGATTCTGTATTCTTAGAGAAATTTTTTAATAAATTATCCAATTCTAGTTATATCTGTTTATGTAAGATCCATAATGTGCAGATGAAGAAATCATCGCCAGTATGTCTCAAAGCAGGACTGGATCTACAGCCATACAATCATGAAATCTGTTAAATTAGGAGAAAAAGGGATTTAGTTACTCATGAGAGTTACCCTTCTCTGCCTTGTTGAAAAAAATCTCCACAGAAGAGTGGTCATTAAACTCTTTTGCCCTGGAGATTTCACAGTGCTCCTCCTATTCATCTGTCTTGCCACACTTTCTTGAGCAAGTTACCTCTGACTGAAAAAAATTTCTCCTTTTAGTCTTAATAAACACAGGTCTGAAATCTCCTTTGCAACCATAGCAAAGCTGGTGGAAAACTTCAGTCTTAGATATCTTGAAAAAAGAGACAAGAAGTGTCATAGAAATTGCTATGTCCATGTTTTGTCCAAAACCAGAATATCACTCATTCCTGAGTAGTGCTTTCATTTTGACAGCAGGATAGTTGTTAGTAAAGGACACATAATTTAGTCCAGCTCAGATATTGGCCTGTTACATTTAACAAAGTTGTCAAATGCAGGGTTAATTTACTGCTACATGGTAATAAGACTAGCCCAGACATAGGTAATCTGAAGTTTGGAACAGATATGCTAGCAATGGGGTTATTTAATGGTTAATAAGGGATATCTACTTAAAAATTAACAGAGAAAAGAGTTTATACAATTATTAACCGAAGACTAGATAATGATTGTAAGGTAAAAAATAATTAAGCTAGTGAAAAATTATCAGGGGAATTAACTAATAGTTAACTCAGAAAATAAATTAATTTGTGTAGGTTACCTTAAAAGTAGTTAATGTGTAAATCTGGTTATGAGTGGTTAACACAAAGTGATCAATGAATGAAAAAAGTAATGATTGATGGGGGAATACCAATTAACCAAGGCAGCTAATTAATGAGTCATTAACTAGTGAAACTAGTTAGCTTGGTTAAGAAATGCAGCTTCCTAACTGAGCAAATATATATATTTTTATGTTATCATAGCTTGAATGACTCTCAGATTTATATTAGTTCTGCCAATTTTAAGTAAACATTTTAAGTTTTGGAGTGCTGAGATACATAAAGACTTTATTTATTTATACACATCACAGCTCATTGTTCACTCTTGGGAATGTGTATTTGATAAATGAAAACAAAATTATTTTGAAATACATGTTGCTATTTTCCCCAACCAAATAAGAAACTTCCTGCCCTTATGTTCAGCAAACACAGTGGGATATTCATATTTAAAGATTTCTTCTTGCATATGTGCAATTTGTCAGGTATTTTATGAATATTTACATATTAATGGACCTGACATCTGTCATAATTGCATATTAATTATTTTGGTTTTACTCAGATAATTGATTTATTATACTGCTGTCTGCAATTCTAGGAGAACATTCCTGAGGGAAAACGCATGCGTACACAGGAATTTGGTCTTCTCCCTACAGCACTCCCTGACTGAGAATCTGAAATTTTTGCTGTTGCCTTTTTAGTGTGAAGAGTTGCATTTTAGAATTTGATCCAGTGCTTGTTAAGACACAGTTGAAAGACTTCCATTGACTTCAGTGAGCTTCAGCTCAGCCCTTTAGTCAATGTAACAAACCATTTCTGAAACAGCAGAATGACAAAAATCAATGATCTTGTTGATTTTGAATCAATGGAGAATTACAATTCCAGTATATAAATTATACAGGAAGAGGAGATTAGGTTACAGAAGTGGGAGAGCAGCAAACACTGTATCTGAAAGATGTACTGATTCTGAATAATGATGGTAAATTGCGAGTGAACAAAAATAATGTTCAGATGCTTAATTCACTTAAAGTCAACACTTGAAAAGAATTCACTAAATATATGAACTTCAGTAAACTGTGAGTACTCTCTCTGAGGAGATGAACATGTTTTGTGCAGTGTCAGAAAATCAGGTCAAACAAATATACCTCTATAGTGTAGCAATATGTTATAGGAAATATATCCAGGAAAACTCTCAGAGTAGGCAAGAAAACGCTAGAGCCTGCTTAAACCCAGCCATCTCAGAAAAATTTGAGAGCACTGGTTCTTTTTACAGCAGACTTCTAACAGTGCAGCCTTGCAAGTATTCAGGTACAGGAAGGCTATGAGAGCAGTGTGACGTGCTGACCACTTGAAAGAAGTATAAACATTTTTGAAAGAAGGTTCCCCCCCCCTTCCCCCAAATCTGACTACTTTCTACACGGAAAAAGCCAAATAGAAAAACCTGAATGGTTAGCACTTCCCCACACCCCAAGGAATGGGAAGAAATAAGTTTTGGGATTCCTGGCACAAAAAAAAAAAACAAACAGCCCACTACTCACATAAAAAGCCTGAGCATGATGTTCACGTGACATAAGACACATTGTGGTATCCATTTCAAATAGGGTATCCCCTTTGTGCTGGCAGGGCAAGCAGGAGATGAAGGAAAAACAACCAGAGGTGATCCTAAGCTACAGCCACAAGCAAGCCAGGGCAGAGGAGGATGGAGAAGGAAAGGAAATTGCTTCAGAAGGGCTAGCTGCAGGTTCAAAGCAGTGAGTGTCCAACAGTTTGCCAGATATGGCATGCCTGATGCCTAAACCCCCCACAATTTTCCCCAAAAGGGTTCATTTTATGCAACATTGCTCTTATAAACATAAAGCTAACTGAAGTTTGAACCATTTGAAAACCAGATGGACAAGTAACTGCTTATCTACATCTCCACAACGATATTAAAGGCAGGAATGAGAAAAGCCTCAGATGCTGTTCTGTCATTACCACATGGCAATAAGACTACTATATCTTTCACTTTACATTTCATTGATGTAGTCACTTCCACTAAGTTGTATTACATCTTTGAACTGGGCTATCCTAACCGAGTCTAGCATAGATTTGGATTGGCACCAATATCACTTCAAACCCTGCCAGGTCTCTTAGCCATACCATTTGTAACTTTCACATCATTTCTCATTCACAGTTTAGACCTTGAGCTGAAAAGGAACTGCATGGCAGCCTGCCAAAAGGAGTGTTTATTGTTTATAAATTATGAACAATGTGTGTATTTCTGCAATTGGCAGTTTCTATCTTAAAGAAAGCAAGCTTTATTTATAAAAATTAGAACATCTTGTTTTGTCCTGTGTTATGGCAGATTGTCTTAGATGATACAAAACACATACGTATGAGTCAAATTAAAAACTAAGGCTTAGTTTGTCCAGACCCAAAGGGTATGTTCTAGTTCTTGTATTATTAAAAGTCATTACCACTAATTAGGATAAGAAGTCAAGCAAACAGGTTCAGAAAAAAGGTTTGGAATATTTTATACATATGTAGTGGGAACCTTGTTACTTTCCATGGCATCTGCAGTTTTCCTAAATAAGCCTCGGTATTTACAATATGACCTGACTTTAGTTCAACTCCAAAAATGGAACGTGACAAATCATATACTAAATCTGAATGATGAAAATATTACTGAAAACATATTTTTTAAAATATTTCAGTTGTTTCTGCTGCATTTTATGGAACACCATCACATTTATTTTGTCCAACAGTAAGATCAGAAATCTGTGGACACAAAATAAGTTCATTAATTTCCTGATTTTTTTTTTTTTTAATCTTTTCTATTGTTCTGTTTCTTATGAAGACACTGTAAAGGATAAGAACAGAGAGCTGTTCTGAAAATACCTGCAGTAGTGGTAGAAATATTGAGTAGCTCTGAAGCATTCATTTCCAAATAAAAGCTTGAAACAATGATTTCAGTCCCTGAGAGCAGGCTAGCAATATTTGAAAGTAATGAGAAACAATGACTTTCTGCATTGATAAATATCTTGGGAATAATGCCACAAAGTATCATGGCGTTTTAAGAACTGGTACAATATGGTTTACTTTAAAAGTTAACTCATATCTAAAGTGTATCTTGACCACATAATTCAAGTTTAAAGCAATCACCTATACAAAGAAAGAGCTGGAGCAGAAGCAGGAAACAAATGAGACAGAAGGAAAGGAAGGGGAGAATAAAAGGAAAAAAGAGTGCGAGAGAGAGAACAAAAGCGTATCTTAAGCCACTCTCACCCTGTCTTTCTTTAAGTTGTATAAGATAGATGGTCAGGAGAGAAATGGAAGAAAGAAGGGCTGGTTTGGAGGCTTATATTACACAGTGTGAACCAGCCAAGAATAGGACCCCTCAAACAGTTTTGCAAGGAAACTGCTGAGACAGGCAAAAGACTGTTCCCCTTCACACTGTCAGGAGGCATGGCCACACACCACTGTGCCCCTCAATGGCATGCTTGTCCACCCTCACTGTGTTACTACTCTCCAAGCTGCCTGGATAGGCAAAAGCAGTGCTAGCCATTTTATTTCTTTTTGGTCCGGCATCAGGAAGGAGACTATGAGGGCAAGGGTGGGAATCACCTGTATGATGACAGAAGGGAATACATGATTATGAAGGAAATTTCTCCTACAGTTTCAGAGCTGAAAGTTACCCAGCCTGGGAGCTGACTGTGTTGCCAGCCCAGCCAAAGTACAGTTCTGGGGCAAGGAGAGTAGCACCATGCTGCGCACAGACCCTCCTGCGAAGGGTGCTCTTAGCTATGAGCCTCATATCACAGAGAAAGGCCCACCCAGGCTCTACTCCGGGTGGGAAATGGGGTGCAGGGAATGATGGGGCACAAAGCCCAAGTGGCACTAGCTGCAAAGCAGCTGAAAAAAAATGAGGGAGGGAATTTGGAGTTAGCAGAATGAGGGAGAAGATGGGAAAGCAGGGTCTGCGGGGATGTAAACACAATGCCACAACCCTTTTTGTACCTGTACTATATTTGTTCTCATTTAGAAAAGGAAAGTATGCCACAGCCTGTCCCTTCTATTAAATAAATATATTCAGGTATAATATCTTCTCTCTGTTCTTTACAGCCCTGACAGCTTTAATTTTAACACTATTTTCACCTCCACCTGTCTGGAAAGTGAACTCGGACAGCAACTGCTCCAGCACTATCTTCCAGAGATCATTCGGGGAACCCTTTAGCACTACCAGAATTAGGAATAAAGGAACTGCCCTCTCTGAAGTCAGACAACCCCAGTGGTGAGAAAGCCAATAATTCATTATTCCTAATTAAACAAAAATAATAAGGAGAGCATGCAATTTTACATTAAAAAAAAAAAAACTTGAAAAAAAACAAACAAACAAAAAACATCAACCCCTGAAGAGATAGATCTGTACACATTAAAAAAAAATAAGTGTGATTTATCTAAAATGTCACTTTTAGAAAGATAGAAGCATAATACAGTCTGATTTGCAGGAGGATTTCCAGCCATATATACACATACACAATTTTCTCATTCTAGTCTCTGACAAAGAAAATTTTAAGCAACCTGAAGACCAAGAGTTTTAATGTCTTTTGATTTCTATGTATGCCAGCTGTGCATACCTAACTTGGAAATTTTGTCTATTACTAAGTGCACATGGAGCTCATGAGAGAGTACACACTGAGGCAGTGACACGTTCTGCCTGTTATTCTGCATGGCATGACTAAAACAAGTACATAATTAAAGGTTAATAAAAAAATACTATGGCATAGCATCCTAGATGCCTCAGAATATTTCAATATTCCAATTAGAGGTTTCTAAATGGCAGCTATTTTAATTCAGACAGCACATTTATAGGCCTTATATCTCTATCTTCTTGTGTGCCACATTCTCCAATAGAGGTAGCTTCTGAATGTATGTAGACTTTGGTCCTATCTTGGCCCTGTTTGATTCATGCAATCTCTCAGTAGCCAGTAATTATAGCTATATGTATAACCTTTAGCTTTCCAGTGATATGTATAGTTACACCTCTCCTCTATTCTGTAAAATCCTTTAGCTGAGTGTTCTGAATTCATTCCTCTTTCGGGGATAATGCATGTCTCAGTGTTTCTGCAAGGGTACAGATCAGGGGCTATGGTGCTAATTTAGCATCAGCATCACTACCAGGGAAACAGTTATACTGTGTATTGACTAATTTTTCTCCTGTGACTGTATTGAACCCGCTCCTCAACCTTTTCTTCACAGAATGCCATCACCATCTAAGTAATACATCATCAGTGCAGTTCACTCTGATGATGTATTATACTAACATATCATTAGTGCAACAGCAGAGCAAGGCGCTTTGATGATGTATTAATGCAATACATCATCGGAATGAGTCACTCCGATGATGTATAACTCAAAAGATGGTACTATCCAGGGAAACATGGACATTCAATAAATCAGGAACAACATTAAAGAATAAAATCTAGGACATCTTCTAAGGAAAAACAAAGCTTCAGAAAGCTTTGAATGAATATAGCGTGAGGTTTTCCTTACCAAAAAAAAAAAAAAAAAGAAAAAGAAAAAGATAGAATACAAATTGTAATTTTATCAGGAATGTAGATTTCCATTGAGTATAGTTACCATGATATTCAAATTTGAATTCTCTTCTACAATGACACCAGATACATGTAGGCCATTTTAAGATAGTGTAAGATGGTACGATACAGTTGGTAATATAATCACTTGAGACTTATTTTATCCTACCTGGAACCAGAGAAAAAGTGAAGCAAATGTAAAAAAATGTAAATTTC
>NW_009649180.1:763465-814335 GCF_000708025.1 Charadrius vociferus
GCTGAAAGGAACACATTTAGTCTTAAGATTTATTACTCACTTTACATAAATCTAACAAATCAGTCTATTGACATTATTGCAAGCAGAAATGGCAAACTTTAAATAACTATGGCGCTGAGGATTAAAAAGCACTTAGCCATAAATATTGATATCAATACACTAGTTCTGGTAGATATACTTACTAGGAAAAAAAAAAGTGCATATCCATTGATTACATGACTGATATCAACCTACCAAAGCTCAAATCCTGAGTACAGTAACTGTTCTTATGACAGCCACTAAATGCAATTCTGAGTTACTTGTGAAATTTTACAGAAAATTTAATTAGCAAATTAAAAAAAAAAAATATCTGAATTTCAACATCCTGAACAAACCCAATTTAAAACAAGAGAGCTTTCACTGGTCAGAGAAACTACATATTTTGAAAAAAAAAAAAGACAGATGTTCTTTTTCCCCTGTCCTTCAGATTTTATAGCAGGGCCAGAAAATAACCACTGTAAGAAATACCAGAATGCACTCTGATTAAAAAACGAAAAACTCCTCTGATGTTACGTGTTTATTTCTGGGTTTTTATTCAAACAAATACCCAGCTTTTACTCACACACAATTGCACACGCAGACATCCTACTCACCACGTACCTTAACGTGCTTAAAAGAGGGTAACATCCAAGCAGGCCTTTTATACCATTAGAGCTATTGTTCTGAGAACAGCTTCGCAAATCCCTGTTTCCCCCTGCCATGAGAACAAGCAGATTTTTGTTGTTGTTGTTGTTGTTTTGTTTTAAATTGGCCTCAGCTGCATTTGATTGCTCCAAGCCTGTGGAGATTCTCCAGCTGAGGCCCTGCAATCCCCGTTAGGATTTAACTCCTCAGTCTCACTTTCCCCAGCTCCCCAAATCCCAGCTCTGCTGATAGGAATAATGAATGTGCTCATATATCTGTGTAGGACAGATAGAGAGAAAATCTCAGAGTTTAAGTTGTATCCCTGAGCGCTTGGATTCAGAGCGAAGCCTGACACTCCCTGTACGCGGTGATCGGTGGGGCCTATCGAGCCCTCGACATGGCGCGAGTACGGCCCTGGCAGACGTTGCCAACTGCCCTCACTCAGAGAGAAACTCTGACATTTCGAGACATCCCGGTCACCTTCAGAAAAGAGATCGCTCCTCTTAAAGCATTTCAATTAACTGCAGTCTGCAGAAGGAAAACACATTTAAAACACCCCTGAAGATGGAATGGAGGCTTGTAAAAATTGATGAGAGAGAGAAGCGGAGCCGGTTTTCAGAGGCTCGTTTCCAAACACCAGCACACCCAGCTGACTTCAGCCTGCAACCGCCGCTTCAGGATCACAGACCCCAACACACCGGCCCTACGCTCACAAAATCAAAGCTGTAGGTGCTCTGTGACTGGAGAACATCTCCGAGCAGCCCCAGTCAGCTGGCATCCATTACAGAGGCAATATCTGCCTCAGGGGGCACGGTTCCCCCTCTCCCTGCAGTCAAAAGAAAGAACAGTTTCTCCCTCCTGTGACCCTCTCTGCCTGGTGATAATAATGTGAGTAAATGTCACAGTCTGCAGCAAGCTGCAGCATTGCTGTTTGTGTTTAAAGTCAGGCATGCTGATTCGGAGCTCCAGGCCAGCCTGATGTTAGCCACAGCACAGTGTACGCTGGGGTTAGAGAAGAGTCCACTCCATCAATAAAACACGGTCACCCCGAGGGGTGTAAGAAGTAGACGGGGTTCTTAACTGCCTCAGCAGTAGTTAAGAGAAAAAGAAGCTTTTATTGTTCTTAACTAAAAAACCTTCCTATGCTGTTTTAGACTGAACCAAATATATATCCCGCCAGTATTCCTAGGGAGTTGCAGTTCCTTATAAGCATTTAAAAGCCTCCTCACCAGTTTTATAAGTGCTTTTGCTGGCTAACAACCATACTTTTGCCTTTCTCTTTGTGTCCTTGTGCTTTCATGCCACCATATGTACGAAAAATATGTCTTTTTGTGCAAAAATCAAACAAACATGGAAAAAAAGAGCTAATGTCACTGTGTTTCTACCAATGGTGCCAGGCCATGACTTACCATGTAACAAAGTACGTTTACGCAGTTATGTCAAAAGAGAAAAAAATGCTTAGAAATGGGTCCTTGCCCTAGTATACCTTACGCTAATACCTAGCCCCTTTTCTATGTATGGAAGTCAAACACACAGAAAAAAACAGACGCTGACCTAACAAGATAATATCAACTATGAAGTAATATCAAGGAATAAGCATCAACTCCCACCTATTTTGCAGAAGTTGCTCTTTTCTTTTTTTTTTTAGAGCATGGTGCTGTAGAATTATGAGTGGAAAAGGAGCCTCTTTCATTTGGCTTAGTTCTTAATTTGAACCATCCTCCACAACAACACAGACAGTAGTCAAGAAACATAGACAAACAGCTTAATACCAAAGGCTTTATCAAATTCAAGTGCAAGTAAATTAGGAGTTTTAATTACATGACATGTGAGCCAAGACCTAGTGATTTCAGCCAGAGGTAAGGCGACACTGTTAACAAGGCTGTGGTGTTATATTTATGCAAGAGAAACATTTCTACTGCCTCAGTCTGCAGTAGTGCTCCTGCACTCAAAACAAGCATATTTTAAGCAATTGCTCACTCTTCGTCCGTTAGTCTTCATTACACAGGGCTGAAAATTGCCCAGTCTGTTCCTTCTTACTTGTAAGAAAAGGATAACATTTTAGCTTCTACCTCCTATTTTTTATTCAATCAATGATCCTGAAATCATGTCAAAGGACAGCCTCAAATAAAGAGCAAGAAAATAGTTCATAAGCTCTATCCTAATCATGTGATTTCTACACTACACTACTTTCTTGAACACTGTACTCTTAGGTTTGCTGTTCTTTGAAGGTCTTTTTTAATTTTTTTTTCTTGCAATTAAAACTACTGTAACTTGATGTTAGGAAGTTGCCATTTTATTGAGACTTTATTTCTGATACCCTTCTGAGACAAGGAAAAGAACATCTAGAGAGTAAAATGTAACACACTTCCTCTTATTCAGCAGTACTTCCAGCTGATCACCCTATATAACTGTGGACTCTGTAGGTAAAGAAAATTTACGTGGCTTCAAGGGAAAGAATCCTGAATATACATTTAATTTCAAACCAATCCCTCCAAAAAGATTTTATTTAGACATTCAAGCTGGGGCAGTAAGTGCTAAGTCATTCAGGGGATTTAGTTCAGAATCATCTTTGGCAGTATGATAGTGTCTCTATGTCAACCAGAAACAGTCTCTTGAAGTCAAATCTTCTCTCTGGGCACTTGTACCTAGAAGTTCAAAAGATTTATTTATTTATTTATTGCATCTGAGCAGAAAATACTAAGAACTTTACCAAAAGCCTTAATCCTCAGAGAGTTATAGCTGCTATGGCAGCAGCATGTTTGCACTTGTCATGAAATAATGCTACAGTCACACAATATTTTATTACTATTTTTCATGTGTGTCATGGCACCTCCTGGAATCATCAAACAAGAATAACTCCCTACTGCACTGGCACCTACATTGGACCATAAAATGGCTCTGCTCTGAAAACTGTGCTTTTAAAAACAGGAGGTGGCACTGGGTCCAATAAAAAAGTGGAAATTCAAAGGTAAGAAGAGTAGAAAGGATCTCCTAATTCCACTAATCATGAATTTCATTACAAGAGAAATCTCTCTTTGGTGAATTAATGTAACAAATTATGTAAATGGATGAGCATATACCTGATTCAGTTCTGATAATATCGACCATTAAATACACTGAAGTGGTTCTGTGGGAAAGTCAACTTGTTCAAGAAGTTTCCCACTCTGTAGCAATAGGTAGACAATAAGTTTTTGAGACAGGATATTTGTAAGTAAGCTACCAGGCAACAGACATAGGCACATCTAACACTGTTAAACTTTTCTAATGCCACCTTAAATTCAGCTACAATAAATAAAAACCTCTCTATATTATTTTTTCCCAGCAGTTTTACAAGATGGAAGTGCAAGTACTAATAAAATATATGGTTTAATTAACTAAACTTATGCTGTAGTGTACATTAGAAGTGGATGATTTACAGAGTGTTATCCTCTTCAGGACAGAATAATGCAAACAGCATAATTAAAAGTTGATGAGAAGTGTATTTATTGAGCACACAGGAAGAATAGACACTTAGATTTATGATACACAAAGTGTACCTTTCATTTGCAATATTAACATTTTAAAGTCCAAAGCATCAGCATAATGCACCCAAACTGTTCTATGCAGCATCCATATAATTTAGCCCTGTTAATCCTCACACCGCTGACGGTAAATTGTGTGACCTGAACATATACTAGTGTAACATGATATATTGTGATATCATGATTATATTCATTGGGATGTCTGTGGATGCCATATATCACATATGCCTGTCTGTAAGGATATGTGAAATAGTTCAAGGGCCAATCATTTATTTGTGACACACATTTCAGGGCTATCAGTCATAGACTCATCAATGCAAAAGAAGAAGACACTGTTTAATTTTAACGAAAGTACTTTTAGAGAATTCCAGCTAACATTCATATGGACCAGGGCCTATTGAGGCTTGGGAACTTGACAGTATTTTGAGAGTTCAGAGAATGCATAGATGCTGTAGAAGATAAAATGTATATTATTACCCTGGGAATTTTCAAACACGTAAGCTAAGTAGACACAATGTCACAAGACACTTCTTTTCTTTTCTATCCTAATATTAATCCCAGTCCCTCATTCTCGTGTTCAGAAAAATCATTTTTTTGGGGTGCAGAGACAACAATTATTATCCAAACATCAAAAGTACTGTATTCTTTAAAAAGAGATATGCACATATATCATGTACAACATAACGCTTTTTGTCAATATCTAAATGATGAGGTAGATGTACTCCCAACCAGTTGTAACGTGTCTCAGTTATGAAACAAATATTTGTCTCCCTTGTAATTGTATTGTATTTTGAACAGTTTGATGCACAAAGAAACTTATAATGGAGGCTTGAAGATTCACGTTAAAAAAAAATAGTAGCAGCTATAGTTATAAAATCAAATCTGGAGACAGGGCAATTTGGAAAAAAAAAAAAAGCTCTATCTAGCACCATCTTCACGTATACATCCTTTTCAGAAAATAATTTTTTGAGAAGGTGACACTCGAGGACAAAAATCTGCTGGTCCTTTATAATTAGCAATTTAATTCCTTCTGAAAACTCTAGGGTTTTTTTTCTCTCCCAACTCAAAGCATATTTCCAGCAAAATCTTTGGGTTCATTCTATGAACTCAGCAGAATTGGCAAGCAGGTCTGCTTATAGAGATGAAAATGGTTAGTTATTAGAAGGCTTTCCACATATAACATGATTTTCATAGGAAGACAAAAGACGCTGTGCCCCATTATAATGAGAACTTTCTTTTTCATTACACACAGGTACACACGCTGGGGCAAATTTACTGGGAAAAGGGATGGCTACATTTAAAGGGCCAGTTTTGTCTCCCCCATTAGCAATGCTCAATAAAACTTAGGTCCCCATTTATGTGATGAGGAGCACATAACTGTGGACAGGTCTGCTATCAAACCACAACTACCTCTATGGCTGTCCTACAATACAAAATACACTTCAAAGCTGTGTATTAAGATTTCAATAAAGGTGAGTAAGTAATCACCACATGCCCAAAAAACTCTGCTCAGCACACTGTCCTTACTTTCAATAGAAATTCAAATTTCTAAAGATACACACCAGATCTTAACTACAGACTGTCATTTTTAAATTGATTGAGTCCCATTGTAAAATAGTTAGTAAATACTAATTACTAAGGATTTTTTTCCCCTTCTCTGCCTACAGCTGGTTAGGGGCAATTTCTTCAAAAATTTAAAAAGGAGGTCAGAGTGCTCATTTGTGCATGATTATTTCAACTTGGATTCAAGTGAGGTTTTCCTCATTGTGGGGTGTGTGTGTAAATGCATAGGACTAACAACAGCTGGATCAGAAAGAATAATGTACCACAGATATCAGGCTAAGCACTTTCCAGATAAACAATCTGGGATCCCCCTTTTACAATCTCTTCATTTCTTCATTATAGTTTGCAGCTAATAGAAAGAATAATTTATGGTTCTGGTATGGATTTGCTGTGAAACCTTGGGCAAACCACTTGAATTCTTTGTATTCTAGTTTCTTAATTTGTAAAACGCAGATGATTTCTATTCATTTCTTTTCTCCACTTTAAATGAACTAATAGGCAAAAAATCTCTGTGGACTTCAGGTATTACTATTAAGACAAATACAAAGCTACTTATTCTTGATGGTATATTAATTGAATTATTATTTTCAGCCATAGTTCATTTCAGGCACAAAATGAAATTTCAAAAAAATCCCCAAAGTAGTGAACAACCTCAGAAAAGAGGCATAAGATAGCTGAATTAAGTACGAAGAAAACCGTATCAACTCTTATTCACAACCTGTTTTATTACCATTTTTCAGAGCTAACTCAGTCTTAGTTAAATTATTTCTATTCTGTTCAGAAAAATATGAGGGTAGAGATGCTTAGGTTTACAGTACCAATCCTGTTACAGAATGTTGAGACTTGAAAATTAATTTGTCATTCTTTTACTGGGAATGCTCAATATCAGACACCTGACACATACAAGCTAAGCTTACTTTTGCTTAATGGACAATGACTTCTTAAGGGCAAGTCAGGATGTAGCAAAGGACAGAATAAATTACGTTTAGCGATGATCCCTTTGGGATAAGGCTAATTTTTCCTGCAGAGATCTGCAAAATGCATGTATACTAATGCAGCAGCTAACTCTACATCATTTCTCAGGATAGTAAGTTTTCTCTTGGAAGTAGTGTCCACACATCCATTTTAGTGGAATAATCTGCTGATGTCTTTTTCTGAGGTTGTGACATTTTTCACAAAACAGACTTAATAAAACAAAGACTTTAGCCAAAGTTTAGAAATTCAATAGTGCTCATTCTACTTGCTTGGAGTTTGACATGAGTGGGCTGGTTTATAGCATTCTTTTTCACTTAATTTTCTTATGTTAAGGCCCCTTTCCAAATTGGCTTTAAGCACGTGGTGTTTGGCAATGACAGAAATACTGGGCTTTCCATACTTTCTCTTATATTCCATAGTGTATGAGTCATTAGAATCAAGTAAGGTTTAGGTATGACAATGAAGATAAACTGACTAACCTACTATGTTAGCCAATATGACCCCTACGGCACCTGCTTCAAAATCAATCTCACTTCAGTTACACAAAGATTGTTTTAAAAGTTGTATCTTTTCACACGTGGCATGCTCAGAACCCGACACAGCTTGTTTTCCTTCTGTGTGCAGTTGGAGCTGTATAGCATATGTTCTTATCTACAAATTGTTTTATATTTTCCATCATGCCAGGAGTCATCTTCTAGTCACTACTACTGATGTCCATCACTGTTGGTGACTATACCTTCCTTTACTGTGTGACTGCTTTCCTTTGCTGCAGCCTTTCCTGGCTTCCATCTCAAACCTGAGGTGGTAGTGGTGTCTTTTACCATGTCTTAATGCTAAAATGCAAAATTTCCAGACATGCAGAAACTGATCTACAAAAAAATAGGTGGCCTATAATACTTTGTGATAGCAAAATATTTAGAAACAAAAACAAACAAAGCAAACTGCCATAACCACAATTACTGTTTTCTCCATGTGTTACCACCTATATGCAGCTGAAAAAAAAATTAAAATGAGACATCTAAAAATACTTCCAGCAAACAAATCTGGCAATGACTGAATGATTTTTTCATTCATATGTGAAATTAGGCTACATTATTATCTCATCTGTGTAGGTAAATAGAATTTCTCCCAGGATCAAGCAGATGATGCAACAAATATTGTAGATAGCAACTTTTGCCATTCACTCAGCAGCAGCTCAGTTATGAAACAGAAGCAGTAGAGATAAAACATTTTAAATGCTGATAGCAAGTTACTTCTGGCAACTGATATCTATATGATTAGCAATATTTGATGGGAAAGTAGGTTTTCAGAAAGAGATAGTAAATAGAGCTACTTAATACATTCTCACTAAGGCAGATTTACTCACATCATGGAGTATGTATAGTTTTAGACTTCAGTCTGGAAAGCAATATGCTATTATGAAGGTTACTGTCATAGGAGGCATGAACAAGAAAGTGTAGGCAAAGCTATAAGGAAATGTATTGGGAGGCTGGGAAAGACAGTGATGGGAACAGATACCTGCTGCCAATGAAGATCAAAGGGCAACCAATTTGAAATGAAAGCTGGTGTGCAGAAGTTAGGTAGACAGTCCATGTTATCCTCGAACAGGGGAATAAAATGATTCAGCGATTATCATCCACACTGGGTTGAGGTAGTTTTGCATTTCTTTTGATACAGGTATGGTGTTTAGCAAATAATGTACATATTTTAGGGGCCTGATACTGCAGTTCACCACTCAACACAAAGAATATTTTACAGCATTATTGGCAAAAGGGCAAACATGGAATTGCACCATACAGAATCACAGAATGGTAGGGGTCGGAAGAGACCTTCAAGTCCAACTCCCCTGCCACAGCAGGTTCACCTAGAGCAGGTTGGATAGAAATGCATCCAGGCAGGTTTTGAATATCTCCTGAGAAGGAGACTCCACAACGTCTCCGGGCAGCCTGTTCCAGTGCACTGTCACCCTCAGAGTAAAGAAGTTTTTCCTCATGTTGAGACAGAATTTTCTGTGTTCCAGTTTGTGCCCACTGCCTCTTGTTCCATCACTGGGCACCATTGAAAAGAGTCTGGCCCCATCCTTTTGACACCCACCCTTCAGATATTTATAACCATTGGTGAGATCCTCTCTCAGTCTTCTCTTCTCCAGGCTGAACACACCCAGATCTCTCAGCCTTTCCTCATTGGAGAGGTGCTCCATTCCCTTGATCATCTTCGCAGCCCTCCACTGGACTCTCTCCAGTAGTTCCTTGTCTTTCTTGTACTGGGGAGCCCAGAGCTGGACACAATGCTCCAGATGTGGCCTCACCAGGGCACAGTAGAGGGGGAGGATGACCTCCCTTCACCTGCTGAGCATGGTCTTTTTAATGCACCCCAGGATACCAGTTGGTCTTCTTGACCACAAGGGCGCATCGCTGGCTCATGGTCAACTTGTTGTCCACCAGGACTCCCAGGTCCCTCTCTGCAGAGCTGCTTTCCAGCAGGTCATCCCCTAACCTGTACTGGTGCATGGGGTTATTCCTCCCCCGATGCAGCACCCTACACTTACCCTTGTTGAATTTCATTAGGTTCCTCTCTGCCCAGCTCTCCAGCCTGTCCAGGTCTTGCTGAATGGTGGCACAGCCTCCTGGTGTGTCAGCCACTCCTCACAGTTTTGTGTCATCAGCAACCTTGCTGCGGGTACGCTCTGTCCCCTCATCCAGGTCATTGATGAATATGTTGAATAAGACTCAACCCAGTACTCATTAATTTTTTTAGTAGGGAGTCTTCTGGAGGTCAGATGCAGGGGTGATTTCCATACAATTTCACGTGAAGGGAAAAGAACCCATACTAATAGGAGCTGCATCCAAGACAGAATTTTACACATACATACAAAATACTTTTAGAGCAGTGTAGACTCACTCGCTTTTTTGTTTATAATGCCAGATGGTAAGTAGTAAGTAAGTAAGTAATTGTTATCATGTTACTGTAATCCATTTGGGAATATCATTTAAGCACAATCACTGGAAGTAACACAAGTTCAGCTGGTGAACAATACATTTATTTTAATTTTGGTCGAAAGAGTGAAGTGGTCAAAAAGAATGCTAGATTCAAGCACCTGGGATTTTTCTGACAAAGACCAGTCGGGAGTCTGAACTCAGCTATGAATCTGAATGTCACGGCTGGCCCTTGCCTGCATTTCAGACTGAAGTCCCGTGAAGGCAAAGAATGCCTTTACTCTTTGAATAGTTCAAACTCTGCTCTACACCCGTTTCTGACTAAAAATGAATTCCAGATATGAACTCAATCCTCTAACTCTGGTTATCCTCTCGTCTCAGGAGTTAGACTTCATTCTTCTTCACGTATCTGGGTTAGATTTGGTTGGTTTGATTTTTTGTAATTCCACAGCAGGCTAAAGCACAGTAACAAACTGTGCCTAGCCACAAGTGTTTGTAACCCATAATAGGTGCTGAGTATACCTCCTGCTGTGACCCCGCAGAAAGCAAACGTCAGCCTATGCGTCTGCTCCCCATATTTTTTTCCCATCCCAGGGTCACAGCACACCCTTCTGTGAAAGGACAAGACTGCTCCATGAGAGCAGTCTGGTTTTTGGCAACAGCAAACTGATGTGATGCGTGCTGCTTTCCCTTCTTGTAGCAGGGGCACAAAGTGTGCTCAGGGTCTCCAACCTGACAATCCATTACAAATGCATTCCCAGCTAGAGAGGTAAGTGTAGTTTGAACCACTGATCCATCAGCACTTCTTATTTTTTTATGAAAAATAGTTCAGAAGGACAAAAAAAAAACTAGATTCTGAACAAATTTGTGAAGTACAAATGATTTAAACAACATGGCTAGGAAAAACTCTCCTTGTAACAAACTCTATAATAAATTAATGTTCAGATTTGTATAGTCTAAAATTAGACTGACTAAAAATCCAAAGGGTATGAGAAACAGAGCACTTCTGAATGAAGCTGAAACATTCGAAGGTATCACAGGGTAGGAAATGTTGCTAAATACATTTCAGTACTTCCTACTTTATGGGCTTAATTTTTTTAAGGCCATTGTGTGGCTCTAGTGACCCTAACTGACAGCAAAACAAGTGAAAGGAAAAACAGAAGAAAAGGAAATGAAAGAGTACTGCGGAAGAAAAACAAGCAGCTTCTCAACCCTAGTAAATTGCTGTAGGTCTGTTATCTTCCGTTTACCACCAGAGAGCTACTGATGGTCAGACAGTGGGAAAGGAGGACAAGAAAAGAGTTCATCCACTTCAAGGCTTGCCAAACAATCCTACGACCTTGTGTAACTGAGCACTTCTTACTCTGACTCCCTGCAGTTTGTGTACATTCAGCTTTTCACTTTCAAGTGTTTCCTTCACTGGTCTGCAAAGACCCCTCCATCCCACCCCCAACTTTCAAGCCCAGGGAACTGCTGTGGGAGGGAGAGAGCACGTTTTCCTTTGTTGTGGGTTTCTCCCTGCAGGCTCATCCAGTTTAGCAGATGGTAGTACACCAGACCTTTTTCTTTCCCTTTCCCTTTTTTTTTTTTTTTTTGGCTTCTGATGCTAAGCATGATTTACAGGCCTGAGTTATTATTTATCATTATTCATTTTCTGTCACCAGTGCATTGAAGGTTAATAGAAATGCCAGCATGCTCACTGATTTACTTAGTAAAATATTTGTTCCAAGGTTTAGGTCAGATGATTGGTGTCTGAGCGAGCTTCAGGTTTATGCATTATGAAAAGCAAGCTGACTTGACCTTGAGCCACTAGCACTAGCACTATATATTACTTTAGTGGAGTGACCTTCAGAGACCCAAGACACACTAGATGTATTCAACACATGTTTTCTTCTCCCATACTGCTGACATTGTATACATTCCAGCTGAACTTATGTAATGTAAGATGATACTCACTTTTCATCTAATGAATTTGAGTAGGATGACACGTTCAACTAACCCACCCCCCCCCCAACTCGGAGGTAAATAACAAACTACTTTTGAATCCCAGACGGACTGAGGCTCAGCAAGTACTTCAAGCTAATTGGGACGCTTTGTCACATGGAGCATCTGGTTCACCAACCCACGCAGGAGACACAGGGCCTAATTCTGACATTCACCACCCTAGTACAAGTCAGGAGTAACTCCAATGATGTCCACTGAATTAAGTGAGAGAAATACAAAGCCCATGGGCAAGAATTCACAAACTGGTAGGATATATGCCTGGATTATGATACTACATAATACTTGAGTTAGAGTGGCATAATCCAGCCCTGCATGCCTGCTTTTTCTTTCCTGTCTAAATGGACCCTTAAGCATGGTGTGGTGCTGCCAGAGAAGAATACACATACGCAAACAATGGTTACGGAAACTATTCTCTTACCCTTGGTTTTCACATTGGCCCAGGCTTCTTTCTATTCTCACTTGTCCAGCAGTATATAAGTATCTTCAGATGATTTCTTTTTGTTCCATTTGTTCAAACAAACAATGGCCACTATAACCAAAATGAAAAATCTTAACAACGCTGAGATTTAACCATTATTTAATGTGAAAGGCTCTCAGTTTGCTGTCAGCTACACTGGGACAAAGCCAGACTAATTCCAGAGTCTTTAGTGGATCTACTCCAGATTTACATCAGCAAAAATAAGACCAGAGTTTGGCACAACATATATAGGTATTTTTTCCAGCTCCACTTTAATTCTTCCCAGGTATCTACCAGAGAAATAGCATCCCTATGAAGAATTAAAAGCAGAACCTTCTGCCTCCATACCCTATTAGGACAGAAACACCTTCTTAATTTTTCACTTCCCCCATACATGACATTTTGAGATAGCTGAGATTTATATAGGCAGATTTGGCAGCCTTTTCATATTTACTTACACTCAGAGATAAATCAAATCCAGGGCACTCTCTCCAAGAATAAGTTATTTGTTATCTGACTAAGTATGTGTTAGTGGATCAGACATAGGAAAGGTATTTCTATTATAACTGTGTTGTTTGGCTATGATTTACTGTGGTAGATGATATTATTTTTCATTCTTGATTATACAATGTATTCTCATATTGTCTTACGCATTTCAACACAGTTAGTTCCTGGGGAGGGTAAGGGGAGAGGGAAGTGGATTGGTGTTTGACACATTAACCAAAGGAAAGAAACTGAACCCCATCAGCAGGAGGAGAGAAAACTTAATCCTGCTAATGTTGAATCAAGAGCAATTAACCTCACCTGGAGTCTGCCAAGAAAAAAAGGCACCTCAGGAGAAAGCTTGGGTGAAATTCAAATTTATTACTGGATATCTGCATTAATCCTGCAAAACTCCCTGAAAGAAAAATGTTTAAATACTCTGGGTAGTAACTTAACACCCTTCTACCCTCCACTCTGAAGAGGAACTGGATTATGTTCTCAGGGTGCCCTAATTCTTTTAGTGACTTTACTATTCTTCCATTTAGAAGAGCAGCGTGCAAGCTTTACATCTCCTGAGAGAAAGGTAGCTAGAGCTATATTATCAACCGATTCTACTTTTAATGAGAAAAGACAGTCTCAGCATCACTCTCTTGCACTTCTTTGTATACCTTTTAACTGTGCTGTCTTTTTTTTTCAGTTCTTTGAATCCCAGTGCAGCTTCACACTTGGGTCTTACCTCAGGGTAGCAGATTCCTCTGCCATAAGCAGACTGAAGATTTCCCTAAGACCACATCTTTTTCATCTTTCATCCAAGCTGACATTGTTTCTCATCCAGAGAAATACAGGACTGCTGATTCCAAGAATTCAAGTTGTGGTGAGTTACTCCTCTTCAAAATTCAAAACATTAAAAATGTATAACTTCTGTAGCAGAATTAGAAGGGATCTTGCAGAGGGGCCGAGGCTCGGTTAATTTTTAAGCTTTCCTTCAACAACCAAGAAAGTCAAAGCTATTACAAACCTAAAATTAACTCAGAGAGCAGAGTTTTGGTGAGGATATGTAATCTCGTAATAAAAGTAACTTAGATGCCCACCCTCTTTCCTCAAAAATTGTGTAAAATAAAACAAATTGCAGCATTTAATAATATGAATCCTTCAGCTCTCTACAGAGCCTACACCATCAGCATCAACAGAAGTGCTAGCATCATCCCCCATAATTTAGGTGTTACAGTCTGGTACTTTGGTAGACAGCAGTCCTGACATGCTACAGTAAACAGTACTCTATACACCTGCCTCAATTTCCTTTTTCTTTTTCTTCAGCAAGACCTATTTTCTACCTCTTTTTAGCCAAAGATAAGTTCATCAACCCGCTCACATTATGGTACATACTAGGTTTTGCTATTATGAGTAACTAGAGTGCTCTCAACTAACCTGTTCTGTGTTCCCTTTTCTCCTTGATCCATTTCCTGCAATTTCAAGGACTGATCTAGAAAGATTCAGAAAATTAAAGAAAATATATACCAAGAACCAAAACATTCTTAAGCACGCCTATCTACCAAAGCCATAAAGTACGACAGATGCTTTAAAACTAAATCTATGTTAGTCTGGCTGCTAGAGACACTGTAGAAGATAAAACACTCCTCTCAATAACAAAAATGCTAGGGAGAAACTGATATCCTGTGCACTCATGCTGTATTATTTACTGTTTCTATTAAAGTCATTCAGAAAAATCCCTTCGGAAACAGTGCTGTACGAACTCACGTGAAAAGTCACTGCCCTCCGAGCTCATGCTCCAAAGAGAACAATATCAGTCTCTCCGTTCTGACCTAAGTACCTAATGAAGGCCAGGTTTTCAAACCCCCAGAATCAACGTCTGTGATATGCACAACCAGATTTCAAAGATCTAGATATGCTGAACTAGCAAGACTTTTTTTCATCTATCCTTCCCCTGCCCCCTCTTCCTTTCCATCCTCTGCTCACCATCAGCTTGGCTTCTTAATTAGCTCCATGATAGAGAACTGAGCTTCAGAAAAATCTGTCATTGTTTGGACATGTTGGGCCCTTCTGACAAGCTAGATCTAAGAAATGCAAACAGTGATGCAGCAAAAGAGGGTCTGAGGTAAAAGGCAGAGGAAACCCAACTCTGATGTGAATGGCAGCTAATTAGACCTAGAGGGAAGAGGAGGAGTATGTTTAAAAATTTACGTGATTATGCAAATCAGTCAGACATTAAAAAAAAAGTAACTGAAAATCACATCAATTATATTGATGTCTGTGAGCCTCTTTCATCTACCTACTGAAGCTGAATTCTTGCCCCTTCCCCACCTTCCTCTTTCTCTGTGTTGTGTTACTCCACTAACACCACTGCTGCTGCATTTGTGTTTCAGACACGGGGCACTGTAATTTTTGAATACCCCAAGGTTAATCCAAAAGGACGCTTCTGCGAGTTCATGATGAAAACCTGGTCATTATTGTATTATCAGCCCTAAGTTATAACAAGTATGTATGATTTCAATGGTCTCAGTAGTAAATAGCCATAACAGCTTGGAATTTTAGTGTGCAACTTTAAGCAACAGATACAAACACGTAACACCCTGACACACACAGAATAAAGCTAGATAATATCTCCCATCTTGAGCTAAACCAAGGTACTAAAGTCATTGGATTCTGCACTTCACCTCTACGAAGAGCTATTTGCAGGCATTTAGAGGATAAAGGAGCAGCAATATGTAAGTAAGTTGTGCCATTAGTTTATCCTGTATTTGCCTTTCAGGACAATGAAATATCTCATAGGATTTTCACTTTGTTCTTTAGGAATCATTAAAATATACATAATAAAAATTATTATTTAAAACTATTTAAGAATAAAATAAAAACCCCTTCCGTATTTTTTTTTTTTAGAAGTACAAGTGATTATAATAGAAGCCTTAGGTAATATTACTTGCACTTTGACAACTCACCTTCCTGATGTACTGGAAGTCTGTTACATGTTTCAAGCATAGTAGTTGTTCACTTAGCCATAAGTTTCCTGCAGTAGCACCAATGACATTGGCAGTTAGAACAGAGAAGCTGAATTATTGGGGTAGCATCACAGATGACGGTAGGTAAATTAAGCTCATTTAATTTGCCATTTCATGCTAAATCTCTTGACTTGTTTATAAAGTCCACTTCACCATGGAACTGAATTTTCCCAGAATAGGGGTCAATAGGAGTTCTGCAGACAAAATAGCGATACTACCTGCTAGACCACTCTTTGCAGACTAGATCAAATTGATTTTACCTTTATGCTTGCAATCATTCTTATGAATACAAGGAAAGCATTGAAACCTCTTTTCTATTGAAGAGAAAGAGTGCACTGAATGATCTGAGAGGTGAAGACAATGAAGTACTTTCGCTAGAAACGCAGAAGCATAGCAAAGAAAATGATGACAGCAATACCACTGAAGGGCTACAGAGCTGACCTGCAAAGGTTCTGCCAAAATCTTGCTGCTACCTTTTGTAAAGATTCCTGTGAGCTGTAAAAGATGGGTCACCTGGACCAAAACTGAGTTTAATCTATATACACTGTAGTTTAACTGAGGTAGTATTGTTTAAACACAGGTCCTTGTTTTCAGGCCTTGCTGGGCTGCAGAGTAGAAACAGGATATAGTTCTTAATGAGATGTGAAACAGATGGTCTTTCCCCTCAATAATACTGAATTTCCATCACCCTTTCCTACAGATGATCTCCAAGTGCTTAAAAAGACCTTAAATGCGTTAATATGCACATCGCCTTTGCGAGGTAAGCGCTCTCTGTCCCTCTGGCGTGGGGGAGCTGTGATGACAGACACGCCGATTTCCCCGCAGTCACTCAGCAGCATCCCTGTAGCAGGGCTTGGAAGGCAACCCAGCTCTCCCAGCTCCACATGGCTGCACGCCTGGGCTTTGCACACCACAGATTTCTCACGTTCTTCCTGCTAAAACAGTGAGCTGTATATCCAAAATCTGAAAGCCTTTGTTCCTTGAAAGCTTGATTAAACTAGTCATGGCTCTATTGTCATGGTCTGAAACAATGTACAGATGTAGCAGACATGTTTCTGGTTTTAAGTATGGTAAAGTCAGTGTTTACGTTTTTGTTCGCCGGCCTAATTATCGTGTGTCCTCTAAAACTCTCTGTTGTAATTACCACTCACCATACTGACACCTACTGCTAAGGAGAGAGCTGATCAGCTGCAGGATTTCTTTACTCCTGGACCCAGCCAACAAACTGCATGTGACACCAACAGATGTTTCTGGTTTTAAAACAGTGGGAACTTCATGAACTGTTTTCCCCAACCTCCCAGGAGTAAATGCCACCATAGTTGAAAAGTTGGAAACGTTTGTCAGGCTCTGAACAAAGCTGTGAACGAATGCTACAGTAATTCACTACTTCTACAGTCCATTTTTTAAAAAAACAGCGGATGAGACTACAGAAAAGAGCATTAGCAAAAGCAGTACTGCGGGGGGGTTGCCAGTACAGGCTTTGTTATCTACATATGTATTACAGCACATGGAGAAACAGCTAAGGAGAATATCACTCTAGAGAGTGTTTGTAACTCGGTGTCTTTTGTAAGGGAATGCCCAT
The DNA here is from genome assembly GCF_000708025.1 of Charadrius vociferus. Lineage (NCBI taxonomy): Eukaryota > Metazoa > Chordata > Aves > Charadriiformes > Charadriidae > Charadrius > Charadrius vociferus. Next base: position 780,670 of record NW_009649180.1, read on the forward strand.
TAACTCGTAGGGCTGTTCTGAATTGTGTTTGCAGCATAAAGGGAATAGCTTGGCTCAGATTCCACAGCTGTAACTGCACAGGGAGAGGGGAGGAAAAAAATCAATAAGTTCAGTGTAAGCAAGTCAGAGCAACCTTTAAAATAATAAGACAAATCAATTTATTTAACAAATGTCTTTATTTCCAAATGCCATTGTTTGGTGCTTTCTGCTGTCATTGCCCATGACATTTGAGAAAACTTGGCTCTTAGTCATTTAGGTGCGGCAGAAATTATCGTGTAACAGCCACGTGAAAAGATTATACATTCACCTCAGTGAAGATCCGCTGTAGCAACTTTGTCCTACGAGGTAAAGGGGGCTTTAGGAGGTGGGGGAAGGCAAGGAAGACAAGTTTTAAATATGGACAGAAAAGCCCTACTTTATTGCTATATACAATGAAAAGTAATTACAGAGAAAAATGAAATCTGCTTCTTGCTGTTAGCAGGAAGAATAAGGGAATTCTGTTCCTTTTTAAAGCTTGGAGTCCATTTTGATATAATTGGTTCCAGAATTATTTATGACATTAATTGCTGCATTATCGACTGCCTGTCAGCTCTTCTGGCAGTTAGTCCATCTTTCTTACCACAGAAAGCCAGCTCAGCCCAAACTAGACTGACAAGCTAATTATACCCATCTTCCCCTTCAATGACAAATGCTGCTCATCGGAAACCTTTCTAGAAATAAGCTTTCATTCTTTCCCCTTTTTCCTGAGCCAGACACAACCGATATCTCAAGGTACAGATCACAGCTGAAACTCTGCTCACAGGGCTATTAGCTCTGAACATCTCACTTGAGCCAAAAAACCTAAGCATCTTATGTTATCAAACTGTATGTCATTCCCTGATGCTAGTTTTCAGTGGATGTGCACTGGGCCATAGCTGTCACTCAAAGCCGTGGCAGACGGAGCAAACCTGACTGCATTAGCTGGGCCCCTCTTAACAGCTGAGGCAGGCCTCTGACAGCCATTCCAAGGCTCAGAAGAAAGACTTTGTATTTCCCTCATGTAAACTTCCAGAATCAATATTTTACAGCCTTTATTTCCCTTCATTCCACAAATGGAGGGTGACATTGCTCAGAAAAAAAGCGTTCCTTTGGAGCAAGGAAATCAGGAGTACTGCTGTGAAGGGGGAAGACATCCTAGAAGTGAGGGGAAATGCCAGAGGAAAAGAAAGGATCTGGTCAACACCACACTCTCACCTCCTTCGGAGCTCAGGATCGCATTAAAGCAGCCTGGTGCCCTGGATGCATACCTGTTCAGGCCCCTGCGTTGTGCCATAATGCGAGCTGGTATAAACTCTTAGGCATCACCTAACCCAAAGCCAATTGTTCTTTTCCGTTTTTCAATATTTTATATGTAGAAATAGAAATATATGTATTGTATATGTAGTCAATATTTTATTTGCAACCATAAGAGTTTTAAGCATCTCCAGGGCTTATTTTGGTTTTTTTTTCATTTCATTTATTTTGAAGATTAGACCCAGGAACATCTACACTGTGACAGAACCTGTCAATTCTTAACAGATTTGGGTCCCATTCACATAGAGACTGCAGTAATAAAAAGTGATGATTACAACACTGACCTACGTATGCACTCCTCAGTATCTACTAACTTTCCCTCCAGTTCAGTTCTTATCTGTTGAAGAATTTGAAATGGATATGGTGGCTGGTAACAGGGCAGGGAGTCAATGTCTCTTCTGGATGGAAACAACCATATGCATACCGTATGTATAATATGTACAGCTGATATAGAGTGAATTTCCATCCAGTTTTTACAGAACAGGGTTCAGCATCACAATTGGTACTAGCAGGCCCCCCCTCACAGGTAGCGTCCAAATAAAAAACAGATACTGAATTATACCCCTGCCTAGACGAAGCTCTTTCAGATCAGAGACGAGGGATGCTGGTGGCAGTACAACGCAAGATAGCTAATCTTAACACTACCTAAACCTGCTATCCAATGCACTCAGTCTGACAGCTATCAGCAGCACTACATTTACTGAAATTGTACTGTGAATTTCAACTAAATAAAATTGAGGTCAATATTTCAGCAGGCCTATAGTCAAAAATGGCCATGGATGTTACAGTTGCTGTGGTAACTTCTCATTTTATTCAATAGCACGGTAAGAATTTGTGCCAACCTGTGTAAATGGTAATGCCAATTAAAATGACCACGGGGCTGCCTTGATTTACATCCTGTCCTTTTGGATTCTTATTTCAGAAAACACTTGCAGTTCCTTCCTTAGACAGAACAGGCTCCTGGGGTTTTTTGTGAATACCAAGTTGCCAAGCAAAGTCGGGGCTGTATTTGAGTAGAAGTCTTGTGCTTTTTACACTTTTTCTAGGGAAAGTCCACAGAAAAACAGCACGTAAATTGAGCCTGCAACTTTACAAATTGGCTACTTAAACCACACTACACCTATAAAGTGCGCAGTGCTGTAGGACATCTTTCTTTAGACACTATCTTTCATGACAAGACCAGGAGGAGAGAACTGAAAACCCGATAAACAGATTAACTGTATGCTTAACTATTGTGGAGCAAGTAAGAAGACAGGAGGTCATGTAAACCATCTGCTCAGTAGATGATGAAGAAAAGTTTGTGTCAGTGCTTTGTGTTTTTCGATTACACATTACACACTACTGTGAGCAGAAAGCTACTGCATTTATGGGATTCCCAAGATTTTGAAAAGATATGAACTGCGTCCCCTGTATTTTTATATGATTTTCAGAATCAGACCGGTTGTAACAATAAGGAAAGCTTCTAAAGTTCTGAAATGCAAGCATGGCAATTTTACTTTGATTCACAACAGCATGTGCAACATATTATATTTCTGTATACTTTGTAAGGTAATTTTAGTTCTAGATCATGCTTAAATTAAACACAAATAAAACTACAGTAAAAACAAACGATTACTCATGTGCTTGAAGTAAACTCTGCGAGATGTAAATTGTTTATAAATGCAGCGAGATTCCTTTTTTTTCCTTAGTGCTTGGCATTCTGAGAACATGTAAACTACCAGGAAGTGATTATTAATATGATATATTATAACTCTACAGGTTTTGTTATTGCTGACTAACCCTAAACTTTTCTTCCCTCATCATCTGTCATTTTTTCTATCATCTTACTGACCATAATTCAAAGTAGCTGATACAAAATTGTCTGCTTTTTTATGTTTCATTGTTCCAGTAGTCTTTATAAAGCTTATTCACATTAAGCACTAAACACCGTTACAGAACGCTAACTGCTCTAAAAGAGAAAAATATATTTTCCTGTAAAACCATCAGTAAATATATAAAGTAATACTCAGATAGCATGTCAGCATTTCTGCCCAATAGCGTAATGAGGTGATAAGCACTAAGAATAGTAGCCTACTGGATTTTCAATTGTTGAGGTTAAATGAATAGCCTTATGCTTTAAAAGAGTACCTCACCTTCCACCACCAAAATCAGTGTATGCTTTAAGGGATCATTGACAGCTGAAAGAAAGTCACTAGGGCTTGTATACTGCTGACCTTGATAGCTTTTTAGTTTAAAACATTTTAAAGGTACATGTACAACACCACTGGTGAGGGAGCAAAAAAAGAAAGCAAATGCCAGGAGATCTAATAGAAGCAAGATGCATTTGTTTCTGACTTCTAATTAATCAAGATAACATCTCTTTCAGCCATTAGACAGTAAAATCAATAACCTGGGCAGTCTGACTGCCAGTTAGACTTATACACCAACACCTATTATTGGCAAAACTGTGATGTATTTAACCATTTCATCCTTTATTATATTAAAAAAGGTAACCAACCCCTTTGAGAGAGTACAGGAAAAAGTCCAGCACCACAGTAAGTCGCTTACCCATTCACGGGCAAATTTCCCCCTAGTGCCCCTCCAGACGCTCTCCTCTGACACCTGTTTGTAACCGCTACTTTCCCTTACTGGAACGACTCTTATAGAAATAAACCAAAACAACCCCCAAACCTCAGCTGCATCACTACCAGATCTCAAGGGAAATGGGAAATTTGATGCTTCTGGGAATCAGCGATACTCTGAGTTAAGCAGAAAATACTAAAAATAATGCTGCTATAACAGTGCTGCAGGAAAAGAGACAGCGCCTGACCAGAACAAGAGGCAGATCTCAGAAATCATTGCAGTGGTTTCATTTCAGATGCAAGTGAAGTGGATTCTTTTACATAAACTGCCTATGGTGAGGTCCTGTGACCTCTTTGCCTAGTCAATAATCCCATTAAGTCTGTGACATTCCTACAAAAGTGCCAAATCTTGAAATCCTTTCTCATTAATTAGCTCATTTCCCAAACAATCTCATTGAATTTAGACTCTTCAATCAATGCAGACAAAAATGCTTAATTCCCCAAAGAAGAAAAGATCCAGGCCATTTTATCTGGTTTTAGGAAGTCTTTCAAGCTTTGGCCCATCTTAATGTATGAAGCTTAAAGGAGAAAGCTTTTTCTAAGACTGACTTTTTGAAGACCACAAAAACTTTGGAACTCTGTTTCTTTTCACTAGCCAAATAACCAGTGCTGGTATCAAGTGTCCTCAACAGACCAGAAAAACTACTAACTCCACTCTGGACCTGCAGTTAAGGCTGTTTCATTAACCTACAGAATCTGGTTGACAATGTTGTGACTTACTGCTGCAAAGCACAAGTTTATTTTCCTTCCTCTCACCTAGCAAAGACTTTTTTCCAACTGAATCTCTGTTGAACTAGATTTACCATTGGAAGTCTTGACTCTAGAGATTAAATACATAAAGTCATTTAAAAAATTTTTACTAGAAAGTACACATCTAGGAAATGGTGGACATTATGGAGTGGCCCCAAAGAACTTTACAAGGTTGGTTGTTTTCATTCCTTCCCACAGGTTGCCATTAAAAATGGCATTGAGCCAAAACATGTTCCTAGAAAAGACTGGGTCTTTGTAATCGGCGTAGGATAAGCAAAGTGCAACATAGCTCAACATATTAAATCAAGTAATTTAGCGTATGCATATTTAACAAGGACAATACAAACAGACAAGTAATTATGATATTAAAGTGTTTTCATGCTATATTTGTCTTTTCCTATTCTTCACAGTGATCAGATGTACAGTTAATTACACTTAATAATGATAATTATGCCTTTATTTTACAATGCAGCAAATTAACTCAATCAGGCATTTCATAATGCATAGGATGCTACGGAAGTTATTATAGCAAAAGAGAAGTATTTAAAATCAACATTGCTCTCTAGGGGTCCTTTGACTTATCTTCCTTTGCTGTGCCACCGATCTATTGTACAGCGCGGGGTAACTCCCATTAAGGCAAATGGGAAATCCCTAGCTTACATAAATCCTCTGGAATTGTCTGGCAGAAAAGAAAACTGAGTTTCTGTTGCAGAGAGAAATAATGAACTTATATTGCTGTCGAGTATGCAAACATGTTTTGTGATGACACAAAAACAAGTGGATGGAATCCAACACGATAATTTGAATGAAGAGTCTCCCTCCTGCACTTCAGTCTAGATTCTTTGAGATGACAGCTCATTTATGATAGAAGGAAAGAATAACTACGTCCTGTCTTCAACAGGAAGATGATGCACAATGAAGAAACAAACTTGGGAATGGGCTTTATGCCACAGTCTTAACTCTGCCCCATGGAACACAATTACTACCAAAGATCATTAAACACTTACACGTGATTTATGAAGATTGCCAACTACAGCCACCAATATTATAACAACTGTTTTAAAAAAATATTTTCCATGCACTAGTCCCTTTTATGCGGTTCATCATTGTCATTACTGCAAAAGAATGAGGAATTGCCCATGCCTTTTGCCCTCTATACCTTTCTTCTTACTAGTTCAAATTTCTGCTGTCATTTTATAATTTCACTGCGTGTAGGAACACAATGCATACAAAAGCTTTTGTCAGAGGAGGCAGATGTACAGTCACAACATGTCCACAACCCAAGTATCTTAACAGGAGGACTTTACCGTGTCACCAAAAAGAGCAAAGAATCCACCATCTCAGCTTACACCACATTCTCCGATTCCAAGACGTTTGTGCATCAATCTCCATGACACAGAAATGGTCCACAGCCTCAGGAAAGCAATTTCAAATGTCATTCTCTGCCAGCAACGAACCACCTTGTGCCACTGTAAATGGGGACAAAGGGGTGTGGTTTGCATCTCAAGATGCAACTTGACTTCTCATAGAACAGTACTGATTTCCATTTATGCTGTTAGTCAGGCCCAGCTGAAATGTGACCAAGGCTTATTTCCTCTGTGAGGTGCCATTAAGAAAGACACATTACCTGGGTTTTGCTCTGGTAACCCTGCAGGCCTCCACTGCAGATCTTCCAGGAGAAAAATTTTGGAGATGAGCCCAATGTTCCACAGGAGGTCCATCTTAACTGTTGCATGCAGAAAGGCCAGATCTTCAAGCTAACCTGTTATTCACTGGTACTGTGGGGAAATATCTGCCCTACACAAACAGTCTCTGTGGGCAAGCCAGCAGCTACCTGCTCTGTCCCCCAGGAACACTGGTGCCTGCCACCTCCCCACTGACACTGACACTGACACACTATGGGTGTCACCATTCTCTGATTTAGACACAGAAAGAGGTTGACCAGGTGAATACCTCATGAGCATATGCTCCAAGGCATAAGAAATCAAGTGAAATGGAGAAGTCCAATTCTCAGCATCCTTTTCTTCCAGAGGGCAACCAAGTCAACCAAGTTTCAATGTCACTGCAGCTAGTATTAATGTTGTCAAAGGGAGAACCTCAAAACATTCAGAGTTCAGGTCTAAGTTAACATACTAACTTAACTTTTCCTAAAGCTATGTTTTACAAGAGAGAAAAAACAAAGGGGCCTTTTTGGATATATTCTTTTCATATTTCTGGCCTAGGATAGAAATATACCATTATATGTTTTTTACAGTGTTTTCAAGCATTTTGGCTCTGCTGGTGGATGCAAAGATAAAGAGAAAAAAGGACCATTTCAAAAATATTTTTGAACTTCAGACAACACAACAATACAACATTCCTTCCCCACAATGTGATGGACAGATAGGTAGTAACAAATATATTTGTTCAATCCTCTAATAAAACTGTACCAAAAAAATGTGTATATTAAACACATTCCTTCATTGAACGTTCTCTTCCACCACCACGATGTGTGTAATGTAGTGAATGTCTCACAAGTTTGTTTTAACATACAGAAGAAAGCATCGTTAGACCCATGCTTCATTTATCACTATGCCTAGGTAGCCAAAAGATTTAAGTAGAAACCAGTCCAATAGCCTGTAGGTACCACTGACTTTTCAATACAAAAGACTTCTTTTTTTTTTTTTTCAACTTCAACTTGCCAGGGGATTCGCATTATCAGAGGCTGATTGTATTTGGAAAATGCTAAAATTGAATCCCCTGTATTCACCTCCCAGGCTGCTAAATGGAAAAGTATCCCCTATGTTAAACTGGAAGTTAGATGAGGAGCCGGCACTCATCCCCTGCAATCAATGACAAGCTAATGGGCTGCTGACTATAAATTCTCTGGAAACCTAAATGCGAAGCTCTTGATTCAAGTGATCTGTGCTGCAGTCCTTGAGCCATTGCAGACAATCAGTTTTATTTACACAAACTTTTTGGGCCAGCATTAAAGGGCACACTACTTGAGAGAAGATGCCAACATGGTAACTCAAAAAGAATGTTATTTTATGCTGTCTGCACCTCAACTTTACAAGGATATAATCAGAAATTAAGGTTATAAAATATCCAGAGGTAGTACAATCAATAAATTGTCATCTCTTTGGTACAATAATCATCATTATCGGCTGGATCCTAAGCTAGTGTAAATAAATAACATGGGCCATGCACAACAAGTTGCTTCATCAGTGGTTGAAGCCTTTTTGGTTTTATGTGTTTTGATTATTAAGGAGTATCTTTGGCAAGTCAGTGCTATTTCTGAGTAAACAGTTCACGTATTTGGGTTACCCTTAGAGAAAGCTCGAAAGACTTATCCTTCTGACTTGGGGGAAAATTGCAGAAAAAAAGGGTGCTGACCTCCTGTCTGTCTACTTGGTGGCTGGTAAATGTTAGCACAGCTTGATAATATCAATTAGACTGGGAAGCTTTATTTTAAGTTTTTTGAACTATCACTACTGCCTGTGTCCATTTGTCTTTTTTACTCTCTAGATGTGCCATGACAAGGATTAAATGCGACACACACCAAACTTTGAATGTCCCGCAGCCAGTTCCAATGGCTTGGATGCTGTCATTTCGAGCTACATCAGGAACAGTGGCTCAATGGCTGCATCTGTGACACATGTCAGAAACTTTTAAATGTCTGCTCTTTTTTTCATCAGGATGCTTCCGTATCCTAGCTAGGGAAGAGATGACATTTTGTGTTTGGGTGGAACTTGTTGTGGTTCCCTCTTCCTGCCTCCTCTAACTGTCAGCCTGAGTTTCCCCTAAACATATCAAAATACAGACAAATAAACCTTGTCATTTAGAAATATATTCAGTAGTAACCATGCTTGAAAACAATGTTTTAGGAGGAACTTGGGCACATTTTCCTCATAGAATGATGCGCTACACAAAACACAGCGCTAGGCTATTTCTGACCTTTGTTATCTGCCGCCTTAGAAGATTGATGTGCACAACTCAGATACACATGAGTTCCTTAACATTTCTGTTCTTTTTCCATTAAAGTGGAATAATTTGGCATATAAAATACCCAGCGTATCAGGGTGTTTTTTTCAAGGCTTGGAAGAATTAACATTTTGAAAAGAATACATAGTTTAAGGGTAGAAAATGGATCTGCTAATGGACGCTAAGGGGTCTCAGGGCGGGACTCCAGGAGTTGAAACACAATTCAGAAGAAGAGAGCAGTCTTGTGTCATTATCAGTCATTTAAAATAAATACATGTCATTTTTAAGATCAGATTGGGATTTCTTTGTCTTTCAAAATTAAAACAAAAAAAAAAAGCCTAAAACTCTGGACTCCTTGATTATGACATTTTTCCCTTTGGGTTTAATTGATATAATAAATAGTCATTTTTCTTCCTTTTCCCTGGGCAGCCTGAGTCCTTCAGATTCTCCTACAGTTATTTGTGACTCTGTATGGGCAGCCAGACATGTTTCACACAGTTAAACACTGTGTAATTTTACTCTGGGGCTCTCTTTGCCCATTTCAACTGGCCATGTTTCAGCTTTCAGATTTGACTAGCAGTTGGACTTAAAAAATATTATTTTCTTAAAATAATTATTTGGGCTTCTGATTAAACTTATTTTTAAAAACATCAGAAAAGAAATGCAATGATGGCACATGAGCTTGCACATACATGCAAACATACAGTTTAATACTGTTTTTTGAAAATTACCATATATGCCCATTTCCCTACTAGTCCTAGAGGGATCCTAGAGGGACTGATTGCTTTTTAGGGGAAGCACGCTGCCTATTTAAATCTGACTGTGGAGAAAGATGGACTCAGATGGAAGATGCTCATTTAGCAGAGGATAACCTGAGACATTGCAGAGGGCATTGCGAAACGCTCCAAACACAGCCACTCTCCCTCTGGAGATGGATGAGCATTCCAGTCCTCAGTGCTGTGCCCAGCCGTTCCCGGGTACCCAACACACCGTGCATTCAATCCTGACATTCAGGGCCCCCAGTTTTTTTGTTTTGGTTTTCCTCTGAGGCACTGCTTCACCATTTATTTCATTGCTAGATGAAAGACCACAATTCCAAACATAAAAATTCATTAACTTCTCTAAACTCCAGGTCTATTAAACTCCAGATAAGTTACTTTAAAAGCAAATGCTGCTGCAGTCACCTTTTTCTTTGCTGCACTGAAGGCTAAATGAAAAAGTTAATACCAAACAAAACATAGAATCATATAACCAGAACAATCACTGCACACAGTCGAGTATTTACTTTAGCATTCCATATAATTAGGTAGTCAGTGAGTGAGTGGCTGAGGAAGGTGGGAAGGGCCAAAATACATTTATTACCCTCAAGTACACATCTATGGTTAGTTAAGGATAAACAAGATTCAAACCTTTCATGATGAGAGCCTACCAGCAGGAGATGAGACTTCTCATGCAAGGTAACATCCTGCATTCTAACCCAGAGCTACTACAATTCATGCAAGTATGACACAGCCCCGATCAAACAACAAAACAGCCACAGCTTTCTGTTGCATGTACCGATATGTTTTCAAACACATGAGCAGGAGGGATGCACGAAAATAACTTTCAGAAAATATGGCCTGCCACGGCCTCCGATTCGAACTGCTCCAAAAAGATACAACTGTTATCATTGCTATTTATGTTGGAATGCCCTCAAGGATGAATTTTAACAGTGGCATTAACAGTCACATTTACTTAGGATTTAGGTTTACTAAAAATAGAAAAAAAAAGGTTTTAAATATAGCATTTTGTACAAAATAAAAACAGAGTGAGAACACAATTCTTTTGATATGTTAGTGCAACAGACCTGGCAATGTTTTAGTTAACTAAGTCTCAGCATCCTCTCAGGTAAGATATATTATTTCAGTAGAGATCCTAGGACATGTATTTTTATTCTAGTAACTATTAAAAGTAAACCCCTGAGATAGGCACAAACTGGACCCACCTGTCCCGTGTCACATGGTCCTGAATTCTACACTTCTACCTTCCTGTAAAACATTCATTAGCACAATCTGCAGGTCTAGAACATTTGTTCAGATTTCAAAAATTTCAGTGAAGCTGGCCTTCCGCTTAGGTACAGTGAGAACTCCTGAGCCTCAAAACCCAAATGGCAAATGTAGCAGAAAGCTGTATAGACTAAATCCTTCATGTTTTGATTTGAGAAAAAACCCAAATGCATCAGACCTCACTAAATTCTTAAATATAATTACTTTTGGAATAATTCAAATTTTGTAAAATAATACTAATTTCCATTTTGATAAATAGCAGAATGTTTCCACTGTATAAAGCTCCAGAAATTTATCGGCCAGCAGCTGCTTCAGAACTAATGAATGTGGGTTTCTTTCTTAGCATGGGTGATAGACCCTCATTTTTATATCATGTTTTGATTCCTTATGTCAAAGACCCTGTTCCAATGTGTATTTTGATGCCCCATAAGAAAGTGCAAACCATTTCAGCATGGAGCTGAAACTTGTGCTTGCTTCTATATTGCCACTAAGTACTTCTTGGTGCAAAAGTGAATGTGCAAATGGAGCAAAATACTCAAAGGTTACAGCATTCTGTTCCCGGCTCTGTTAGTTTAAGGCAGACCTCTATTTTCTCCTTTTAAACTGGGTGTGCATTCCTATGTTTTGCGATATTTGCTCCTACTGCCATTGATGTTGAAAGCTTTGCCACTGACATGAATGGAAAGAGGATAAGACTCAGAATGTGCTTATGATATAAACTTGTGATTAACATTAACAGCTGGTAGGGTTTTTTTACCCTTAAGCCTCATAAATACAGCTGAAAAAGCATTTATCTGAAAGTGGAAAATGAGGGCTTAGCTAGAGCTGTGCAAACCTTTCCTAATGAAACCCAGAAGTAGCCTGATTTGAGAGAGTTGCTAGAGGTTTGACATTCAGGCCAGGTTTGCTAAGCCCTCAGTGAACATAGCTGATTTACAGTTTCAGATGAAAACCACATACAGCTCAGTGGTGGTTTTGGCTGAATGATGCTTTCAGCTTTTGCTCAAACTTGAAACTTATTGGGTGTGAACCCACAATAACCAAAACTTATAAAAAAGAAAAAAAAAAAAAGATTGGCATGAGCACCTCGTGGACAGAAACCACCCAAGACTCAGAAACCCAAGTACAGCAAGCGGTAGCCGTGGGGAAGGTATGTGAGGCATTACAGATGTTGAGATCTTGCAGCTCCACCATCATCTGAAGTAATGGCCAAAGAGGTGTGTAATCAGTGGAGCTCAAGCTAACCATATCAGGCATCAGTTGCTGACTGCAGTTTATCCATATCTTTTCCCAGCGCACTGACATTTCCATTGCCTTTTATAATATGTGCATTGTATAGTAGGTGGTGATTTGGTGGTTTGGGAAGTAGCCAAGGAAGGAGACTCAAAGTATAGTGAACTTTCTTCCAAAATTGATGTTGAAATTTGGCTACCTGAAACACATTACAAGTCATGGTTAAATCAGTAGGGTATTAAAAAGGAAATGACTCTTGAGCAGAGAAGTTTTGCTTTTCCCCTCTCTTGCATTGTAATCCTCTGACCAGCCCTAAATCGACTACTAAGCTAAAGGAAATTAAAGAAAAGATGAATAAAAAAATCTCAAGCTGGGCCAAATTCATCCCCAGTGTAGCTTAGCTCAAGTAGAGTTAAATCAATGGAGTTCCACCAGGGATAAATTTGGCTTATTGTCAAAAGGAAATGAAGCAACTATGCCCTCATTTACAGCTATCAACTTAAACAGAAATTTCATTATATGGGAATTTCTGAAAACAATTCCTAGGTAAAAGAAAATTGCTAAGGTTGAACAGCACGTGTGTTCGAAAATTCCCCGAAGTCCACAACTGTCTGCTTACTCAGTAGATACACTGAACGCTAGATAATTGAGTGCACACATTGTTTCAAAGGTCTTATAAAATCAGAGAAGCCTATAAAATGAATAAGCAGATTGCCTCCAGAAATCTCCTTTCTTTGTTTCCCTATATTGAATCTTAAATATTCAATTGCAAAAAATAGTGTTAATTTAAAAGTAGGAGGGCAATTACAGACAAAAATTATGCCAGCAATATCAATTTCAGTTACCTTGGTATTCTTTATTTGATTTTCCCCATTCAAATGTAAAAGTAATGCAGAAGTTCTTAAGCTACACTCTTCTGCAACTGATTTTCTCCATAGTATGATCTGAAGAGACCCTGTGAAACTCCTCTTTACTTCCAAATATAACACTGAATTAAAACTTACACTTAATACTGACATGTCCAAACAGATTCCCTTCTATATATTTTATTATAAAACTATAATACCATATGGATATATTTATGTTCTAAGAGGATCTATGGAATTGTGGATAAGAGGTGAGATGATCTGTTTGAAAACTTCTAGATTAAGATCAAACTAGGTTTAAAACCCCCTTGACCTTGACCCCTTAGAACCCCGCAGTTTTGTTTTTGAATTGGCAGCAAAACTTTCAATCAGAATGCAAAATATTTGCAAGAAATTTTAAACTTGTGCTGGGAGGTGGTTTTGAACACATTTAGGAACTTGCTGTCACAGCCCAAACATTGCGTGTAATGTGACAACGTAGAATATATTTTACATTAAAACCTATGAACACAACTAACCTAGAACTAAACATATTTTCCAAGATTCTGTTTCCTTAAAATGCTAAGGATGCTGAGATGATGATGATATTTTGTGAATGTGCCATGACCACGACTTAGCTTGTCCTTAAAAATATCTGCTCCTTGAAGGCTTGTGAAAATCCTGATCTGAAACCTTAATCTAATTGTCAGCAACTCTAAGAAAGGGTCAGCTTCAGGTTGACAACACCACCAGAGGCAAGTCCATCAGAGTCACCTAACCTAAAAGGTAACTTTTAGAAAGATTCAACTGCTGTAGTGCCACATACAGAAAATATATTCATTCGAGCACCTTTGATGAAGTAGGAGTGGTTGGTATGTGCTGCACATTCTCACATAACAAACACCAAAGAAAATACTCTTAAGACTACTGAAGAACAAGTTATAAATGATTGGAAGAAGCCATTTTTCTTGAGCCTAATGCACATATAATCCAAGACCTTGGTAGGTTATTCGGATAACATTAGAAGCAAAATGAGCATTAAGTATAGTTAAGACAACGTTCTCTAACCCCCTAATACTGCTGGAGTGGTATCAGGAAATCAAAGGCTATATCAGTTGTTCACAGTCACAGGCTAACGCCAGGAAGGCTCCAAACCAGAAGGCATGCCACATTTCGGTCCTTCAAGCCATTTAGGGGTGTTTGCATACAACAGTGCTCACCTGTCACCCAGAGTTGTTAGCGTAAGCATGGTCCCACAGTAGCATCTTTAGATGGTTGTTTTCTCACTATCATATCTTGTTTGTTTTGTTTTATTCCCATTACTAGGGGTAGAAAGGAATGCAGAAAACAGATTTTAACTAAACCGCAGAAAAAGACTAGCCAGTGAGATGTAACAGTTACCAGATGTATATATAAAAACACTGAAAAAGCAAACTATGCATTTCAATTGTTATACTACAAGCAGTGAAGCAGAAATTTCACTTTAAAAACAAAAGGGGGGCACTTACTTCTTTCGTGCCATCACTTGCTTGCAGAGCAATGACATGGCAATTGAAGCAGACAAGGAGGCAGCTAGAGATCTTTAGGAGGAGAGGACAGGAGCTAGCAAGCCATGCAAGACCCCTGACTTCATATCACCTGATTCACTGTCAGATTCTCCAGGCTGAACCTGCAAACGGATACTTAGAAATCTAAGTGCCAAACACACAGCCTCAATCTCGGCTACACGGTTACACCTCTGGAAAGCTGAATTTCATCTTTCTTTCACATATGCCAACCATTTAACAAAGCAGAAAGACAGACAGTTGTGCACAGAGCAAAGAGAATAAACTTACCCAAACTGGGCAAGCAGAGACTCGTGTGCCAACTATCACACCACATTAAGAAGAAATATGTGGTAAGACTCTGTCTGAGTCAGTACAAAATGGGCTGATTCAGAACCTTGCCACAAAGGCTGCATCTAGCAACGTTCTGCGGGGGGTAAACATTTCCCAACATACTCATATCTTTGGCAGGAATAAAAAATATTAGTACATCCACTGGCAGCAAGTGAACCCTGTAATTTACAGAAAGAGTTTTCAAAAGCACAGACAGGTTTGTTTCTTTCTTCTGACTTAAATGGGAGCAACAGAAGACCAACATACAGTGATTTTTCATCTGCAAAGAAGATGTGACAATTGAACATTCAGCAATCTCGTAATGCTCTGCTCAGGGAACCAAATATCTTAAAAAGGGAGACGCATACCAGCCTGCCAATACTAGTAACCCTGACTTTCATGGATAAAAACATCAACTTCAAAGGGACTTGGGGTTTGAGTAAAGAAAATACTAGAATAAGCATTGTGAGACTCAGCCCTAACAAAGGAGAAAAAAATGGTTTCAGTAGTAACATATTTTCAGCAATCCCATAAATCATTTATGCATGCAACACATGCAATTAGAGCCAGTTTGCTCTAAAGTTAGGTCTGTGTATCCATAACAGTAGGATTTTCACTGAAGGTCATTCATCTTTAAAATTTCACTTAAATATTGTAGTTTGGATTTTTTCTTATTTTTAATTAAAAGGTTCGGAATTAACATTTGCAATAGATGAAGTTAGGAATGCACTAACAAAGCACAGCTACTACATGCAGCTCCTAGTAAAACCATTCACCTTCTAGTCTTCATTTGTGAAGACACATGATGTCTGCCAAAAGCCAAAGTAGTGGTCATCACAAGACTGAGCATAAAACTGAAGTATGGATTTTTTAAAAAAAAAAATGTAGCATTTAAGGATTACTTATTCAAGAACGCCTCAGATCTCAAACCTTGTTAACCACCAAGAAACAAGGCTGGCGAAAATTTTTCTTGTGACAACACAAAGAACTAAGAAGGCACTGGTTCCTTGGAAAGATACACATTTTAAAATCCTTATAGCTTCGAAGGCAAATCTTCTAATTTTAATAGCCGAGTTAATCATGAGAGTGAAAGATGTGCCATGTATGGAGAAGGGGGAGTAAAGGAGAGAGAGTGGAATCTCTTA
This sequence comes from Charadrius vociferus, assembly GCF_000708025.1. Classification (NCBI taxonomy): domain Eukaryota; kingdom Metazoa; phylum Chordata; class Aves; order Charadriiformes; family Charadriidae; genus Charadrius; species Charadrius vociferus. The sequence goes on from NW_009649180.1 coordinate 796,481, forward strand.
GGTTACTTTACTGCAACTTTCATCCTCAATGATACTCAGTGCAGTTAAGGAATTCAGCCACAGTTCCCACTGAGGAAAGAACAAAGTGTAGATAGCAGCCCCAGGTTTGAAAAGTTTGCCATCTCTTAAAACAGAACTTCAGCAGAAGACATCTGCAAGTAAAGTGCTCTGCATATTAAAAAAAAAATAATTATGTTAGCATAAACAGTAATAAACATCCATGCTTGTTTTTAAATAATATCCTAACACATGTTAGTAATATAAAGTAATTATTCATAGAATATCCTTTTGATTTTCCAGAATCAGTAACATTTAACAGTAACAGTGAATTCCCTTTAAGCAAATTTTAATTAGGGCTTTACCATATTTAACTATAGGTATATAATTCCCCAAGTGAAAACAAAAACCAAAATGGAAGGGACTTTGATCACATCTCATTCCAAAAATATTTTTGCCTCCAAAGCTTTGCTGGGAAGAAAACACTCCTGAAAATGATACAAATGGTTTTGACACTAGGAAAAGTAAACAAGCAAAATAAAGATGGAGAAATCATGCGGTCAGTTTGCAAGTGCTGTTTATTGTTTGAGGCAGGGTTAAAGCCTTTTATAAAGACAAGAACATATATGCAACCAGACTGAAAGTGACATTAGGTTATTCTAAACACCCTTATTCCCAACCCTGCTGCCTGTAATATGCCATGGCCAAAATGTGCGGAGGATCCAAACCAGACAATATGAAATGAACAAACTAGGATTGCTGTTATTTTGGTAACCAAGAGACGACAAGTGCCCTAAATATTTCTTTTTTTTTTATTTTTTTTTTTTATTTAAAAGGGGCATGTAGTTTTCCTTTATCTAATATCTCCTAGGGCTTCTAATGCGAATTGGCATTTCATTTGTAGCCATCTATGACATTAGCAGAGGCGTTACAAATGACCAAAACATGCCTTCCAGACACCAATTTGTATGGCAAACAGCTCAGAGCTCAGTTTGAACCACAGGTGGTGTGAACTGGATAGTTCTACGTTCATCACTGATTTTCAGTATCTGTTAAAGATTTATTATAGACTTTCAGAGTGAGTGAAGACTTCCGTTTACTGAGTAAGACCTAAACCATTCAGCAGCAGCAAGCTTTCCTTTGTCACTCTGCCAGTGTCTCATTCTTCTTCATCCGTCAAACCTGACTTCACTATTGGCTTCAGTATCCAGTTCAGTTCCACCTGTAGCAGTAGCTGATAATAGCCCCCAAAAGCAGACAACTTCTAAGAACTGCCATTTTTTCAACCAGAAAAGTGAATGATGACTACCAAGTAACTCCAAATAAGCCAAGAACAGCCAGACAGTGATGGCTCTCAACTGGGACCAATATGCACGCGTTTGGAACAGCCCAGAGGTCAGAATTTTTGCATATTCCTTGGCCAATCCCATTGTATCTAGTAGCACTTAACACAATATAGGTATGCAGCATTGGATATTTTTTTTTTCACGGTAACAAGTTCACGATGCTAAATATATCTAACCTGTATATCAGAAAAGCAGGAAAATATGCCATGCAATTTTATTTTTTTTCCACTGAAAATTTTACTTTCTTACATAGACATCAAAAGGGATTAATCAGAAGTCTATAACATATTAGTAAAGCTGTTAATTATGTTAATTCCACCAGTTACTTTTATTGACTTTCTTTCCTCTCTGAATAATCATACCCATCTGGTGGCAATTTTATTTTATATCATTCCTTTTAAGCAATTTGCTTTCCAAATTTAAGCATTTAATTCTAAATGTAATCTCTGTACAAGTTAAAAATATCTTGTGCAACAAACCAGGAATAATACACACTGTCAATATCACAATTGAGAGCTTCTTCCAAGTATATACAGTTAAGCTGTGCCACTATTCTACACCATTAAAAAATGGCTTTTCTGAAGGTCGAAGTTAATAAATGTTGAGATGTAATTTAAGAATTAGTAAATTTTGTTTGTCTGCAAAATTGCTTAAGTCCTTTTCCTTTGCGTATAAACAACGATACAAATTGATAATACTTTGCATGGCCAAAATATTGTCAGCTTATATTTTTTCCCTGTTGAAAGAAAAAATAATCCATCTAGGCTCATTTGGGGGTGGGGGATGGACACCAACCAGAAAAAAAAAATGCTGTGAAAGGATTTGTGTAAGCATGTATGAGATGATAGAAACACAAGCACTTAATTCACAAGGCAAAAAATAAGAACAGATAAGGGCTTTTTCATCTGAAATTATAGGCTCTCTCTTTTCTAAACACTTAGATATCGCCAGCCACTTTTGCTCAACAGGCAAGCTAGAGATAAATGCGCTGGTTTTGCTAAGGCGCCGACCGATGGAGCATGCTCACTGAAGCCCCAGGTGTGACCCCTGCTCTTCTGCGAGCAGCAATTGGACCAGGCAATCCATCACGGTGCTCCTCCTGTCAGGCCGGGTGCTCGGCTGCAGCTGTCTGTCACACTGGTGGATGGGACCTGCTTAAAGGCAATCATGTCAATCTCTATGTGACTACTCAGACTAAGATAGAAGGATGATCTTGACAGGCTTGGCAAAGTCAGCAGAAGGCACTAGAGGACTTTAGTTACATGCTTAAAATTTAGATGCAATTTGTGCTTCTTATGTGGAGGCATTGAAGAGGCAGGAAACAACGCTGTGTTTTATAGCTGGTCGTCTCGGATGAATCTGTTGCCCTCAGAATGTTTTCCATAGTAAATGTAGCGGCATTTTCCCAAAATGCCTACAATAAAAAGGAAATTAATTACAATTAGAACAACAGTGGCATGACATGCAAATAAAGCACGTAGCTAGGGAAATTTGAAGGAGGGAAGGGAGCAGTTTTCTCTTGTCCTGCAAAGGAAAGTTTGTACATTTGAAATATTCAGTATTACAATTTCAATCAGCAGTTTTGAATCCACTGGGAAAACCTGTGTTCAAATACCTGCACGACCTATCCTGTTAAACATACATCCACAAACGTCTTCAAAAAATGGAATGACATAACACCAAGACATCATACACTATATTTTAAATCACAGTACCTCTCTCCTGCTTTTAAAAACCAGAAAGTTAGGGTTGAAGTTACATTTGTACTCTCTGCTACATGTTTACAGGTTTTTCCTGATGATTAAAACCAAAAAGAAAAAAGCAGCCAATAGTTACAGTTCAATGTGAAACCAGGAAAAACCTTTCAAACCTCCACAAAGCCATCCTGCAAGCACCTAAAGCCATCCCTGCTTTGCAGTGGCAGAGAACTGAAGCGACCAGCTGGAATCCACATGGGAAGTCATGGAAAGATATAGGTTTGAACTTGGGCCTTCCTAACGGTTAGCCCTCCGGACTCCAGCATCTTTCCCAGACATACAAATAGTCATTTAGCAAACAAATTTCCAAAGTAGCTTTCCAAACAACACCCCATAAGCAAGATGTAATTACAAATTATGCTAAATATCAATGCATAGAGGGTGCTTTCAAAAATTAGCCAGAATACTGCTTTTGGGAGACAAGGCACGTTATTCTCCGTGGGTACAGGCGGCAAGATGCCTGAGGAAACCTTAACTGCTGTGGGAGAGACACACATACCTGCAGATCCCACTACCTTATTCAAAAGCATCCCCTCTGGTGGTACTAAGCGGTACGTGAAAGCGTAAGTTCACAGTCACATCCCACCTGTGAACATCCTCAAAGATGTTAAATTTTACTAGCAGAGTTGTTCTTTGTGCCCCCAGGCACGTATAGTCAAATTAAAGTCATCTCCCATGCACAGAAGGAAGGTGAAAGAGTCTCCTCTACCTTGGGAGTGCAATCACTGAAATACCTGGCTCACTCACCCCCACAAGGGCAAGCATAACCTAGCCCAAAGGAGACAAAAAAGTAAAGGGTAAAGATGGGGGAGGAGCAGATCCTCAATTCATTGCTGCTTTAGCTTTCCAGGACTCACATAGCAAGTACCGTGCTCACCTGCAGTGTGAATCAAGTATGCAAGCTTTTATACTCTGCATCTATTTTTCCAGTCTAAAGTGCGTCAGATGAGCAACTAAAGCCTTGGAAGGCATGGGCTGTACAAGATTAATGTTAACCCATGCTCTTCTTTCCTTCTAAGACATCAGGATAGTACCATATTCCTATGGAAAAAAAAAATATAAATTGATAGGCCTGTCATTTGTTGTGAAAAACACATTTCTCTTCAGGATAACACAAATGGGGACTATATGGTGCAGTGGCTGATCCCCTTCCCCTCCTCCACAGAGCTTTCTTCAATAATTTCAATTTCAATAACTTCACTAGTGGAGCAGTTTCCACATCCAAGGGATGATATCCTCATTCCTAAACAAGCGTCTAATGAAAAGCAAGGATTTTTTCCCCTCTAAACAGATGATATTCCAAGTCAAACTGCAGCAGGCATTAGGTTGGTAACAAGGCCATTTAGAGCTCTAAATGTAAAGGATACGAACGGTTTATTAATGGCATTCTTCAGACTCCTTTTTCGCTGGCATTGATAAAAGTCTTGTTTGAGGTCTGCCGCATTTCTTAAGGACTGGAAGCAAGACTGTTTATAGAGATGCTGGTGAGAGAGTGCTGTTTGATGAATGCTGGAGACTGTAGCTAGGTGTCAGCGCTTAGAAAATGAGGCAAGGACATGAGGTATTAATATTGTCAATGATCTCTTGACAGGAAAACAGATACTGCATTCACCGTCAGATTTAAATAGACATCAAGTGCATTAATGACAAAAGGGCAGACTTCAAACAAAGGGGGCTGTATGGCGCTGTGCTGAGCCAGTCTCCGAGTTGGCAATAACCTGATCTGAAAAGACACTGTCAGGGCTAGAGACAGGCCTGGGATTGTGTGCGGTGACAGAAAACAGAGATGCTGACAGAGATACCGGTGCCATATTATGCCAAGTATATTCTAACACTGTCTCCAGCCCTAACTAAATCTGACATCATTTCCTATCGCTTATAGTATCCTCCACTGCTCCGGCAGAATATTTCTCCCCAGACATCATTACAAACTCCGCCGTAGTTTTAAAGTTACTGGCAGGCCTGTGCTATCGTGGAGGCTGGGTCTAGAGGCCTAAGGATAACCTCAGTCAATCTAAATTTGGAGTTTGCTGGAGAAGTGCTCTCATTTTCACTGATATCTCAGCTACTTGAGGTGATCTGAACGCTAAAGTGTGAGGAGCTGTCACCTTGAATAAAATCCTTAAAGTAAAGACGCTCAGTTCCCGGGATGTTCAGCAAAGATGTCGGACAGTCTGGCAGCAGGAAATGAAATCCAGCTGCTGCTGCTCGCCTGGGGATAAAGGTGCTTGGGCTAGTGACAGTTAAAGTCAGCTGAAATTTTTGAACTCCTGCAGCCCACAATTGTTTAAATTAAGGAAGTGTTGTCTCCGCAGAGATTCCCTACCCAGGCACACAGCTGTGATTCGATTGCCAGGCATATTACACACACCACTCAGAGAGTCTTGATAAAAGCACGGCTGAAAATGTTGCCATGAGACTTTATTTATCATGAAGGTTATTTGTAAAACAATAATCTTGCTCATAAATTAAATGCGGTGACTGGTTGTTTTTTTTTGTTTGGTTTTTGTTTTCCCTCTCCATTTCCCACCTCCCTTTGGCAACCGCAGAAAACTCGGAGAAATACAAAAGGCTTGTGTGCTGCAATGAGAATTGTGATGCTAAGATATGTCACACACGAATTTAGGAAACCTTCTGCTTCTCTCCTGCCTGTCTGCTGTGGTATTCGTTCCTTGCAGTGCAGGGGCAGCAGTACACTTGTGGTTTTGCACACAGACAAGGGGAGGAATAAGGGGGAAACAATACATCTGTGGCTGCTGTGGTGTTTTTTAATTAAAATATCCAGCACTGGCCATAATAAGCTAAGTATACCCCCTATACATCAAAACAACATGCAGCATCCTGAATGAGGTTTCTGCTCGTGGTTCTTGAGAAATGACAACACAAGGTCTCTTGAGGGATCATCTTCCCCGAATGAGGCTTCTAATTTTTCTTAAGTAGCTGCTTCTACCATCAGCACAAGCTGTTAAAACTATAATTATGAAAAAAATGCATTGGGAAGAATCATTTTTAAATTCACTCTTTATCTTTTAAATGTTTTCCCCCTTCGGAATGGATGTTCTAATTATGCTGGGTAAGTAATGACCTTGCAGTTGCTTGCATGTGTTGTGGTATCAGTCTTTCTTCACAAACACATTGTAATGTCAAGCAACACCAGCTTTTCCTTAGCTGAGGGAAAACTCAATTACCCAAATAAATAAATAAATACATACATGCATACTAAAGCACATGAAAAATTGTTCAAGTCATGTTTGCTCCTTTTAAATTGGGCATGTGTTGCAGAGGGCTATGGAGCAGTTGGACTTCCATAGGCTTTCCCAGAGCAAAAAAAGTTTGCAGATCTTCATGTATTATATGGAAAATGGTAAAAAGAAGTTGCAATGGGATGTGCTAGACCTATAGATCATACAGCTTCAATCACAGGTCAAAATTCAGCTCAGGCCAACAGTGACCTGAGGGAATGGTTGTCTGGTAGCATCTCGTTGCCTTTCTTGATTCATTTTTTTCCTAGCAAATAAATGCTCTACATCTATAAAAAAACCCCACGCCTCAGCCATCACAGCTGGGGCAGCTGTTAGCAACACAGCCTTCTCCAGTAGCATTCCATTTGCTGCAAAAAGTAATTACTAAAACGAAGTAGTCAAGCCAAAACTTTTGCCACCCCCATCAAAATCTATTGCCACATCTGCCCAAGATCCCCCCTCAGGCACCCATTTTAATATCAAATGTTTCTAATAAACCCCTCTGCAAGTGAAAACAGCAAAGTATTCACAATTAAATTTGTTTGTCAAACACATTGGTTTACAGTATACATCAGGGATTACATTTCAGCAGACAGTCCTCTGCCTGTCTGTCAGTTGGGCTAACCACGGGTCCTCATACTAGGAGCTGTGGTCAGATAAAGTGCAGCACTTCACACACAGACTCAATATTCTAGCAGAATTCCACTTCGCCTAACTTTAGTTTGAGTATAGTAACTAAATCCTCCACTGCCAATTTGTATTTGATCCATATTCATGTCTTTTTCCACAACCGGCTGTTGTATAGTTTTGCTATGGGCTATTAAACAGCTGCCATGTTCCACCAGGAAGCTGGGTGCGTCTCAGTCTGGTTATACTACCAATCTGTAAATTGTTTTGAGACCCTTCAGGATGAAATATCAATACCATTATCATTTTTTTCATAGGCACTTGGGCATTTTCTACAATTAATGAACAGAAGTTGCAAAATTCCCTTAAATATTAATATAAGCTTCTTTTAAATGAAAAGAATTCCCTACCTACAACATTTAGAGGAGAATAAATACCTATCTACAAACAGTTTAAAGTCTACAATGCTACCGATTTAGGCAAAACACCTCCATCCATTGAATTAATTTGAAACTCTTAAAAACCTTTTCATCCAAGGGATAAGCAAAGCTGATTTGAAACAAACAAACAAAAAAAAAAAAAAACAACCCACCCTTTGTACAGGAGTTCAGTAATTTTTCATTTTATATTTACCTTCATGGAAATTCTAACAACTTCATCTAGTTGTCTAGTTGACAACAACTTATTTTCAACTCCACTTTTTGTCTTTCTATCAGAAATGAAGTACTAGAGACTTTCAAGAAAATAGGACCATAATCCGTTCACCTTCCAGTAGCACATATGTTACTTTTTTCCTGCTAAATCAGAATTGAGTCATATATACTCTCACAGTCATTTTAGTTAAAAAAAAAAAAGAAAAAGAAAAATCACTCCATCTAATTGTACCTGAGCCATTTATTTTGTAATCATCAAGAAGATTAAAACAACTGAATATTGTAAAAAGTATCAAAATATTTTGAAACACGCTCCTTCAAAATATTTGCTTTGTAGTCCTCAATGAATCACTAACAAACAAACAAACAAAAACATACCAACAACAAAACAACCAAAAAATCCCAAACCAAACCCACAAAAACATCAGCCTGACGTTCAGCCAAATCAGTTTGAAATTGGGGGAGCATATATAGAGGCAAAGCTTCACAGCACACTAGGGTGGGAGCCGGGGAGGGAAGGAGAGGAGTGATGCTAAATATCTAACAGTGATAGGAAAAAAAGAAAAAACAGAAAGTTGACTTGAACCCAAGCAGGGCTCTTTTAGTTCTACTGAGACTTGTGGCTGTGACATCAGGGAGATACAAAATACATACAAATGAAAAAAAAAAAAAAAGGACTTTCTTTTTTTTCCCCAAAACAATCAGTGTTTGTCCAAGTCACCCAGTCTTCTAAGGGTCATTCATTTGCTTTAACATGCGGACATTTGTTTATTTATAACTGGTATTTCATAGTTGCTTATGTAGAAATACATTTTTATAAACAAGAACAATAGTTTGAGCAATTAGAAACAAGAAATCCTTTGCTTTTGGACATCTGTTAGAGCCAATAACAGAAAAGAACAACTTCTTGTTATTGATCCATGTTCTGTAAAATGGACCAAATTTAATCAAAAATTTAAAACTATAAACTTATAGGACAAGAGGGGAGGGAAGTACAGATAGACTTTTTGTACTTCACGTTGTCTTCTGGTGGAACAGAAAGATTGTTTCTATTGAATATGCTCCAGCCTATGACCTCTCGGACACAGGAATCTGAGATCACTTGGAAGACAAGAAAAGCTGTAAAGTATCACCTGGGTCACTGCATCCTCCCAAGAGCAGCCAAGTATGTAACTCTGAGAGGTCCACTCAGACTTTCCCCCTGCCCCAGCAATCAAACCACTGTCAGTATGGAGAAGGTAAAGCTCAACAACTGCAATGTGACACAGGAAAAGAACAGAAGAGTTGCAGCTGTCACTAAAGCAGAATTGCCACAGTGTGGCCACAATACTCACAGAGTGGTCCCCAAATACCCCCAAAGAAGTCCCCATAGATTAGGGATGTGGTCCACTGCAGGTTTCCTGGAGGAGGACATGCCTTCAGTAGCAGACTGCTGATCCTGATTCTCCCCTGCCTCTGTGGGTAACAACGCTAACTGAAGGTAACCTTCACTCTCAGGGGAGATGAATCACCCCTTTGCTCTGCTCCCTGCACAGGGATGCCAAAAAGTGATGATATTTTCCTCCGGACACCCTACAGCATGGGGCACAAAGTAATCTTTCAGACCGAAAGAATTATGAAAAAGCACAAAATCGAATCCAGTCTACAGCAATGGTGTTGGAATTATACACCTAAGCTAGAGCTGAGAGGAATCAGAGCAGGCAAACTAAGACACTGAATTATTGCAAGTATCCTGCACAGACAAGTGCTGTGACATGTCAAGTCTCACTGGCCTGTTTGTAGGAAGGGGGGAAGAAAAGGGGGAGTATGTGGGGAAGCGAGAGCAGGGGAGGGGAAGGAAAGCAGTCAACAGGGAGAGGATGTTGGAAAAATTTGCAATGAAGGTGATAGGAATACAAAGATGTGAAGTTTGCATCCCGGGCCAAGGGAGCTGCATAAATGTTCAGTGTAAACTAGCAGTCAAGCTGATGTGTGATAAAGTGCAGCCTGCTGTAAATACACTTCAGGGCTCCCAGTGCAGCTGGGGATGAAACTTGTAATTTGGAAGGGAGGAGGAAAAAAAAAAGCAAAAAGAAAAAGTAAAAGGAAAAAAAAAGGAAAGAAAAAAAATGCACTGCAAGCTTTTTCTCACATAATCTGTTACTGGAAAATTGAGAAGCTTGTCCAAGTCCGTGGGAATAAGCTGATGAGCTGATACTTAATAATAAACCATATTGTGTCATGGTGTGGAGTCATCTAGATCCATTCAGGCCACAAACTATATTACTTTATACAGCCCTGGCTGACATACATTTAAAGCCCTCTACACATTAAGGAGCCATTAGGCTGACAGATTAAAAGTTATCTTGGAGCTAATGTTTCCATTATGCGTATCCTGGCAATGGAACAATCAACACACTGTTCCTCAGATGTCATACTTTGTTTAAAAAAAGGGTAGGGGGGAGAGAAGGGGGAAAGGAGGGTATCTCTCCCTCCTTGAATGACATTGACATGATCAGCTTTGATCTGGGCATGTGCTGTCTACAGATTCTCTACTGTTGGCTAAAATAGGAGCATTTAGGGCATAATACTTTAAATCATTAACCAGTTCCATACTCCTCTGGGTATCATTGTTACAATTTAAGGTCCTACACTTGGGATTTCTTTGGAATCTTTCCACGCTTATTGTAACCATCATCAGAGAAATATGCTGGGGGGGAGAGACGTCTCTCTCATGAAAATGAAGCAAAAAACACCAAACAAAAAACCCAAATGCTTTTGTTTCTTCAGTGCATCTTTATCATTTTTGCAGTCTCAAATAATGTCATGGATAGAATTAATGCTGAGTTTATGATGAAATATTTCTTGTTGAATATGCTGAAAATTTAAAGCAGATTTTTTTAATTACTGAGACACAAAGTACAGTCAGCTAGGTAGTGTAGTCAAAGAAACCTAAGTGCACAGAAAGCATCAGCATGTTAGATATTACAGGTGAACTGATGCTTAACTTTGGATATATTGAACACCCTTGAAGGGGATGGAGGAAAAGAAGTATGGGTTCACGGTTCTTTCAGTCTTCTAAAACACTTCTTCATATATGTCATTCTCTCATACATGGTCTAAATAAAAATAGTGGTGTAAAGGCAGAGGAAATTGCTGTAAATATCCAATGCAAGTCAGGTTACATCTGTTAAAACACCCTTCATCTCTAAACCAATGTCACATGAGCTTACTTGCTTTCTATTAATGACCAAATAGCCCAAACAGGACTAGCAATTTCAGTAACCAGCAAAAAGCCACTCGCCGCCAAAACAGACCCTTCTCCTCGGCTTCCCTCCCACCAGGCAGCTTCAAGCCGAGAGCATCAGCACTAGAGGGCAGCATGCATTTGTCTAAGAAAGGACCACACCAGCAAACTAAATATTCCGATATGACAATTAAAGCAATACTGTTTGTTAGTTTTGCAGCCAATTTCTTGTTCTGTCATGATCAAAGCCTATATTTATACAACCTCTGCTTTCAGCCTTTCGCCCAGGAGCCTGACTTCTGGTGGACTAATCTCAGTGAGCGTCAGTTTATGTACACAGATGGCTACAAAAGGATGTCACTGGGTAGCGGTCTGAACAAAAGGCTCAAAATGTTGTATGGGGGGAGGTCGTCTACACCACCGGCTTCCACTGCAGCTGGGGTGGCACTTGTTATTCTCTCGCATTCACAACTGAAATTCTAGCACTGTTTTGAACAATCTTTCTATTACTTTTGATAATGCAACAGTATGATCACTGACGTGACGCTTTTAATATATTCAGAATGGTGGAGGAAAGGAGGCTGTAAAATCCCATCCCTACCACATATTAAAGTTCAGCTGTTCAGTGTACACTCACCATATTCACTTAGAAGATTTTCAGTTAATTTGGCTAACATATGCAAAAATGCCATTTCTTGAGGCTGCTCTATACTTTGGGCTACATTCTACTAATAATACATTAATCAGCAATGGAGTTAAACCATAAAGAATGACAGGGTCATTAAGAAAACAGAAAGTAAGTACAATTATATTGTACTTCACAAACTTTAGCCATGCACAGATTGCATTAGCAGTAAAATGTGAGGGGGGAAACGAGGGAAGTAAGCTCTTTTAGTAACTGAGATAGAATTAAACAAATGTACCATGATTTATGGGGCAGAAAGCAAACTTTTGGAATAATTGTTCGGAAAGTCTGCAAGCATTCCAATAAAATTACAAATTCTTATGTGAAAAAAAATTTGAGCAGCAGGGCCCTTCTGGAGAGTTTAGACATAAATTTGGCTCATCTCATGAGTAAAACTTGCTTTTGGATCTCAAATGTGTTCCTGCTGGAGGAGTTCACATTAGGAAAAAAAAAGCCATACAAAATTCAGTCTGGCTCAACTGGTTTGAAATTTCTCAAGAGAGTCATCTGAAATAAAGACAAGTTGCTTTTTATTTTTAAAGCTGGGAAAGAAAGTCTCTCAAATAAAATTAAAGAGCATAATGAAATAGTGCTGCTGTCACATTATGATACAGTTAAGGGAACCTTCTTTGCATGCCATTACTTGCTCCTTTCCACAAGCCCTTACTCAGAAACAAAGGAAACATTTAACTAATTGCTAATGATAGGATTGCTATGATCCTTCCTAATACAAAACCAAGCATTTTTTAAGAAGCTGATACTACAAGGCTCCGGATTCCCTTGATTTCCAGTGGAAGCTGAAGGCATTTGGCACTTTGTAAGACACATCCGGACCCCACACAACTGGTGAACTCCTTTCTCTCTTCTATAGCTGTTGCTATATGGCACCAAATGAAATCAGAAATGCATCTGGATCCAAACACGGGAAGTGTTCAGCAAACATCTAGTTCTCTGGACTAAGCCTGGGCTTGCCTCTTTGCAGACTTTTGTTCTATGCTATACCACAGATAACACCGTCTGCTATTGCTAAATACTTACTGGCCATAGTCTAGTTCCCAAACACTGACTACCTCCGGTACTGAGTGCCAAAACGTTGTCATTGTTTCCTAGCCTCAATTCTTTTCCCCCTTCCTCAGCTGCCTATTAAAAGCATGCTAATGAGAGGGAGGCTGAAGGTTAAATCACAGTGGACAGCAGAACGTAGTTTACAAGTGCACTTTGAGCCTCTATGGTAGCTTTTGCTAAAGATAAAAGATAGGGGGCTAAGAAATAGCTTGAGAGAGGCACATTAAAACCCCTCCATTAGGGTCACAGTCATTAAAGTTTAGTCAAAGCACCGATGACTTTCTAACAAGTATTATGCTTAGTAAACGTTTTCCACTGGAGCACGGATATTGGTGAGAGCTTTTGGAGTGTGTCAGCTAATCAGTATTCACCCGCTTTGACAGCTTGAAATATTACTCACTTATTTGGCTGGTTCAAATTTGTCAGACTTGACTATGTCGTAAGTTAACATGTCCCCATATTAAAAAGGAGCCAACTGGCAAATGTGCACATTGGACCTAATAAAACACATCTGGCCAAACAATCAAGCAACACTGATCACTGTATCACTCACAAGCACAAATTAACAGCGACTGTCTTTGAGACTACCAAGCTAAACAGGAAGCAATAACCTGCTACCTACTACTTTACCAAATATCCTTTAAATGGTTAACTGAAGGGTAAAACCTCCACCACATTCTGTTTCTGAGACATTCAATTGCTCGGTTAAAGCTGCATAAAAATTTCAGATGTCTCGCGTCATTTGTGACGACAAATGGGAGAAATACTTAAGACAGAAGCTGTCCCTCAATCCAGAGAATGTTGTTGGCCAAGGAAGCCCCATCTGCCACAGGAAGGCCATTTAGGCAATGCCTCTTACAGGTAATACTCTTCACCTTTGCTCTCAGAGTGGGCGCCATTAAAACAGAAAGTGCTCTGAAGGCAGCAGGTAGCCCAGGATGAGACCATCACAGGAATTCACAGTGGGAAAGCTCATCACGTACAGTCACCATTTGGTTAAACGTATCCAACAGTAAGGTACGTGGCTGCTGCTGTTAAGCCTGGGGCAGCACTGACCAGTCTCTGTCCTGAAGGAGTAAGAACTTGGCACACTGACTTCCACAGCATCCTATGTGCTCTCTGACAGAGGCAACGCACAGCACAACTGTCCTACTGAAGACCTCAAAGATCTCAAAAGCAGTAACAAAAAATGATACAAGAAAGATCTTTTCAGGGATAAGTAAAGCTTAGCCACTTACGTGTGTGCAGTGAACCCTCTGGTCCTTTCAGAGAGGCTCCTGGGAAGCAGCTATACGCTACTGAAGTATTTCAGTCTTTGGGCAAAACAAGCTTGACATCCCTGTTGGCATCTCTGCTGAGAACAGACACTGGCCTTACTCAGAAAACATCAAACATGGCTTTGTGCTAGCTATGGCTGTGGTGAAGCTGAATACTGAAGGCAGGGGGAGGAGAGGTCACGGAGGAAGCAGTAGTTAACGGGGTAAAGCGAGTGTTATAATCCCCAAATTGCAGTTGGACTGCATGTTTTCAGACAATTTGCCTGTCTAAACCAAGACAGTATCATTTTTCTTTCTTCTAGGAGAGGGTTAAGAATAATCTGAAGCTTGGAAAATGGCTGCTGTTGATACTAGTGAGGCCTTCTCTTTAACTAGATCCTTCAGGAAAAAACAAATTAATCAACAGCCAGCTGAAGTGGGTTTAATGATTGCATTCTGCATACAATCAGCTTTTCCCTTTTCAAGGGCCATCAATATGTCAAGGGAAGACATATCTGAAGGATATAGCTCTTAACATCAAGGTTATCTATTCTCCACAAGGCTCCCACTCCTTACTGGGCTGATACTTTACACTGCCTGTGTCTAACATTTTCATCAACTCTGCAATCAATCAAGGTAATAATGTTGTGCAAAAAATCAATTAACAACGCAATTAAACTTTCCTTATTATCTCAAAGGGCTGAAATAATACCTAAAGGGAAGATAGACTCACTGAATGCAGACATCCATAACCCAATGTGAAAGTGAATTATGAGGTTAGACAGATGCAGGCATGTACTGGCGCTGTTATTTTCAAAGGGATATATCTCATCCAGGCAGTGTATCAGTCACCACCAATCCCATACCCTAAAATTCCAAATTACTTTTAAGAAATATACGATGTGCAATATCCAATTCATATTCTCTTTTAGAGATAAACCCCCCAAAACCTGAACAGGAGTATTATTCAAAGACAAAATGATCTTTCAAAGAGAACATAAAATATAAAAGCTATAATAACATTTACATCTGTATACCACCCATGTCTGTAAATGCAGGTCATCAATTATACATAATCTGTAGCGAATAAGGAACAGAAGAAGCAGCACAACATTTAAAGCCCAAAGGCTCAAATTTGCAAATACCTTGCACCAAGTACACTGAAGGAAGAGCCCCAATACAAACACATGCAGCAACAACGGCAAGGACTTAAGTATCACTCACTGAAAATAAGACAGAGTGCCTATATTATTTTGTAATTACATTCAACCCTCATGGAAACATCATTCCCAAGAGCTGAGAGTTTTAAAGTGCATTGGAAGCAGACAATTAACCCCTTGCTGTTGGGAGGATTTGGGTTTTAGCATAAAGACGTTAAGGATTGGGGGCACTCAGCACACCAGCACAATGGAGTTAATATAGTTTGGAACCCAGGTGCAACAGCCTTGTGTCAAAGATGCACAGAGGAGGATTTGGGGGAGGGAGAAGCAAAGAGTAAAGAAAGAACACATCTAAAATTAACTACTATATGACTGACCTTACTAGTCCCCAGGGACAAACAAAAAAAAAAAGTTATACAAAGAAAATGACCACGACCAAACCGGGTGTTTTGTGGGTTTTTTTGACACCTATCATTTCCTATCACACAACCTGAGCATTCCCCCTCAGCCCCTCTTAATCATTTCCCAACACACACACACAGCCTTCAGCTTCTGTTGTTTTAATTCAACATAGGCAAAAAGATAATGAAAACAGAAAACATTTAAGGGAAACGTATGTCAGAGTGACAAGCTAGGATCACATCCTGTAATAAGCTCAGGAAAATTTGGAAGCGGAAAAGCTTTCCCTTAAACACTGCACTTTGAATTCCTCTATTAAAGGGCGCTCAGTGTGTCTGTGTTAGCAGAGGTGTTCTACAAAGCAGTTCTCCCAGCAGGGTTTGCTTAAGCACATAACAGCTGCAGTTTAGAAATGGTCTATTCTTACAATTAGCTCATGTAGTGCAAGTGGCTTGTTTGGACCAAGAACATCTTTTTTTGTTGATAAGTCTCACTGGTTTTGTCTTTGTCTTGCACTTCCTGCTCTTCCCCCTGCTACCCCCCATGCTGCGGAGTCGGTCATGGGTGAGACACAAATAAGTGAATTCAAAACTAAATTTTCCACAATTTTTGAAACATTACACACTTTTCCTGCATGGATTTGGGGCATTAATATTATTCCAGGATTACAGAATTCAGCCATTACTATCTTAACCTTTAGGAACATAATTAATATGTTTTCATTTTCAATGACTTCATTGTGTGTCTATCAACTGGCTGTGTATTTGATTCCACTGACGATGGGGTGTGTTGGATTTTAAATGATGTGCTAGCACTTCTGTTCCCTATATACTCTAGTTTATGTGTTATTCATGACTTGCATTTGGAGACATGGATGATACACAGATGTAAATGTTATTAAAGCTTTTGTGTTTTAGATGCATTGTGAAAGACTTCTTTGTTTTCAGATAATTCTTTTAACCATCACAAATAACCAGCAATACATGACATTGTCTTGAGACTTTTTTCTTTCCTGTTAAGCTTTTTGATGAAGAGATTTTTTTTTTCTTCCCTAATGTTCTCTCTTCATCAAAATAAAATACGGGATAAATTGACAGACAGCAGAGTTACACCTGCAAGATAATGTAGAAGTAAACCCCTTTTTTGTCATACGCTCATTATACAAAATCAGAACCAAAAGTAACTTCACTTCTTAATAGCTGTCAGAGCTGTGGGTCCCAGTTCAAGGCTGCTCTGACTGGCAAAATCCTCAAACTGCTTTCACCCTTTAACACCACATTCGTATTCCTGAGGAATTCAAAATGAACATGGTAAAGAAAAATGTACTTTGCCAAATCATGGTTCTGTATCTTCTTTTTCACTTAGATTAAAATAATTTTAGATTAATAGTTTTGTATCACTATTTAAAGATTTTGACTATGTGACAGGCATACTGTGTATCTTTATTGCTCTGGTACTATGTAGGAAAAAAAAAAAAACCCGAACACAAATATGTACTTAAATGCACGGTACATATCAGCCTTGGAAACATTATCCAGCCAGTAGTCAGAGGCATTTTTTTTGATGGACAGATAAAACACCATTAAATTTTTTCATCATCGCTTATTAAGGCAAAGGGTGAGCAGGCAGACTTGTGTGTCTGGGCTGGTAAATCTTCAAGACAGTTGTGTGAGGCTGCTGTGCTTAAGTACATATATACACCCACATAACTTTGAACTAAAAGAAGTGTGCTCTCAAAAAGCCATGTTTAATCACTAATAATTCTGTCATTTGACAATATTTTTTCATACATCCTTAGATACTGTCTCCCAATGAAGTTGAACCTCACTTCAGATGTGAACTCTTGGACTTCTCACATTTTCTGCTTTTTGCTTTAAAATAAATCTTTTACAGCAGATTTTTTTGTTGTTGTTGTTTCTGTATTTTATCCATTAAGCCTATAATACATAGCAGCAGCCTCTGTACAGAATTTAAATATTCAGAAACCATGGTAAGAGGGATTCCCTGGCTGAAAATCAAGCTTCTTGTTGTAAAAATCTAACTTGGAGTAATTTAGTCAAATGGTATAAGGGGTTGACCAAGAAAATGACTTATTATGTCTTCTGCTGTGGGAGTAGTGTGCTGAATAGTGGCAGCTTGCACTCCCCAACGCACCATTTTACAGAGGACTTCATATTTGTTGTGAATAGTTACTGAAAAGAGAGTTTTCCATCTGACAGAGAGAATCAATCTAATGTCACCCACTCTTTACCTCCAGTTTTCTACTAGCACCACCTCTGTCTGGTGCAATCTTGTTAATGTTTTGCTGTAGATACCTGCTGTTTTACTTCACATGCCACTAAAGCTTACCGCCTTTGAGCAGTTTTGGAAAACTGCTTCTGATCTTTATGAAACAGTAGACAATTTTTGAAACTGAACCAAACTGCAAATTATTTCAGCAGG
>NW_009649180.1:814369-928390 GCF_000708025.1 Charadrius vociferus
ACACTGCAACCCTGCTTCTAAGTCTTTGATGCTTACTTATGACAATAATAAGTCTCCAACCTTCCCCTTCACCACTCGCATTGAAGCCAACTCAGAACTAGTCAATAGACCATTTCTAATGGCCATAAAACACTATGTTGTGCCTCAGTTGCCTTGCACTGCATTCCAGGTAAATCCTAGCCATAGCGAGGTGCGGCCATACAATGGAAGGAGCAACCTGCTCCCTACTGCAGGGTGTAAAATCAGGAGAAAGTAGTATGTCTAGAAGTATCATCACATTAGGCCATACTGGGCCCTTGAGACTAGGAAGCTATTCTATTTGGGACAAATGACACAGGGTCAGCAGAAGAGGGGGGAAAACAGACCGTTTTTGCATGGTTTTAATCTTCTGCTGCACTAAGAGCTCCTCAGCCCTCACGGACTGTCTGGCCAATGTACTGATTTCAGTCTTTTACTTTTCATGGTGTAAAGACATATTTGTTTATGGGCTTGCTCAAAAATGTAAATAGTTCATCATCCAGGGAGTAGACAAGAATAACATTTTCAGATGCTTCTTCAACAATTATTTTATTATCAGGAAGCGATGTATGATCTCTTATAAACACGACACCATTAGTCTACAACATTACATTCACAATATTAGTAGCCACCTTATCTGAAGTAGAACTTGATGTCACATAACATGGAGAGGTTGAGGTAGACATTGCTGTTAAAATAAAATTGCCTGCCTGCGAAACAGAAATTGGACATATCAGGTACCTCTGTAGTAATATGAGATTTCTGCCACTCCCCCAATGCACTTTGTCTGCCTTAAACAATCTTTGGTAAAGCCAACACAATATGCCTAGAGATCATGAAGTTGGAGATCACCATGAAACCTCTACCAGATGACTCACTGCACTGTTATTAAGAGCAATTATTTAACTGAATGGAATTATTTTAGAGAGATGATGAAGTCAAGAAAGAACCAGTTCAACCAATCACCAAAGAAGCAAATAGTGGCCCACAGGCTTGAGACCATCCTCCCTTTCTGAAGTTGTTCCACGGTATACATCACCAGAAGCTTCAAGAGACCACTCTAGACCATCAAAAGTCCATTCAGGTAAGATCAGCCAACAAATGGGGTGCTAAAACAGATTACAGGAAGATGGTAAAACACGATCTTCCTTTTTTCTTCCATTTATTAGAGCTTTTTGTTTAATGTGGAAGAAGTTTGTCTTCTTATAAGACCAAATGATATGACAACAACAGTTTTCTTAGATAAAGAAAATAAATTCATGTGGTCTTTCACATAGTCAAGCAACTGTGCAGGCCTGGTGGATCTGGGAGTCTTGTATAGCCTCCTTCCCCATTTATAGCAATGATGGGTGAGTCCTGGACACACATGACTAAAATTTATTGACTTCAAGTGCAATTAATATCCAAGCCTCTGGGAAGCTTATACAAAGCTATTACTCTGATCAAAGGGGAAAAAAAGGACCATCAAATGGTTATTCTGAAAGTTATTTTTCTGTTTTTCTTTGTCTCAAAAAGGAAAGGGGGAGGGGGGACGACTGCTCCATAATTATAAATCTTCTGAAATTGTAACTCAGGAAAAGACTTTTCAAATAAAATGTTTCCCAGAAAAGAATATTTGGCAGCAGTTGGCTCTTGTTTTCCCTAATAACCATTAAAAGTCTGCCCTAGTAAACCATTTTACTGCAACGTTTGAAATGGTAGAGTTTACATTTTATTTAATGAATAGTTGCAGAGCATTAAAGCAACATCTCGTCGGCAAAACAGCTCCTTATCCTCGCTTTGTCTCAATTGGTTTTTTTACATTTCATTTTCAATGACATGTCAGCCGTCTCTCACCAACCTCAAAGGAAAGTTGAATGCAGGGCTTACAAAGTTAAGCTGACATTTGCTCTCTTCCAATAAAAAATATTTAGTCCATTAAACATAAATACCTGTCATTATGATACATGGACTGGGTACAAGCCTCCCGTTTCCCTCTGATGTTTATTACATCCAAACAACTGCAGTGCCTGCATGTTTTCAACTTTAGTGTATTGATTAAACTTTTAAATGGCTGCCATATAACCCAGGGACATCAGGAAGATTAATTTGCGTCAATGTTCATCTGTAATTCATTAGCCATTTATTCTTTACAACCACATGGGCTATCAAGAAAATGCAGGCCATTTTTCACTCTGCACAGGCTTGGGAACAGATCCTGAAATTTGTGCTGCATACAAATAAGCTCCCCAGGCCCGGCCACTTAAACTGCTTGGCTTTTCAAAAGTTAAAGTTGGGAATAACAGCAGAAAAAAGGGAACATAAAAAAAACCAGAAATGGACAAAATATACGTCCTCGGGGTCCTAGGGATTTAACTGAGTTTGTCCACTGTCTTTTCATCCATGGATTATGGTTTCTTATTTCAGTCAGATTAAAATAACTGAAACTTGTTTCTGTGCAAAGGCCATAAATAAAATGAGTTGCACCCCCCTCTAATATCTTCTAAGATGCAGTTACTTGCGGAAAGCTAGAAAGCGGCAGTGAAGTATAAAAAGCTCATGCCTCAAGGAGCTTGTAGCTGTGAATCTAAGAAAAGGATGCCGTTTTAACCAACTCTCACATTTATTGTGGATTCCAGTCCTGCCTTTATTTGGTAAAATGCCCAGCTAAATATTGGTGTGTTTCCTTAGGGTAGAGGTAAGCCATCTGGCTCCTTGCTTTGCCCTACTGACCCCTTGGCACAGTATGAAGTGCATATTAAATAAGGAAAAGGAAAGAGAACAGCTATAAAGCAAACAAAAATGCACATGAATTTTACATTTACAACATGGAAAGATCAATGAAATGCATCCTGGTTTCTTTCCTCTTCGCTACCTATAAATAAAGTAGTGTCACTGAGCGCATAGTGGTAGGGCATTAGACTCATTTAGCCTAATGGCAGTAATCTAGATTCCAAAAACGAAGATCTCGTAAGACAAAACCGACGGGTTCCCTGTTGCAGACAGGAACATAAGCATAATAGCACCCTGTAACAAACACAGAAATCTCCACAGAGGCCTCATACATCATTTAGGATGTAATGATCTCTACCTACAGCAACAGTCACTCTGCTGCCATTTTAAAATCTGGATTTATGCATACATGCAAGGAAGAATTTGCTCCTGCTATCAGTGATCGGCTTACAGTTAAACACCAACTTGGGTGAAGAAAACCCTGGAGAGAGCACCTGAATCTGGCCCACTCTGGGTGCAAACGAACCAATACAGTAAGCTACACAAGGACGTTGCTTCAGCAAGTTAGTGGGACTGAAGAAGACAATAAAAAACAAGGCCCTGGAACTCTGGGAGATGATTTGCCAGTGTGGCCAAATAAAGACTTCCTACAAAGATTTAGAAAAGGCAAACATTACGTGTGTGAATGACAAAACATCTGTCGTGAACATGTTGTCCGGTTTATTGTAACCCTCACAACTGTAAGGCCGATGCCACGCTCACCTGCCTGCAGGGTCTAGCCCGGGCTCTTCCCACCCGTAGCCAGCTGAGAGCCCATGGCAGGACGCTCTCTGCTGAGGCACAGCGGGGAGCAGCAAGCTCTCATCAAGCCCAGGGAACACGCAGGAGGCGTGTGATCTGTAAAGCAGCAAGAGATTTTGGCCTATCTCCTCCAGCAGCGTAGCTCCAAAGAAATAAATGCTGCCATGCTGTTATCTTATCAGCCAAAAATCTGCCATTTGGTGCATGCCTCTGCAATTCATATACCATATAGGCAATCTGCAGGTGGCATTGCTAAGCAGCATTTCTCTGTCAGTTGACTGGCTTGTAAATGCCCCAAAATAAGTGACCTAAAAATAAATTACTAGATACGCAAGGATATACTCAAAATGCTTTTGTGTTTTATTACATGCTTGAAATTCAGACTGAGTTCATCGAAAGATTCATTATGGTTCATCAATCTCACAAGCAAACCCGAGTTGATTTGTGGTTTCATTTTGCCCAAATACTTACTTCTAATAGGCAGAAGAAAATTAAATAAGTTTTGGTCAGATATTTGGATTCCTTTGAATCTGAAAGTTGAGTCAAAAAGAATGTTGGGAAATGAGCCAGTTACAAAGCCATATGCACAAGGAAAAAAGTCCATTTATCCAAATCTGGAGAGTTTTATGCTGTACACATAACCTGAGTCACTCTGGTCTGCATCTTGCCCCACTGCACAAGGAAAAGATGAAATCTCAGCTCCAATTTTTTATTTTGCTTTGGTTTTGTCAGCTTTAGTTAGACCTTCAAAATAATTTAAATATAAATTGTTGTAGTGAATTAATTCCCTGCTATGACAGGAGACAGACCAGGAACTTCAGCAATGGAAATACCTGGATAACAAGTGATTTGGAAATATTGCAATATTTACTTAGCCTAAGTACAAAAAAGATGCAGTGCAAACCCTGTAACTTAATTTAAGAAAAGCAAAGCAAATTATAGCACACCCATGGAATTTACATCGCATCAGGAAAAAAAAGAAAACAGCAAACTTTAGATAGTATGCAAAACAATTGCAGGTGTCCTAGAATTCAGCCATTAGAAATTCAGCGGAAAAATTTTCAACCTTATTTCTGCAGATATCAAAAGCTACCTCATGGTGCTCACAAAAAAGAGTGTTTCCTTAGAAACTTTCACCTTTATTTTTCTGTTTGCTAGCATTAACTTACAGTACAACACAGTTAAGATGCAGCGAGAGCTTGGGGTTCAGTTCTTTAATGTGCCCAGTATAACATCTGCAACACCAGTGATACAGTAAAGGAGTAGAAATCCCAAAGGCAGGCTCACCAATCCCAGCATCTAATTAAATCTTGACAAATTAGGTACAGCAACCCAGGGGATCATTTGCCATTGTGCCCAGGCTGTAAAACTTCTTTCCCGGGAACGTCCCTTACAGGCTGCGTGCCACGGCTCTGTGGCACAGGAGCCGGCTGGTGCAGCTCGCCATCGCGCCCGGACTCTCTCATGCTGCAGGAATCTCCAAATGGGAAGAGTAGGTGGCTTTGAACTCGTGCTTACACCACGGGGGCCTAAAGCAGCGAGCTCAGGACTCAGCCATTTGTTTTCATTTTCATATAATGATGTGTCTAGCTCTCATGGTTGCACAGAAAACTGTATCAACTCGAACCATATGTTAACTGAGGCAGCAATATGTTCTTAAATTGGCAGACAGCTCAAAATGACAGTTCAGCAAGATGTGAACTATTTTCAATCATCTCGATAGGGTGTTAACTCTGAAACCTAAACATTGCCTGTGTATATATATTTTCTTAACCATTTCACTACTAAATACTTTGAGCAAGATAGCTAATCTGTTCCTCCACACTTTTCCAAGACAAAATATCCCAACTTCTAATTTGAAAGCATCTCTCTATATAAATTGGCCTAGTTACATACTTGGCTCAATCATTTTGAACATCTCACAATCAATGTATTTATCCTTACACAATCATGAGGCAGTGAAGTGCTTTCATCTCCTTGTTACAGATGGAGAAAAAAAAAATGCAAGAACATGATAAAAAGGAAACAGAACACAGATCAGCTGAGCTGAAGACTTTTGTCTGAACCAGTAGATTAGCCTTTCCTTTTACACGGAAGTTATGTGGAGACAGCAAAAAATCCACTGAATTAAAGTAAGTAACCGAGGCTGAATATTCAAGAGTAGCATTATCCATACATGTAGCAGATTTAATTTTTGAAAGGTTGTGTGCAGTTCAGTTTAAATTAATTCAGTTCTTTCACTGAATGCCATAGAATTTCCAAGGATTTGCTCAATTTAAGGCCAGCTTACCACAGAGCACAGAAGCTTGTGCCCTTACCTCTAGCTGGTCAACTTTATTAAACAGTGTCTTAGCTTTAGGCTATAGCACACAATAAAATAAATATAAGACAAATGCAAATTTTAAAACCAAAAGAAGTTGGTCAAATAAACACAGGATATGGATCAGTAACACTTTTTAAAGTCATACCTGTCTAAAACAATGTACAAAAAAAAAGACTTAAAGATGCGTTTATTTAGGTCTCAAGTTCTTTCCTTGCACTTTTTCTTCTTAGTTTTGTGGCCAATCAGGCAAACGTGGTGGCAGCCAGTATAATTGAAACTGTTTTCCTACCCAGCAAGTACTTTAGTTTTTGAGTCACAGCAGTAAACGCATCTGAGCCGGGAACGGAAGTTGGCTATTTATTACTCAGGTGACAACACAGGTTACAAGTACGTAGATAGCATGATACAGCTTCAGCCTGGCCAGACAACATGGGCAAAGATGGCTATGTGTCTTGATACCAGCATAAGTCTCTTTCAAACAACGGACTGCAAAAACTCTATCTAGTTTGTGAAGTATTTTGTGATGAAAGGCACTCTACACATGTAAAATATTATTACTACATTTGCAAAATGAAATTTCTAAGAGAAAAAGCACAGAACACGCCAACAACAATAAAGCAATCAATTGCAATAGGATGCAATAACTTGCAATAAATTGCTTTGTAGACAAGGATTAAATTGTTTCAGCACCAGCCACCCAATCCAACTTAACTAACAAAGAGGAAAAAGAAATGAGAAACATTTGCCTAAAAAGCTCATAACTGTCAATGTGTTCAGAACACCAGCATGTCCTGCTACACCTAATACCTTTGTCAAGGTGGCCTATCTGGAACTACTCTTTCGCATTCCCTGCAGACTTCAGTTGCAGCGTTTCCCCACAGACTCTCGCTGTATTTGCCAGCACTGGATCTCTGCTTGGGGTCTGAGTTTGAGACAATCCAGATCCACGCACACAGCCCCCCTTACCCCGCGCCCCCCTTCAGTATCACTCATCGCAGCTTAAGCTTGTCTGCTTTGCACTGGCAGTGACCTGGATGTTGCACATGCTACAATGCAATAAGAGAACAATACCGGCAATAAGACTGCTCGTGTGATGTTGGTTTTTCATAAAGATGTGCTTAACCTTCTTCCAACAACATTATTGTTATAATATTTTTTCTGTGCACTGATTCTACAAATCAGCATTACATTATACTAAAAAAGAAGTGTATTTGGTCTTAAATCCTTGTATTAAGCATTCCCTTTGAACAAAGGCTTTAAGAGCTTTGGTTTGCTACTCCACCAGATCTGTTAATAAATCACCATCTCAATTCCTAATACTTTCTTCTATTAGCACATAAGGATTGTAACTTTCTCGTCTCCTTAAAATTTAAGCAACGGCAGAATTGGGCCTCAAAATGACAGTTAGAAATTCAAAAGAAGGCTGATTGTCCATTTGTGCCATGGCCTTTGCCTTGCAGCACATGTTCTATGCAAGACTGGAAAATAACTACGAATAACATTTGGTAGCAGACTGGAGAGTTACCATTTGTCTTCATTTCCATGGGACAGGTCAGTTAAAGCCTTGGCTGTCGTATACAAAGCATCCAAAAATACTTTCGCTTGTTAAGTAACAACATGGCACTGTGATGCAAAGTGGTGACTGAACCACCCTTTGGGGACACAGTCACAAGAAGGCTCTACACTATGAAGCAGGATTGTATGCATTTTAATGGTTGATTACTCTTCTGCAACACGATTTACTACAAGAATTGCACATTATACCACGAGTATCACAGAAAATCTTATGAATGTTCATATCATGATATTTTTAAATTAATTTAAATTATTTTACAATTAAATTTATAAAAGTCTCTAAATCTTATTTTAAACTAACTTAGGTGCTTGAGAAAAAAAGAAAAAAAAAAAAAAATCACACACAGGCCCAAACCCACAAAGATATTAAACTGTCAAGAAAGAGAACTATTACGCTTTTTTGAGTTAACAGCTAGCACCTAAGATCCCTATAGTGCGACTGTAAAGAAAAATAGATACCCAGAGGCTAAACCTTGTGTTCTGCACTATACTGCAATGGTGGTCCCCACGCACATCCCTACACTGGGAAGAAACAAGCCTCTGCTCCATATCCCTGACCATGTGGGTAAGAAGCTGCTGCACAGCCTCTGGTGGGACAAACTTGAGCTCCATGGTGCTCCACGGGCAACACGTTCCCCAAGCTGGGCTGTGGCTGGGGTGCACTCGCTGGAATCAGGACAACTGGGCACATCACTGAGCACTGTGACCCGCAGCATAAGGGAGAACTAACAGAGAGGATTCCCAACAGAGGTCATAGTGTGAGAGAGGCAGGTGAAAATGAATTGCCGGATAGCACTGGAGAGGTTGAAGAAAATTCTGTTTCTCTCCTGGACATTCAGAATACACTCCAACCCTGTGACTACCGTGCCATTTCTCTTCTGCCTGGTGTTTTGGAGTGAATGTGTCCATGACCCGCATTGAATTGCATGCTGCCCACTCAGCCATGCACTATTACTCTCAAGGGACTTGGAATTTGCAAACCACAAGAGGCCAAGGCAAGGAAGGATGAGGCCGTCAAAGCCTCGGCACAGCCAAAATGGCAGCCTCTGCTGGCACAGGCAGCAGCAGAGCATTAAATGCTTAGGCAACTCCACTAATGAAAACATAGACAGTTAGAGACTTTCAGTCACTTATGCACCTGATCAGCACTTTACGTATTGTTCTCTTGCTCTTAAAAGCTTTAACCACAGTGATCCTGCCCTTAGAGCCTAGCGCTTAGCCACTTTAAAAACACCTGCCCCTAGAGTTTAGATGTATGCCTATAGAAACGAGCCCTGTATACTTAGCTGCTTCTACTGCCTTCACAGGGGGTTGGTGCTAGCACTGGAAAATGAGCCCACTTCATTAGTTGCCTAAATTGGGATTTACAGCTGGAGTTTTCAAAAGAACTTACCACTACAACTGTGGCTGGACATTCAGAAGAGCTTAAGTCCCATTAGGCAATGAAAAGAAGCAGCCAGCATCTCAAAATGCTCTGTGTCCAGCAGCTTACGCTGCTCTTCATTGACTAAAGAAATCAGAAAAATGGGTCCAATAAAATTGCCAAATTTACCTTAATTAGGATGTTTCCTTACTGCTCCATTACTCAAATTCAAAACCATTTGAAGTTTATTGCCTGTTCATGGCACCCTGAAGAGGGTTTTCATTTGCTGAGCATTCGGCAGCTTACAGTGTTCTCAGTGAGAGCAACTATATTAATTTATTTTTGAAAATACAATTGTGCAAAATTCATTTTAGGCTCACATTTCAAAAACCTTAACCTTCAAGTATGACACAGGTCAGAAACAAAATACACCAAGGGAATACTTTACTTCAACAGAATGGATTACATCTGAAAGCACATTTAGCCTCTCCTCCAATCCTTTCCCATGCAGTGGAGGGGACAAACGGACAGCCTGGGGTCCACAAAAGACACATTCTTAGACAGCGTTTTGCACAGTTCAAGAACATCCATAAAATGACAGCACTGCAGTACAGCCTCACAAATTACAAAGAGGTGTTAAGATGTACTGTGTTATCTGAAAGTAGATTTAGAACAGCAAAACTTGTATTTTACAGATTTTTGCTTTAAAAGATCTTTTGAAAAGCGGCTGAGTAAGTTTAATATCTTTTTTTTCCAACGTGAACACCTTAGTTTATTTTTTACAAGCAAAGAGGCCTAATCTGTGTTGTAACACAGCATCTTTGTTTAATTTCAAAACAGAGTACAACCCAAAACAAAACCCAACCTAAACAACAAACAATTATTTCCTGTATTCCTACAGAATGAAGATGCCAGTACCAAACAAAAGTAATTTGATAAGTAAATTTCCTCTTTTCAATAAGAATTTTAATTTCAACACAGCCTTTGAAACAGGAGAAATATTTTTTCCTAAACAACCGTGCACAAGAAGGACTAATTCAACAATACAGAAATAGTTGGGAATTGGAGCCAGCACCTTTCATCGCTGAATTCAATTGCTTAAATACAGCCTGTTTAGTAATGTAAAAATAACTACATTAAAACCTAATGGCAATCCAGCAGCTTCTAAATAGGATTTTGCAATGTTGATATGGTTTCTATGAGAAAGGGATTCAGTTTTGCAGACACAGCAACAACCATCGGTACCGAGTCTCCTTATTGGGCAGAAATGACTGGATATGGACCCTTACCCACAGAGGCTGTCCTTGACATCAGCAATTAGAGGTGTCTATACTGTCACTAATTCTGTTGTACCTATTCAGGGTTAAAACTCATTTCAAGGCGGTTGTGTCTTGCTTTTTTATATTTATACAACAGTCTCGCAAAAAAGCCTGGTGGGGCAGCAACTGGAACTTAATGAAGACTTGCCCAGTCAGATTGTTTAACAAGCAGTTACTAGCTCTTTGGTCACAAAAGTTAAATGATAAAAAGGTATCAAAAAGGTTTTTAACATCTCTCCAGTACTACATAGAATAAAATCCTAGTAACAATGCTTTTTATTCTGAAGAGTCCTGTCCATTGTATATGTGGGCAATGACTGCGAGTTGTGTCCATGCATTGTGTTTTTCACACAGGACGTTTTATCTACATTGCAGACTGCACATTGAATCTAAGGCTCAGACCACAAAAGCCCACATTACTTGTCAATTTCCCTGTAGTCAAAGTCTATTTTGCTGATAGGTTAACTCTGTAAAAATTCTTAAATCAGGTTGACACAAAATAAGGCTGCCTCTGTAACGCTACTTTGGGAACCATGGATTTGTTTAGATTCAAAAATTGATAATTTTTTTCTTGCCTTTCTTCCCCCCCCTTCTTTTCTTTTTTCTATCTAAGCTGCAAAAATCAGTCTCAATTTAAGCTGAGTGTTGAACCATAAATTCTAAGAGTCTGGCAAACCATTCACCTCAACTGAAAATAAAAGGCCGACAGGACTCTGCTTCTATGAAACTTATTTTTCATTTTTAAACTATACATAAAGGGGAAGACAGAATTCTACTTTTCTATTCCTTTACCTACTTACAAATGTCAGCTGATATTCAGTACTTTTCTAATCTTTAGCAAAGACATATAACTGAAGGCTTGTAGGATAAACAAGAATTCTTTTTGGACACATGCTAAAATTATCCTTATTCATATGAATTCAGCTTGCAAATGTCATCCAATATTTATGTATTTATTTGAAGAAACAAATTATTTGGATAACTTCCCCCAAAAAAAAGTATTCTTGGTTTCATCTGAATTTCAAGGTTCAGAATCAACTTTGCAATCAACAGCAACTAGAGGAGGAGGAAATACCAGAATTCTTGCAAGAAAATCTATTCCAGCCCAGCTTTGAGAAAAGCTGCAGAAAGGATATCTAGTTTGGCTGTGGTCTAAGGCATCTATACCTAAAGATTCTTGTTCTGACACAGCCTACTGAGTATTTCCACAACTTAGCATTAAAGATCCAGATATCACCAGCTGAAAACCTTTCAATGGTGTGAAGAAGCAAGACAAAGAAAAGCAACACAGAGCAGAAAGAAGGTAGATGCAGCATTGAGGATTTAAAGCATCAAAAATGGATCTTAAAGACTGAGTGTTCCTGTGGTATCTGTGACATGCTGGTGTTTAAAAAGTGGGGGGAGAAGAGACTGGTGAGCCAAGAGGAAAAACTGGTCTTTGAATCTACGTTCCTAACTAATTTGTTTCGAATTCTGCCACAGTCTTACATGTGAGAAATGACATTAAGGGCAAAGGGTTACAGTGCAGAGATAAAGCAACAAGAAGGTATTTAAAATACTTGCCAAGAAAAAAGCACTCATCTGATAAAAATTTAGACAGGAAGGATGCCAAAAACCAGGAGAGACACAACGGAGAGATTTGATGAGGTGATTGCTGCTGCAGTTGTCAGGCTTGTCAGTAGAAAGGGGATGCCAGATTTTAACTCAAAAATAGTGTCAGCTTAAAAGTTGCCTCTTTTTTCACCACATGTTTCTAATTAAGATGACATTAGGAACTTACTTCTGGCAACTATAAATAAAACTGTTTGGGATTTAGTGTAAAAGATTAGGTAGAAGGGTTTTTCAGTATCTTAAAATAGAGAACGAAAAAGAAACCTGTTATGAAGCGCAAACCCCCAACAACTTGTGCATCTGTCACAATCCAACAATAATCTCAAGATGGTTTTGAATTTGAATAATGGAACATTAAAAAAAAAAAAAAAAGACACTCATTAAGAGGAATTTGACAACTTTAGTGAAGCCATTTTTCCATTTTACCTTGAGCAACTTTTATGAGATACTCTTCAGATTAACTGCATTACTTCAGAAAACTACAAAAACGAAGCTCCTCGTACGACTCTAAAAGATGGGAGACTGAAACCTAATCTTACTTGGCATTCACAGTTTTTGCAATCACAGCCTTCAGCACTTTGCATATTGTAACATAACATCCTATCTCTAATTCCTCATCTGAATAAGTTTACTGCGTTACATCTCATACACGTGTCTAAGTCCTAGGCACATTGAGAGACTACTGCATTAACTGCGAGAGGCCACACAAAACAAGTTACTGAAATTCCCTTTTATGTTAGAATTAGGATGTTTCTAACACTAGGGCCAGCCTTTGGGGTTGGAGGAGGCAACAGGAAAGGATAGGCTTTCAATTTACAGACTGGATCTTCAGCTGGGGTTAGTCACAAGACTTGGCTGATTTACACGAGGCAAGGATCTGTAGCCATGTTTTCACTCTAATGAGGTCATAATTAAAATAAATAAATAAATAAATAAAATTAAAATTTAACAGGCATTTCCAGGCTAACAAGAATGAAGTCCCTGGGGACTAATGAAGTCGAAGAGGTTTATAAATCACAGGTTTATAATACATGCATAGTAAATCTCTTCTATATAAGAACTGAAAAGACATTGTCATACTATCTAAGCCTCTTCAAATTCAACAGCCAGCCAGTATTGTGTTTAATTACTGTATCCAGTGAAGCTATACACACACCCTACCCAACCCAAGCCTGCTAAACTTGTATGAAAAATTCTGTGAGACAAATAAAAACTTTCAGCACTGCAAGAAAGAGATGTTTCTCATTTTTCATGCAATATACATCCACATCTTTGCAGAACATGGTTGTTCTGGCTCTGGACAGAACCACAGGTGGACTGAAACCACACTGGAAGTGGCTTAAGGCTGGGGAACCATTTACATGAGGTATGGGCCCCTACAAAGGGTAAGCACACAATTCTATTCTTCTGATTCCTCTTGGGATGATTTAACAGCAGCAGAAACTATTTTATTAGCACAGGCAGAGAACGGCTGGTGCACAGAGAAGCATTCTGTTTCCTGCTTGCTAGGGTGGGGACGCATCATGTCCTTCTGCCTTTCAGGTTAGCAGATTGCTTTGCTGCTAGAAACAGCAGGCAGAGAAGGAAACAAAGATTTGTCCATAGCCTACTCACCTACATTCAAAGGAAGACAGGGAACGCACCACGAATATAATGTTTCCTTCATTATGTTTGGAAATGAGATATGTGGAGGCAGTTTGAGAGAGTGAGGAATCACCTGCAATCACCAAGCCCCAGGATAACCCTGAATGTTCTCAGGGTCAGACGGAAATATATTCTGATTAATGGCACAAATGCGGACTCAAAAAATGTGAATGTATCTCTTTTCACATTTCCTTTTCCTGGAGAAGCCATAAGCACCATATAAAAGGAAAGAACAATAGACACGATACCCAATGGAATAAGGGAAAGCATAGCTACATCTTGCAAAAGACTATAAGGGAGATCCAGGTCGTTACGCTATTACAGAAACAGCAGCAGTTTTGACATACACCTAAACTGGTCCGTCTATCAGCGAAGAAAAGCTTTTAGCTTTGGTGCTGTTCCATTTGAATGCAGCTAAACTGCTTTCAGAAGTTGAGCAGATTTCGACATACTTACAATAGCACCAAGTATAAAGGCAACAGGCTTGGAATATGAAGGTTTGAGCCAGCTGCTGCTGGTGAACTTCGGTGAGTGGCTCAGCTGAGACATCCCCTACAAGCCCTTTCCTCTAATATTTCAAGTTTTGCCTATTGTTAAGAACAAATGCTCATAGCTATCCCTGCACATATGGCACGGATAAGAATCAATGCAGAAGCAGACCGTTTGATGATGTTCCATGTTCAGGACAACACTGAATTTTACAATCTAGTGTTGTTGCTGAATCTATCAATCCTGCAAGCCATGACAAAGGGCCACTAGAGAAAAGCCTGTGCCTATTTAGGATGCTAATCCCCATTTCAGTTTCCAACTGCTTTTGACATCCTTTGCTGAGGGTCACTACCATTACATCTGAGCTAGTGGAATAACCTGTGCAAGACCCATCATCTGCTCCACTACAAAGTCAGCTGACTGAACTTGCAAAATCTTCAACGGTGAGCTAAGCTAACCTCTTCCAGTTTAGCTGTGACCCACTTTAACCTTCTGACTTTGCCCATAATTTGTAACATTGCAAACCAGTGCAGATGTTTCTGTGGTGACCATCACACCACAGATTTAGCTTATAATGTTCAAGGCGATGCCATGCCTAGATTTAGAAAAATCCTGCCTGTTGTCATAGGCTGTCTCTTCACTACAGAGATATATCCATGTTTGCATAGCCATATCACTGTAAAAGACAATGCAGGAAGGGTTCCCATTACAGCCTTGCTACGAGAAGGTCAAGAGCTCGAACAGAGCGTAACACGGTGTGATATGAAATAACTCCCACCTGAAAGTAAGAAGGCATCTCAACACAATGGAACACTACTTTAGCTGGGAGAGGGAGGAAAAATAGTAAACTTTCAGTAATAAGTCAGTTAATGCTATTTGCTACAACATGTGTATTACATGACACTATGCAATGTAACATTCACTCCAGTACTTGGTTTTGGTCCTGTTTGCTTAGTTCCACCACATATTTGATTTCCTTCTTACAGCACAATTAATTTCCCTTCTTTCCCACCCCCAAACTGAATAACTCCCATGGTTGTTGCATATATTCATATAGCAAACTAAAGAGCAATGTACTTATATGATCATACCAGCATGGACTTTGCGCATGTTATTCTGTGAAATAGCCCAATTTTCTATAAGCAAGAAAGTAATGCTCCAATTTTTCAGCGTTCACCCCACCCTCCTCAACCTCCAGATAGTCCCTGACACTTAGCTCTAAATACTTAACAGCCCTTGTGCCATCATGCTACAAACCAGTGCTTACCCCTTATCTCCTGTGAAACCCCCATAGCAATCTTTAAAGAAGCTAATGATGAAAAATTAGAGGCCTTACAGAATAAGAAAGAGAGCTGACCTTTGCCAGTGTGAACTGCCCATGCTTGAATGGAGTTCTGTGCACATTCAGCAAAACTTTTCAAGCCTGTACAGCTTTGGTAGATGGCCAATATTATCCTAGCATTGCTTTTCAGAATAAAATTGACAATCTTTAATCCTAATTTGAGTTCATTGCACAGCGCAGACATTTGGGATTGTGCCATTGTGCAGTAAATTGTACTCCTGCTAAGTGAAAAGATGAGAGAAAGAAATACCTACACTTGGATTTTTAAGGCTAAAACAGAACAATCCTTTTCCTTTAAAATCTAGCCTATATAAGGATGAACAGAAAAACAACTCAAAGGAAAGACTGAAAAGGAACAAAGGACAGATGACTAATGTAATAAGGATTACTTACGGTCACTGTAAAAGCTATTCTTAGAAACGATGCCACATAACTCAATCCAGAACATTTCCTAGGTTAGAAATATGCACTTAAATCTTACAAAAATGATTTTTAACTGGATGTGACTATAACTAAACCCAGTTACAATTAGAATTTGGAACAACAGATTTAGCATTGCCCAAATTAGTATGATTATTTACAACCATGAAAGCACAGTAAACACTTTCTAACAAATCAAAATGTATCACTAAGCTAGACCAGAAATATATTTTGGAAAGCTGCTCTTCCAAGTATGTTTTAGGACATGTAAGAAACATATTGTTATTTATCATGAACTGTTAGCAAAACTTTGCTCTAGCTTGGTTCTCAGGTGTAAATTAAAGTCAGAACTTCAACCTGCTGTTCCATTCCCAAACTTTATTTTTGTAGCCTTTTGAGGCTCTCACTCCAACACAGACTTCTGTGGTTTCATAAATGGTAAAGACTTCAGTTTTTCCGAAGTTATACTGTCTCCTTCCACTTCTATTAAGCAGAAACAAAGCAAACAAATCTTAAATTTAAAAAAAAAAAAAAACAAGAAACAAAAAAAAGGCAAAAAACCTCCAAGGGATCACTAAACCAATACCCTCAAGAGTTAATGAACAAACAAACAAACAAACAAAAAGAATCCCAAAGAAAGGGCATTTACAAAGGGAGAAAGCTCTTTCTATTTTCAGATTCTGTTGGGGTGAGTTTTTTTACTTTTGTTTTTATATAAAGGCAGGGGAAGAAAGACATGAGAGCAAGTAGTGACTGACTAACGAAAGAGCCCTCCTTTCTACCACATGCAGTACCAGCAATCAGAGATTCATTCAGATCAGTTACTTATTCTGGTGATGGTACTCTAGGACTGCAGCCCTCTTTATGTAAATACAGTCTGGAATAGAACAAGCAACAAACAAATAGAAGATGAAAGAAAATAAATATTGTTTTTCTGAATTGTATATATAGGGTTATGTCATACAAAAATTGTTCAAGGACACATATATTAAATTTGCCAGAAACCTAGGCATACACGCGTTCACTTTTGCTTAATCATTAACATGCAGAAATCTTGCCATACTAGATTTAGGCTTAGAATTACTGAAGGCCTACAGAATTGTAGATGATTTTAAAAAGGTTAAGAGAGATTAAGTTTCAACTGTCTTTTCCAGTTCCAGAGCTGGGGCTCATCAAGAGAAAGCAGTGAGAAACAGGTTCAAAACAAACAGAAAGATATGGCTCTTTACAGAAGAAGCAGACAACCTGTGAAATTCTTTGCCAGAGGCTGCTGGGCATAGAAGCTTATATGAACTCCGAGTGAGACTGGAAATCCGTTACAGGTTAGTAAACAAACTTAGCTGAAAAAAGTCAAATGCTGCAAGAGTCCTAAGGGGAAGTATTATATATACTTGCTCAGTTCCTCTCCAGACATCTGCTTCTGACCACACTTAAAGAGAGAATGTTGGACCAGTTGAGCAGCTGGTCTGAACCAGGGAGGGCATTCTGCACATTCTTATGTTATGCTTTGGGAAGCACAGGATCGCCATGGTCCTTTACTCTGCGCCAGCTTATGCCTTTTTTCTTGGTGCAGTTCCCCATCATGCACACCACTTATAGTCCCTATAATGCTTTCTCAAAAGCATAAAAATTAACAATCATTTGGTTTCCTACTTTAACACAAGGAGTTACAATTAGTTCTATTCTTCTGGAGACTATTCAAATTTCTGTTTTCATTTAGTTTGGCTAGGGGGTATCATACATCTATGACAGAATTAAAAGCTCGGTTCCTCAGAACATCATTCTGTTTGCAATGCAACCTACCATTTTACCAACCCGACTGGCGTGCTTTCTTTTTCAGAAATGGCAAGGTAGTAACAGTAGACATATTTCTACACAGGTTCTAATGATTTTCCAATGCTCTTCTCTGAGGTCGTATTTCAGGCATTTTACAGACAAATATACAGATACAGAGCCATGATACAGACAAATATCAACACCTCAAATAAAAGTGGAGATGACAGCTCTGCTAAACACAAAAGCACTATTTTCCTATACACAGATCCTCACCACAGTCAGAAGAGTGACAGACGCTTCTGACTTTCCACCCACTGCAATAATCTAATAGTGACTTCCTAGTCCCATACAAATCTGTAGGATGCCACAAAAAAATGCCTGACTGCAACTGCTACAGCTGTTCAAAGTTGATAGAATATTTAATAGATTATTAATGTGTATGCTCTGTTTAATTTTCTGCCCTGCTGGCACTAATATTTAATCAGATTTTTGTTATATTCTTCTCTACTAATTGAGTTTACAAAACCTTGATAATCATGTGCAGCTGACAGAAGAAATTACTACTTTTTTTTTTTTCTCGTCGTCCCTGTTCTTTATACTATAGATTCTTAACCACGAATATGTTTCCAAAAGGAAACTGTAGGCATTTAATAGATTTTACTCTTCTAGCTAATATATCCCCTCCATATTTAAATATTTTCAAATAGATTTTACTCACAAGCATAAAAAAAATCCTCTCCCACCCCCATTTTGCCTTATATTGTGTTCTTTACTTAACACCATCTGAGTGATAATTTCAGACAGAGCCTGTCACTAACGGTTTATCTTTTGAATCCTCCCCTTTTCAATTGCTCCATCCTTTCAATTTCTTTTCTTTAAAGGCACTATTACATTGTAACTTTCCCTAAAGTTTTTGACTGAGCTCATCAAAACCAAAAGAACGGGAAATGTAATAGAAAGCCAACAACTGCATTTTTTAATTATCTCAAAATACATTTAATCAGAAATATTTTTAAGGATGCCAGCAATTCAGATAAAAAATGCTGTCACTATATTGTACGACAATGCCAACTCTCAATACCTGCTTTTCAAGGCAGCATTTCTTCCAGCTATACTATTCCTTACAATAAGTATATTTTCCTTCACTTGTATGCGTCCTTAATATGATTAAAAACTAATAAATGCAACTAAACTAAACCATCCAATTACAACATTCCCTTGGATGATCCATCACATGGGAAATCTTGTATTCACATGATTAGGTGCTGCCTTTCCATACAAGCAGGATTTACCCCCTTTCATCTTTTAGTGCCTTGAATATAGGCAGGATGAACTAGGCAGAAGCACCTTGATTTTAAGTAGACAATGACTTAAAAAACTCAATCCTGTAGGGGTCAGCAGTTATTAATGAAGGGTAAATTTCAAAATTAACCACAGAATGATTTAAAAGGCATTTGTTCCTGAATGTTCTTCCTCTTCTTTCTCAAATAAAATAGATTAAGAAGGAAATTAAATTCTTCAAGAAATAAATTTTGACTGAAGTGAGAAATCACACTAAGAAGCTAATTTAAGAAAGATGAAATTAATTTTGGTGACATTTATTCTATTTAGCAAAAATGGCGACAAAACATATAGTAGCTCTGTTACCATGAGATAAGAGGTTAGTAATTTAAGGCTGGGCATAGCTACAGCCTATAACGATTTAATCCTTCTGGTACAACATCCCTTGTGACCTATCATTAAAGGTTTAGAGTAAAACTGACAATTATTATTAGCTGGTAATTGGATTTTGGAGATTCAGTATAAAGTTAGGATAATTCAAATGACTGTTGACATTGGAAAGATTATGTAAACGCTCTGAATCAGCTGTATTTATCAAATTATTTAGTTGGATACAAAAATCTAGCTTATCACTATCGTCTGAAACAGAATGCAAAATGTGCAAGATTACTGCAGTATGCTTTTTCAAATTAATAAATAAAAGCAAAGAAACAGTAAGAAACTCTCCGTTAGAGGAAATGTAGACCATATTAGCATCTATCAAAATTTTTAACTAACCTGAATTACAGTCAGTGAAAAGCAAATTTTTATAAATATGTTATCCTTAAAACAGAAACTACTGAATGTATCAAAAATCTCTTGGTATGCCAAGAGAAAAATGAAGAGAGTATGGTGTACTATTTTATTATATGGATTTTTAAATATCTATCCTAAGTTTTAGAAACTAATAATAGAATTGAAAACACAGCAATCTTTACAAATTCATAGGGCATTAAAAACTGTTTTCCTTATAGCTTCAACATTCTGGTTTCTATAACAGTGACGCGTATGTGCACGTACCAGTCCTGCCTATAACTCTGTATGTTGGAACAATCAAGTTCTTTTGCAGGGCAAACCACATTTTCTATGCTTGGTTCAAAGAGATGGTAGAATCTAAGACTTGCTTTTGTGCATCAGCACAACACCGATCTTTCATTATTCATGATTCTTTAACAACCACTTTCTTAAATAGACACTTTGGCATCATTTTGAAAACATACTTGATAATATCTCATACTGAAATAATAAACCCCAGCTTCAGAACTTGAAAATTTCTCTTTTTCTGATATTTCCCCCCCCAGTAGTTTTGGGGTTTTTTTCTTCTGTTAGTATTACCAGTGCCCTTTACTTCTTACATGGGTGGTACAATAGACCAATATCTCTGGGTGCCATAAATCACATCTGTCCTCTGAGCAGCAAGTACATCATCTAAGAAATACACTCTGAATAAAACTTTCAAGACCTCAGGATCCAAGGTCCGTTTCAGAATTTTGTAGAACGCAAGTCAAATGCATGAATTCACTGTGCAAAAAAACCAAACAGAAACCCAAACAAACAAACAAACAAAACCAAAAAAAAAGAACTACTCCTTTAATGGGTATAAAAGATCCAGTTATACTGATTTTTGTCGATTAGGGGTGGTGGAGTGGATTACAGTGATCTCCATTAAAAAGCCAATATTCACACAGAATTATCACATAAATGTGTATAACATCACAAAATCACTTCCTATTTTACAGATACTGCTTGGACCTAAGTGCTCTCAAACACTAAAACTAGTCACCACATTAATTTTGCTGTAGTGTCCAGCTTCCTGTTATTCCTGAGGTACTCAAAGTCTGTTTGGTTTTTGAACAACTGTTCATTTACAAATATTTTACTTATTCTCTGTTAGGCAACATTGCAAAACTGAGTGCTTAAAACTAAGCTATTAAGTCCTTGTTTTGGTGTCCAGCAACTTTCAATGACTTAGCCAAACTGAGTAGGAGCTGCTGATTATCTCATGTTTCAAAATCAGCCTGCTTGTTTAGATGTCTACAAGGGAAAAAAAAAAAAGGGGGGGGTTAACAACTGATGTAAATTGTTGCTAGAGGAAGGCGCATTTGGTGTACAGAAACCATTTTATTCACCCTACAAAACCCAGAAATGTATTCCCTGTTCCTGAACACCATTTATTGGTACTTTCTGTATTAAAAACTTACTATGGCTGTATAGGACAAAAACTCTGTTTTTAGAAAGGATTTAAATATCCTAAGATCTGTGTTCAGTCTACCAGAGAACATTATAATATTGATATCTTCCATGAAAGAAAATTGCAAAATAAATCCACTTGCGTTCAACTAGACTGTCTTCTCTAAATTTCACCTTACTATAGTTAGCATTGTAATCCCGCTAAAGAAGTCAAAGTCAAAGCGCCACTTAAAAAAAAAAGTTAGCTTTCCAAGTATGCCAAAATAGGAGATTTCAACATTTTGCTCTGCAAATAAATCTAGTAAAACAAATTCTGAAGACTTTAGTTCTCTGGAGTAAAACCAGTAACGAAGATTTCTTAAACTAATATGCAACACTCCTTTGAAATGAGCATAAAGTGTAATCACTTACTTTATCTATAAATGCTGATGCTTCACCAATTAGGGCCTGATTCAGTGAAGATCTAAGGCAGAGTATGGACTTGTTTTTAATGAGCTAATTTCAACCTACAGCACGTACAGATCCAGGTATATAGCTTGAAGACAATCATGCCTGTACACATATGATCCAACAATTAATTTGTCAGATTTCATCATGCAGCAGTGAAAAGAGCTCAGATCAGTGTGGCTGCGTCATTCACTTCTGTGTGGAAGAAAGACGTTTCTCCCTGATTGATCTGTACATAGACTAATAAGCATGACAGATAAGGTAGGAAAAAAAATCTTCCTGGAGAGGAAAAAAAATAGCTGTTTTCCAAATAAAATTGAGAGCAGAATCCCAGTGAGCCATTTTTTCCTCTGTCGCCTAAGAAGTCACAGGTAGAAGAGTTTTCAGGTGGACCAAGGGTAGATACAATGGTGGCTGAATATCCAAACTCTATTTCGGTACATCCCCTTTTATACCACATCAACAGAGCAACAATATAATCACTTTCTTTACTGCATCCTTCCTACGTATTGCCAGTTTAGGTTCCAGCTTCTCTAGAAAAGTGGCAATCTTTCACAATGGTCACTGAGCATCTGGCACAATCAGACCCTGAGTTTTTGCAGGTACAAATTACAACAAAATTGAAGGAAGTAGATGTGGCATCACCCAGATGCAGGGCAAGACACGGTGGCCTATCAGCTGTCAGAGGAGGGAACATAAAAAGAAACTATCAAACTGATTTAAACTATCTTCTGGTTTGAACAAAAATCTCATGTCTTGATTTGGAAGAGCAGGCTAGAAGAGGCGTTATTTCAGGATGAGGCCACAGAAGGAAGCCATATGAGCTGTGTACTAAATTGATATAACACATCCACATTATGGATATCCCCGATGACCTCACACCTTGGGTATGTATATTGAAGTCTGCTGCCAGAAAAAGAGGAAAAAAATAAAATAAAATAAGGAAGAGCATGATGACAACAGTAGAGGGTTGAAGGGTCATACATTCCCATACGCAAATAGGGACGACAGTCAAACAAGCTATGCCACAGAGTTTCAGCATTAAAAAGGAAGAATTGTAAATCAACAGATAAACTGTAAATACAATCTGCACCATTATGAATTTAAAGCAGGAATATACATACTAACATCAAATTACTATAATCTAAAAAACTAAATGATAGTAAGAGGACAATATATCTTAGGTGAGAATATCTAAGTTTGAGATGACTCAAAACCACGGAAAAGTTAGTATTCGGGCAAAGATGGTCAGTAAAGATAGAGATTTTGAGAAAAACTTAGAACTGGTAAAAGAGGCCAGTTTTTCAGATCCCGGTGCTGTCGTCTTCACTTACAGAAAAGCAGATCACTGGAAGAGCAGCATACCGGAGGATTTAGGAAATTGTCTGGAGAAGGTATGGGACATACTGAATTTTCCTATCTTAAAGGTCTATTATAATATGACCAATAGTATATGCAGCATTGGATTCCTGCAGCTTTTTTGCTTTCTGTTAGATATCCAAAAAGTTTTTTCTGCCTTTATCTTTGTTTTGCTCACAGACAGTGTCCTCAGACCTTACCACTGTTATTCCTCCCTTTGTAACTTCAGGTATGTACATCTCAGTAGGCTCCTCTCAGGAGCTACTAGAGAGGACCCACTAGAAACTTCAGACTGTGTGGAAGTAGACTACTTGTGTAATTACTGATTTCATGAATAATTTCACAAATGAATCATCTGCACTTTGCAGAGTACAGTGTGTACACGTACATGTTGCCTGGCCCAAGTACAGATGCTGCCTTCATCTTCACAGTTCACCACAATTTTTGTAAGTGACTGTTCTACAGGTCCTCATTCTATTTGTGATCTATACAGACAAGTGACTACTCCTACACAAAATACCAGTGAATCTTAAAGGCACCTTCACTGTGAGGAATCTGGGACTCACCTGCCTTTTGTTTTGTTTTTTTTCTGCATGCCCAGTTCAATACCACCACCACCATTTTTCTTCGTTTTTTTTTTCTGCATGCCCAATTCAATACCACCACCACCATTTTTCTTCCAATGGACTTTTATCCCATACCATACATTTTAGGAACTGGTAATGACTGTAAAACCTGTTGTTGTAGCTATTTGAACCTCTGACTACTCAAACATAAGATGATTTGTTTTTTTTCCTTAAGCAGGTGATGTGCAGGTTCAGAGATAAGAATACCTGGATATCACTACTACTCACTGGCTTACAGCCTTTACACATTTAATAAATCCAAGTTAGAAAGCATTAAATCACTGTGGTATTCAGTTACGGTCAGAGCAACCAGAGACTAAATGAAAACATTTAATTTCCCCAGACTAGTCATTCAGTGACTTCCCACAAAGTGCCTCATCTATATAATTTAGCCATTTACAATTATGCAGATAGTTAACAGTGCTTTCTGAACTTAATAACAGAAAGGACATGCATCTACATTGGGGGAGGGAGGCAGGTAGATGTGCATTTCTGTTCCAACTAGTGCTGTTATCAGTCATGGGCAAAACTTCTCAGTTGTGAAATTAGAAATAGCCTTACGAATCTGCTTTAAAATTTGGAATGTGGTCAGTAACAGCAAAATAAGTCTCTACACCTGTAACACACAGATATGTGCACCTTGAGATGAAATGACTATGAATAAAGAACTGTCATCACACCTTTTACTGTTATGCCCTCATGTGCTTGGCAGCACATCCTAGGAGTCAGTAGCCTGGCACTCAGTCGGAAGATTTCAAAGAAACGTATGTAAAATTTAGAGACAGAAAAATACCCATCCAGCTTACCAGTCCTGCCTTTCCATTTATCTTGTTTTTCCTGCTTTTTCAATGTCTTCCACTCCAATTGGAATCTTATTTCACTAATGCAGGATTTCTCTTCAACTTTTTACAGATTCTTCATAGTTCTGAAACATTAACAATGTCATCCCTCCTTCCTATTCTTTCTTTCCTTCTGTATATAAAAGTTTACATGGCCCCAAGAAACTCTGAAATTTGGCACCAATTTTGTTCCCTCCTGTATGAACCTATAACATTCCGATGTCTTATCAACAGCACTCTCTTTAGTGCAAAATGAGGACACTGATATCACGACTAACGTCAAGCAAGATGGATTTTTTTGCTTTCTCCTTGGGAAAGGATATGTGACCTGTGATCTCTTTTAAAACCTCTGTTGGCTTAAGAACATCAGGAGTTCAGGAGTAGAATTTAAGTCTTCATAAATCATCGGCAGTCTTAAATCCCATTTTGTTCCATCTGAAGCGTGCTAAATGTAATTGCAGAAACTAAGAAACACACATTGGGACACTAGTAAATCAATCTTAAGAGACCCTTTAAGACATCTTGAACTAATGTCTCTTATGTTTTATATACTGCTGCTCTGTTTGCAACCTCCACCGGGCATAAGAAATTAGACATTTTTAGGGTTATTAAGCATAACATTTTCACAGCAGATCAGCATGAAGTTATTTGGCTGGGGCACAGGTGTTTCTTTAATTATATAACATTTGGAAAATTCACTGCACTCGGTGACCTTCAGATCACACTCCTACTTGTGTGGTTTTGTAGGCTCACACAAAGTAACAACATAAGGACACAGGTTGTCTCTGGACTTGATTAAGTGTTTTCTTATGTTGCCCTTTATTATGCTTTCAGTGTTTCTGGGAGCGGGTAGCTGTTTCAGTATTCCTGAAACAACATACATTTACAGAGCTGGTGACTGCAAGGTGGGAAGTTGTGCTAGCTATGAACAAAGACTGTTGCAGAATTCAAACCTACTTTACG
The DNA here is from genome assembly GCF_000708025.1 of Charadrius vociferus. Taxonomy (NCBI): domain Eukaryota; kingdom Metazoa; phylum Chordata; class Aves; order Charadriiformes; family Charadriidae; genus Charadrius; species Charadrius vociferus. The sequence continues at coordinate 839,507 of NW_009649180.1, forward strand.
CTGATTAGTTGAACAAGATGCAGAAAAATGCTGCCTGAATAAATTTATAAGTTACATCAAGAGCGGAGAGCATAATGATGGAAGAGTATCCAGTGTTTTGAAGTGCTATAGTACAGCTTCATCTGCTTTCCAGATAAGTATTGTGCTGGCAAGTACTTGTTCTCAAAACAAGCTGAAGTTATGCTACGATAGTTATGTTCATGTGTCACCAAATCCTGATCAACTGTCTACGGTGGGCTAGAGGAAACCAAAGGTCTAGAGTCAGTTCACAGCTCTACTGCTGATGCTCTATACATCAATTCGCACTGCCACGAAGCTAGAGAAAATACAGGTTATGAAGTTAATTCAGTACAATTTGCAAAGTCCTAGAACTGTTTTGCAAAACACATTAGATGAGTAATGTATAACATTTCATATAAACCTCCTAATAAAAACCCAATGCCAGAAATTTAAACATATCTGAAGAAACTGAGCTAAAGCCAAAGAGAAACCCACAAAACCAAAAAAATCAAATGGAAACCTTTCCAAGAGGCAGGCAACAGATTAGCTAGACACAATGAGATATACCTTAATGAGTTGCTTAGATAGTTTTATAGGTTCGCATACAACAAGGCAAGATTTGGCAGAATTCAAGAAGCCTTTCTACCCTTCCCTAAGGTGGTATTTTTCTCCTTTTGAACTTCAGCATATATAGTCTAGAAGGTCTGCAGTTCAGACACTTTAGGCCAGACAAGGCCAGCTAAGGGATGAAATCAGAAACAAAACGTCACCATTAGGGCTGTGTAAACTTGACAGTAATGGTGACCCTCGGGAAGAAATCTCACATTTTAATGAGAACTCACAAGAATGAAAAGGTTCAGGCTACATATGTCACAAAGTAAACTCTTCCTTCTCAGTTACTAGTTAAAGATCAGCACCAAAAAAGAATTACTGAACCTCTAGTCACAACAGCCTGAGATATTCTGGCGCTAAGAGCTGTCCCCCCCCAGTTTGAAACAACTAGCAAAGATGTTTGTTAAGAGTCTGTTTCAATACCGTTATGCAGTAACACCAAAACAAATAGAGCATAACAATGAGAGCAAAGATTTGATGAGCATAAATGTTACTGAGCCTTCCTGAGGCAGATGCAATGTAAAACTGCACCTTAATTGTGAAAGAGGCAGCAGAAACATGCACTATGAACATTCCCTCTAATGTTTTGCAATAGACAAAACCACGTAATGCCTTTATTAAACAGCATGAAATCTATTTAACGCTTCTTTGGACGCACTAATTAGGTTTTGTATTGTGGGACAGAGTGATACAGTACTAAGGGCAAAATGCTCCACTTAGTTAAGTTCCATGCTACTCCTGCTCGCACAACGCAATATAAGAGAAGTCAGTACATTCTGCAAGAGACAGTAATGAGCTTTTTACTACTATTTTGGTCCCAATATTAAAACACATATCCTCTTTTTAATATTATGAACAAAAATATTGACTTGCAGGAACTTAACACTCAGTGGAACCTCCCTTCTCTGGTGTGTTACCTTTAAAGGACAAACACTGCTTCAGCACACAATTTAGCCTTAATTCTGAGAACTGTGAAGTACATGCTCAATTTTACGTCTCCTTGAACTCATTGCATTCCGTAAGTGCACATGAGTTAACTCATGCACTTGAGGTCAAAAACTTTCATAATGTTTTGAAGCTTGCAGCTCCACTGTCTCGTTCATCAATTTTTGAGATAGCAACAAAAGGAAATTCAAAGCGCATTTTAATGCTTTTATTATTTTGTCTGCCAAGTAAATACAAAAAGGGAAGTTCAGAAATGCCAAATTTAACATATGCTAAATAAATAAGTCATCCTAAGACACTCTAACAAACAACGGGCCATTGCTGTGCTGATTTAGGTAACAGGCAAGTTGTGGGTTTTTTTTCAATACACTAAAGATTAAATGCAGAATGAAAATGTTTTAAAAGGGAGTCTTCAAGTAAAGATGAAACAAGTTTGGGAAGCTGCAACTTTCACACACTTTATGAAGTTGAAGCGGCTGTCCTGAAGTGGGGGAACAGATATTACAAGCTGCTGCAAGCTGTTACGGAAAGGGAGATGGCAGAACTTGCCCCAAATCCCACAGACCTTAACAGAGTTCTGCACAGGCAGGTGAGCCTGCCTACACACACACAGAAAAAAAAAAAAAACAAACTAAGATCAGTCTCCTTTAAGCATTCAGTCCCAAAGGAGACTAAATGTTCCTTCAAATATGAACAATTAAATTGCAAAGCCACCAGTGCAGCCTGTGGTAATGTTACAGTGACACATGTTCCTGGTGACACTGCAGGAAGGCACCTAGAAGAGATTGTGGCTTCATATTCGGAACCAACTACATTGGCTGACAACTATTTATGTTCCTATTATCTCTAAGCACATGTTTCTGCACACAGCTATACTAGATGGAAAAAGAACATCTTCAGTTTCCTCAGGTTTTGGGTGGTTCGATTTGGGGTTTTGTTGTTTGGGTGTTTCTTTGCTGAAAACAAATCAATGGAGCTATTAGCAAATGAATATTATGAAATGTGAGAAAAGTATCAATAAATCATTCTGTGTATAGAGAATCAATAAGTTCCTTGATGTTCATCTAACTGTGTACATGTAAGTAAAAAAAACACAGTGGAGTCTCAAGACTGATAGTACCGGAAATGCAAACAGCACTGAATATTAGATAATACAAGCTTTGACTCCTCAGATTTATTTCAGCAGTCCAAACCTTAGCCTAGAATGCAATAAAATCTGTATAATCCTTTTATAACCCTACCCTGGCATTCAGGTTTCAAATATGTCCTGAACATGGTCTGGTGTGGGACATGAACAGTAATCCTTTCTGGAAGCAACACCATAAGCTAAAAGAAGAGGTAGGACGGTTGATCATGCAAAACTTTCCCCCATTCTGTTATATATTTATTTTGCAAGGGAATGCCAAGGCCCACACAAAGATCACTCACCTTGTTTCAGCTGCATTGCACTACCTTGCCTGCAGAAAAAGGAGAAAAGGCTGAGTCCACACGTTATTTACTAAAATTGGCCAAAGCCTGGCTGAGAAACATGTAACTGTCCATAACGAGACAAGAACATTGGGTTAAGAATAAGATACGTAAGTCTGGCTTAGAAAGCAAGTGAAATTGTAGCGAAAACAGCTCACAAGACTCACCCTGGCACCACCGGCAGTACAGGTAACAAGGAGCAATGACAGCCTCTGGTTCTTGGCCAGGCATTTACTGGAAGTAATAGGCTTCCACTTTCATTTCCTAGCATCTCACTGTGTACCACTCAAAACAGGATCCCAACCCACCTGTGCTCTGCTAGTGCATCCTAAACAGATAATATTCTCCCCTCTCCAGTCCTTTGGTTGCCACCAAAGTCATGCCCGCACTTACAGTCCTGCATTTCTCTTTCCAGGTACATCCCCACTATGAAAACTGTATCACATCACCCCACCTAGCCTGCCCCTATACCTTTCCTACAATACATCCTCAAACTGGGACATGGATCTCCCCGGCCACCTAAAGCATGTAGCTCTTAACGCCTCCTTGGTCCCCTGTGCTCTGCTGGAAGCAGGGATCCTGGCACTCTCTGGGCTCCTATTCCAGATGCACCGGGGCAGAGCACAATAGGCTGGAGAGGTGGAAGCCATGACCGGGCTCTCTATCCTCTCTGAGGTAAAAGGCCTCATCGTTGCCTCCCACATTGTGCCAGTGAGTGCCACCACAGGTGATACTACCAATCCAACATAACCATCTCTGTCTGGACTAAGCACCTCTACACTTGCAAACCTATGATTAATATGGTGCTAACTTTATGGATAAGGGCTTCTATGACTGCAGTTAAGTCATCACAGGCATAATCTTGAGCTGTCAGAGTCTCTGTCCAACATGTGAATAAACACCTTCAAGCATTCACAACCTCGCTCTGGAGACTTTCTGCCTGGACCGTTCTATTCCAGCACATTTGCCAGAGACTCCTGGAAGGAAGAATTAGAACAAGAAATTAGGCCAAGCAGCACTGTAGTAATAACACACAGCTCCTTGTCATCACTCCGTTTGCTCTCTACGTGCATAGCAGGTAGGAAAGTAATGCCTACACATGAGGGGGAAAGTGAACAGGTCCCATCACAAAACTACCATAGAAATGGCAAGAATGAAGACAGTCAGACTGAAAAGAGTAAAAAAAACACCTCCCACAGTGTCAAAATTCCACCATCCCACAGGGCACTGAGCAAACATCTTCAGCTGGACATCTCAGCTACAACGGATCCAAGAGGAGAGAAAAGTGAAGATGATCTTGAAAACACAAGCCATCATTGCTGACAAGAACTATTACAGGAATGGAAAAGAGTAGCTCATCTCTGTGTGTGTGTATCTTTTACTCAGTCTCAAATCGTATCTCGCCATGCATTTGCATCTGTAAGATGAACCTCATAAGGACTCATTACATTAATAAAAGGCCTTTTTAAATCAGGGTTATTTTCCTTTTATATATCCTTAGTATATATTACAATATATTTTAAAACATTACAATATACTGTAAATATTTATAATATAAAAATTATAGCTGTCTAAGCCACAAACACCAATCACTACTTCAACAACAATTTTTATTATTAAACAGTTATTGGAATTTTCCTTATTCTTATCAATTTACCCAAATTGGCCTGAGTGAGAGTGGATCTTTTTTCTCATCATGTTAACACTGCTCTATAATTGCTTTAGCAGTTACACAGTAAGAGCTTAAGGCATCACCTCGGCTACTTCAAAGCATCATGAGTCAAAAACTTGATCTGCTGACTGAAAGCTTTGATTTTCATGAAATAACTTTTCCAAGAGTAGATGTATATTTTGGGAAGTTTCCTGTTCCAAGACTTGATTTTTGGCCTAAATTAAAGTAGTGGAAATGTAATTACCCCACACATTAGGGAAAAAAAAAAAAAAAGTACTTGGAATACCAATGAAAAAACATGGCAGAGAAAAGAGATGTGACCTTCTTAGCAAAATGGGATTTGCTGATGATTAGTTTGTCCCATTCATTATTCAACCACGGGCAATAATGCTTCCTGTCTGCTGTAACATAATCTCGGTACTTCACCCCGCCAAAGTTCCTTTGGGAAGGAAGCAGTTCTGATATTGTCAATTCCTGTTCAGTTTAGTGCTCCTCATTAAACCTCAACTTCTTGACTCATGTGGTAACAAGGAATTATTTACTTTCACTAGAAACGCTTTCGGACTAAATTTTTCAGGACTGTGAACCCAAAAGACCAAAACCCAGTAATGAAATAAAAGTAACTCCAAGTGTACTGGTTTTAACTCTCAGGAATTTAAACCCACGGTTTTCAAGAGTCTGACTGCAATGTTTTGAAGATCATTGTTAGCAAACTCCTTTGTCAGCCCTGATATAACCTTCCTCCCCACCCCCAAACAGTCTGTAGTTATCTTAGCCAAAAAGCAACAGCATTGTCAAAATGGTAAGTACAGAGCAGTAATAAAATCCCACTAAACTTTTAAACATCCAGCTAAATTAAGTGGTACACACAAGTAAATGAAAACGTCTGCAATGTCTTCTTAGGTTACTTTATTTGCTCCTATCTCTATTCCCAAACAGCAAATACGTAGAAACGTTTCAAAAAACATAATTTAAATCACAGATATTTGACACCTTTGTAAAGACTTAAATGTTATAGTATTGTGTATTATCTAAATTGATATAATTTAAGCACTTGTTTATATCTAAACAGCAGCTTTTAAGAAAGAATCTCAAAATAGCTGGCTCAATCCTCTGAGCAACTGAGTTGGGCTTCTGCACAGGAAAGATGCAGCATGGAGAGCTTTTATTCCGCTCCTGCAGAAGCTGTCAGAACATAAGTATTTCCTACGTTGTTTCTCTAGCACGTGTTCCGCTAGGAACCTTAAATCAATTGTGAACTGACAGAGCACAGTAAAATTCTACCTTACCCCCCTTCCTCCTGCTATTAGAAAGCCGTGGCAGAAGAGGGAAAGATCCTGCTGCCCTGAACATTGACCCCAGCCACTTTACATCAACAAGTGTTCCCATAAAAGGAATTCTCCACTGGCCCTTTACAGCAAGGATTCAGCTTCTTTTAACAGCTGGAGTTATTGGAGAAGGAGGGTCCTCTTTGTTTTAACTGTTTAAAAAAACTAACAGGGAACACGATATGAAGTTTTCTCCCCCTACCAATTTTCCATTCAAAACCTCTTTTCCCATCTCCTATATGTGCATGCAAATTATTTTGCTTAGCTTTTTAACTTTAGCCTACCTGGAACAGGCTACAAAACAGCAATGTATTTTCACATCACTGGAAGACAGGATAAAGAAATCTGGATCCAACTTACAATGTTAGAGGAATATTGCACTAGATTTTGCCCAGTCTGTTTCGAAGGTGAATTGACTGAGGAGATAAATGATGAGGAGTGGGGGGAAAAAAGCCCCAAAGCCAGAACCATAACAAGAAAGAGATCCAAAGTACCCCAAAACAAGATGAGAGATTAAAGATTCAACTTGCCAAAAAAATTACTCCTGCTGGGTAGAAAAACTCAATTAACTAATACATAATATAGACACACTTGCCTAATTGAAATATGTGTTCCATCTCCAGTTCTAGCCAAGCAGCTAAAGAGATAAATCAGCGGCTAAGATCAAGGGTGTGCATACGTGGTTAGGAGATTTCACTCAATCCCAAATGCATTCCAGCATTCATGCTAACACACCAAATTTGTGCTAACATTTGACATCTTAATATGTACCATGTCATCCACACAAAGTCACATGCAACACATGAAAGGAGAGACAGTGGTTGCCTTAAATCTCCTTGTAGCTGGATGGGTGAAGCTAACAGTTAAGTATTGAACTTGATGCCCACATTTCACAAAGCCAGTGGTTAGTATGAGGTCTAGAGTCCTGATATACTTTCTCCACTGAAATCCCTCATGCATGCTGGACTTCAGCCTACATACGCACCAAAAGGTTTACATATTCTTACAGTATTTTAAGGCTTCACTGGGTTGCCTTTGTAAAGGTATCCTGAAAGCACTGAGCCCAGCGAGGAATATCAGAAGTGATCGAGCAACAACAATGCCAAAGCATCCATATGACACTGGCAGGCTCCAAGTATAAAATCAGTCCATGAAGTGTCCTGTAGAACATCTTTTCATATTGCAGAACCAACAGACCCTGTTTATTTGACAGCTATGACCAAACGCAGACACTGTTGGACAAGTGGACACACATCACAAACACTTGCACAAACTACTGGGGTGTTCAAACCTGAGCAGCTCCCCATTGTTTAGAACACAGAAAAGTTTGCACATCCAGCCACTCCCTTGAATATGAACGATTCCGGAATCTATACAGATTCATGACAGTAAGTACCACAACTAGGCATGGGGGTTTGCAAGATGTGTCTTCCAAGCTACACATGCAAACTTAACTCTATCCACATGTACATTATGTCACAAAACAGTTACATGAGAGCATGCTATTTCTCAAATAATAAAATATATTGTAGCATTTTTTTCCTCAATCGCGGTAATTTTTTTTTGCTTCGTTTTTAAGTCTCACCCTGTATTCTCATACACACTAACAGCAGCGGGCATGGCTTGGCTTAAAAGAATTTCTGGCATCCATGAGCTTAAATACTGGCCTAGAAATGCAACAGGCTGCTTCTTTATTTAAAACATAAATTTTTTGAGTGTCTACAGGAAAAATCACAAATACATAAATTTATGTTTTAAACCAAGTATAAAACATACTCTGGTGGTTACCAGCACTATCCATCCTGCATGATTTATTCATAAACAGTGTAAGACCAGATAATCCATAACACTGCAAACAAATGTGGTCTGGTTTCATTCACATCTTCCATGCAAACAGATGCTTATCATATTTTTCTCAAAATAAAACAGATGTTCCGCTTTTGAAATCCTGGGGATACAGGTTAAAAAAATTGCAATATACAGTAGGTAATGGTTTGAAAATTTACTAGCATTATGTAAAATACTATGTTTTTAATCAAAAACAAGACTAAAATTAATCATTGCGATCACCCATCAGTTATGTTTTATTCTTGGCTTGTATCTCCACCAGCATAATCATTGTTTTAATGGCAATTGTGGGTGGCTGTGAAAGTACTAGGAAATACCAAAAAGTACCATCAAAAATAAAGACTTAAGATTTATGATTTATGTTTAACACAGAAGTTTTAGAACAATGACCCAAACCAGTAATGAGAAACTTAGTTTTGCAGTTTTTATAAAGGTGGCCAAATCATGAAACAAACAATTAGCGCTTGCAGCTCTTTCAAGCTCTCTCAGGAACATGAACTTGAACACGGTCCAGAAGTGACTGAAAATCATTCCTCACTTTTACGGTAGCCTTTGCAAACCCCATTTAATAAAATCACATCATTCCAGTTTTGTTCTGAGCAAGCACTTTGTACTAATTTACCAGTCTGAGCTGGATAAAGGCCTTGAAATAAAGAGAAAAGAAGTAATTGTCCTTTGAGACAGCAAAGGCTTTCTAACATGATCACAGTAGATGAAGATGACCTGACAGAGAAAGGGGAAAAAGCACTTCCATGATACAGCATCCCGTAACTCTAATAGCAAGAAAGGGGGAAAAAAACAAGTGCTATTGTAGCAGTAACACTGTGGGTAAGCTTTAAAGACCAGGCATGAAAGCTTAGTATCTAAATAAGGCAACTATTCTCTCTTCCTCGTGCACATTATATCTAAAGCTAATTATACAGAAGTATTTCCGTTGTTTCTAACCCAGCTATAAAGCACACAGGATGCTGCACGCTCCAAATCATGGGGACTTAGATATTTACCAATACTGACAGAAATGGCAAGTACTGAAGTGCCAGGTTTGTTTGGATTTCTCACAGGAAAGGAGGAGTCTTGAGCCAAAATACTGAAGGCTACAAACAGAACAGAGTCATAGAACGTCACCTATGGACCTTTATGTTAAAGCACGTCCCCACCCAAAGCTGGCTCTGCTTTCTTCATATTGTGGCAGTTGTTCAGGATACTAAGGACTGTAGTGCAACTGATGCTAGGGTGACAACGCCTGGCTTACATCTTATTCCTACAGCACAAAAAACCACCTCCGTCAGCCAGAAGTGTGGTAGCTAACTGAAAGAATGGAAAAACTACAGCACCATAAAAGGTAGTATTAGCAATAAGGTATGGACACTGCAGTAAGCATATGTGGCAGATTAATTATCAGGGTCCATATCAGCCTTCAGCTGCATGAATACAGCTTTTAGTTATCAGTGAGCACATTAAAATGAATCTTATCAGCCCTCACATCTATGCTTTGCTAGAATTATATGAACTGTGTGGTATTATTCATACAATTCTAATCGTCTGGATAAGTTGCTGTTTGTTTTCAAGATCCAAACCTACATACACTCTTTAAACACTAAATCAGCATCGTATAAAAGAGAAACTAAAATATACATAAAAATATCAAAATACTAATGTACAGATTTTAAAAGTCAGCATTTTGGTGCTATGAAACTTTGACCAGTTCCAGATACCCAGAAGAGAACAAGGAGCAAAAACTGTAGAGCTGGAGGGGAAGGTGGAGCCACCAATTCAGCTACATAAGAAGATGCAAAGGACTTACTGAAACAAGCAGAAATAACAACACTTTTGACTCAGTTCTACAATGAACTGATGAGCAGAGAACTGATATTAAAGATGATGTACAGTGTTTGGCATTCTTAGCTTTTCTGAACAGCTGAGACAGCAAGATCCTGAAGGCAACAGCCCCTGCTGAAAGCATCTCCACTGGATACTACAAAATAAAGCATAAAAATCACCAGTTTTGGAAGCAATCAAAGCAAGTATTCAAAACTGCGTGTAATGAGTACTATACAAAGTTACACCAAAATCACGGCGTTATATAAAAAATGAGGAGAAATCTCATTATTTAAAACAAAACAAGAAACCTTTATATAATAAGGAGGGGGATTGATTGAAAGAGGCTAAGTAAAACTGTGATGAGAAAGACAGTTTACTATGGAAATGAAACAAGCAGAATCCTGATAGCGAAGCTGTATGAAAAAACTTGCTTAAACAGACAAAAACGCTAATTTGATCCAAGTTTTTTATGCCCCGTCTATTACTGATAAGGGAAAACAAGCATAAAGCTTAAGACAGTAGTATGTATATTTAGTGTAAGCACTAGTAAATTGCGCAATGTACACCAGAGACTTGACCATTGTTTGAATTTTTAGACACTTAAAATTACTTTCAGATATAAAAACTTTAAGGTGCTTAAATTAGCTCAGCCCACCAAGATCTGCGTCCCTTATCTTCATATTACTAGTGACTTAATCCAAGCTGCAGATTTATAACTAGCAAGTGGACACCTTAAAGTCTTAAAAATATGAAGAAACTCTATAGAATTGAGAGTTACATGCAGATATTGTCGTTTTCTCTATTTCTGGCTAGAAAGTACAAAGCTGTTGGAATGCAAAGAAAACTGAAGTCAGTTCCAAAATTAAGACTTCTGGAGTTCTACACCTCCCTCAGCGTTTAGATAGGTCACATAAGTAATGAATACACTGAAAATATTAAAAGGGGAAAAGAACAAAGGAAAGGTATATATCAAATCAATGCTCTCTGCCTGAAATTTTAATACTGACCTGTGTGGTCAGGCCAATTGATTTCTTTACACAAAGTGTAGAGAATAAAGTGAGTAACTACTAAGTTTTTTTACTAGTGTTCTTGTAGATCATGATCTTACGAACAAACCAAGAATTCATTCATTTAAAGTAACAAAGATGGATATGATAAAATCTCATTACTACTGTATAGGCTGCAGTCTATTTTGTTGAGAATTTCTGAAAAAAAGTCATAAAAAATATTAGCACATGTCAGAAAAGAATCTCTGTGCAGGAGACCACATAAGTCTGCCCTTCAAGTTGAGAAGACTCAGACATGGGTGTAAATTTAAGTGACAGGACTTCACTGCACTTTTTACAATGCTTTCCAAGTTATTTAGCAAATAACTTTACCTTGACTCTAAATATTGTAGAACATTCTAAGATCTTTCATGTCTAAATGAAAAGTTGCAAGGGGAAAGTTTCATTTAAAATACTGTAATTGAGTATATGCAAAATCAGAAAATTAAGAATAAATATTATTTTTAACATCACTTTTCCTACTTGCATAATTAAATGATACAGCCTTTTTTAGATAAAAAGTGAAACATTAACATCTTCTTTAAAATATTTTTGATAGGGAACTTCTTATTCTATTTTCAAAAAAAAAAACCAAAAACAAAACAGAAATTGCATTCTCCAAGACTTTGAAGCTTCTCTGGTTCATAAGAAAATCTCACTTTGCAACACCTCACTTTCGAAATATTTGGCTAAAAGTCAAAGGAATGCCCGGCCCAACGCATTAGATTAGACAGAATGCAGACGTTTACTGTATGGCAAAGAGCAAGGATCACAGGAAGAAGCCTCTTGCCTCAACTTATAAGATCTCTTGGATAATTTTTACTGGGTAGTTAAGTATGCACATACAGCTAACATCCTTATTGTAAGGGTTATGTACTTAAAGGATTTCTGAAAAATGCAATTGAAACATGCATAACTGACTGCTACAAAACCTGTCCTTTCTTGAAATTCATGAGAATTGAGTGGTTACTGTCTCTTTGCACAGGTGACTATTGAGTTTGGGAATCCAAAGGGAAGTTTTCACACAAATGCAATTTTTAAAATAATTATAATAATTCCAGTCTTCTCTTGAGCACCGTTTTAACTGCCAATTCATTTTTAGAAATGTAAATAGTCCTAAAGATTAATCTATATCGTCTCCCTTTGTTGAATCCAAGAGCAGGCTTGTGTTTGCGGTTCCACGTGATTTAAAGCAACACTGTTCCATCCCGACCCCCATCAAGATAAGGTTCAAATTCAAGCTAATTCCTCTTACCAGAATTCCTCTCCTTGGAGAGCCCGCTGGCTTGCCCCACACCCAAAGAGGGGTGCAAACTGACGTACAGTAGATGATTGAGCACAAATTTCTAGCAAGCTCGTGAAATAGCATAGGCATGTAAGCTCAGGTCAAGTCCTCCGTGACATAAGATTTCATACAAATGCTTTTTGAAATCCAGCACAAAGATCTGAGACTTGAATGATAATTTTCAGTGTGTAGTAAATCAAATCCAAACCAACTTTAGAACTTCCAAAGTTGTTCCCCTTCAGAAAGAGGATTTTCATTTTGTACCCTGCATTCCTTCTCTTTTTATATCTCAAATTCTTTACATCTCCATGTCATTGAACTTTTTAAAAAAACTTTTATTTTTTAAAAATGCTCTCCTTTGAAGAAAATGTAACTAAAAATATCACTCAGGCTTCTAAATATTTTAGTTATGAGCAACTGAAAATCCACATATAATGGAATCTGAACTATAGTTACTGTCACCACTTTGTGCTATGGAAGTATCAAAACAAGTCTTCACAGATTCAACTGCATACTGGCACAACAGCCTAATCATGGTGGCATAACTGTAAAGTATGGAATTTAAGTAACAATAATAATTCTATCAGTTGTTTTTTTTTTATTTAATATATAAAGTGACATCTAAATTTTAGAAGAACAGGCATGTTTCACATTTCAAAATATTGTAAGGATTGAACTGGTCAATTATGTTTCTTATATCTATAAATTTGTAAATAAGGCGTAACTGTCTACTGATGAAGATTAACTATTTGACACATCCTCCTACTAAAACAGGCACTGAAGGGCGTACACATAGTTTAGAAACAAAGTCAGCATCTTTAAATTGGAATAGCAATAGCACTATTTTGTGCAATTTTAAAGTATCTTCTGTTAATTACCCTGCTATGACCAATTATTTATCAAACCATTTCTTGTAGCACCTTTCAAAAATGAAACGTAATAGATCACCTTTAAGCTATAACACAAACCAGCAAGTTCAGACACATTTCCAAGCTACAATTGTCATATATCAGCCCAGACTTCCCAGTAACTGTGTATCAGGAACAATCAATCACTTACTATGCAGCTTAATACACTACAAGAGATAATAGAAAAATAAAAAAGGAAAGATAAATACATATAGATGGACTAAATCACAATCAGCATTGCAGGACTATATTGTGAAGATTGAGGGAAGAAAGTTGATTACAAGGAGATCCTTCTCTTCCAAGCAGCGTAAAGGGAAGTTTTGACTGAAAGGCAGAGCAAGGAAAAGAAAGGATAGGAGAAAGGTTCCAACCTGCTCCTAACCTAGGTCACCCAGGATCCTCCCCACTTGACTTCACCTACGCCAGAAGCCTTATCTTCATAAAAGAATAATGCGGCCATTCCTCAAAACAGTTTTCTTGGGAACTATTTAAATTGTATAGGAGAAATTTCTCTTTGTCAAGTGACACTGAAAAGATACATAAATAATATTGTTACCTTGTTGGCACCTTTTGTCTCAATTTCAGCAAGTTTCTGGTGATTTTTAAGAGATTGCTTTACAGTAATGGATTTTCTTTATCTGTTCTGAGTTTTCATACACACCGGAGAAGCCCTGACACTTCTCCAACATTTTGTCCAGCTGGAATCTGATGAAATACCACTGAAATTATAAAAAGCTTTTTCCTTCCCTCTGGCTTCTTCAACATATCTTAAATTGAGTTCAATATAAATTCCAACGATAATTTTAAGACTCAAAAGTTCTCACCTTTTATAGTTTCAGATACATGTTCAGTTTTCTAAGAAAGAATCGAAGCCCTGACAACAGTAGTTGAAGATAAACTTTCCAAAGTTCAAGAAGAGGCACGAGCACATGCAGCTCAACATAAAGACCAGGAGTATTTGGGAAAACCCAATTCTCCATTGTGAGTGATTCCAAATACTGCAAAAATGAAGTTTGAGTCAATCTTCACTTTAAACATTTGTGGTGCTTTTTGTCACTTCAATTCGTTAGCATCTGTGGAGACATACCATGAGAATACTAGAGAAAGTACCTGGCATGTTTTTTATTACGTACTGATATTGTGTACTACTTATACAGTACTTTCCAAGGATGGTAACCAGCTCCATTTTAATGTACAGTTGTTAAATATAATAAAGTACAGAAATAATTTTCTGTAACTTATTTGCTTAATTCAGTGTATTCTTGTATACTGCAAATTTAAAATTAGTTTTCTCATTCCTAATTTTTCTATTTTTTCAATATATTTTGCTCAACAGCTGTTAACACTGAGGTAGATAAAGAGTTGCTGAAGGTGTGAGGTGATGAAAGACTCTTTGGCACTATATGCACCTAACGCACTTAGCTCTTGTTATAAAATTGATCTTAAAATTAACATTTTATCCAAATTCTTATTGGGGTACAACCTTTCAAAAAATGGTCAAAGCAAATGTGCGTACTATATATCTGATATGTTTTTTTTTTTAAAAGAGATGAACAGGCAAAAGATTCTTAAGCAATCTGATTTCATCCTAACATTTATTCCTAGTTTAAGATTTGTGTAATAGCCTGAGGAATCGCTTTCTTAACTCTTCAGTAATAAAGAATCAGGAAACAGATATTTTTTTCAATTTCTTTCCATTACATTTTATGTCCACATTTAGATGTATCTGGCAAAATCTGAAAACTGACACCAATGTGAGAATCCCCAGGGATTCACAAATATAATTTCCATGCCACTCTGAAAACCGAGAAAAAATGGAAAATGTGAGCTGTTATAAATTTGAGCTAATCTCCTCCTGCCATAACCTAAAATGATCGTCAGCAGCCAGGTAATCTTTTGGTATTCGACAGCATAAGAACAGCTTGTCTATCTGAGCCTCAGTGGCTGGTAAGAACGTCAGTATCTCCTAAAAATACTTGCACAAGTAAATTTCTTTGCAACATTTCAATTCTGCAGCTGCTTGCTTACCTAGGAGAAAAAAAACAAAACAAAACAAAACACAGCTGCAGCATAGACTTCCTCATCTCGGCAGGCTTATTTCCAGGGTTAAAAATAAAGCAGCTCCAATGTTATACTGAAGGTCAGTGACACAAGACCAGTCATCTTCTCCAGTAAGCTTGCTTTACCCTTCTGCTTATGTATTCTAAAATATTTTTCATTATATATGCACAAATTAAATCAAACTTCATCCATTTCATTGGTCCCATTTTCCAATGCACTGTATATCCTAAGTCTTAATGGAAGTTGATGGGATTTTAGTTTCCTGTGAAAACAAGATGCTTAAGAAATTTCAGCTAAGGATAAAAGGCAAAGATGATTATTTCAACATATGGTAAACACAAAATTGATTACCGTGATGCCACTATTTTTAACTCTGAATTTCAGAATTCCAGCTATACTGCTATGATTTCCAAAAGCTTAATTTTATATATACACACTAATTTAAGATCACATTACTGTGGAAAAAAAAAAAATTAACCACTTTCTTATTTACACAAGCTATGCATGTGTGTTTGGAGTTTTTTTAACCTCATATTTGAATAAGAAAATTCTTTAAAATGTGTCAATGAACCAACTCATTAATGGTTCTAAGTCAATAATATGACTGTGTCTCTGAAACAGTAGCACTGTAAATCCTACTTTTTTCCAATTCTGTGTTTGTCTTTAACTTCTAGCTTCTGGAATCAAGACAACATTTTTCTGAGGTATCTGTGTAAGCTTTTAGCCTTCCTGCGTTTTAACAAAAATCTGAAAATTGACCTGAATTTATATCACAATTTCAGAAAGAAATCTAAAGGAAAGAATCCTCCATAAGAGGATTTTTGGGTGTGTGGGAGAGGGTATTATTTTGTTTTAAAAGTCTCAGGGTTAATCTCAGGGTTAAAGACCTCTTCATCAATTTTGTAATAGGGTCAAAATCATATTTCAGGTAGTTATTCTATTTGGCCATCCCCTATTATGCTGCTGTCTATATTCAGTTTGACATGACCTTTCATTTCCTGTAATGTTGTTAATGCTACTATAAAGCCTGAACTTACACATCCTTAGTAGATATGATGATACTGATGTGGTGGACAAACTAATCCATGAGTCTTTGTAATGCTACAGCAGTACGCACAAGCAGCAGTATTACAGCACAAGCAGCAGTAACCTAATACTAAAGGTAAATGATGAAATAAAATCATTTAGGCCAGACTGAAGTGACAGCAATACTATGCTGAAAGGGGATGAGGTTTACCATGGGTTGTAAAGTGCCATTTTTTGAAACCACTTGTGCTCCACATGATGCACACAGTGCTTTAGCATTTCCAACAGAATTTTTGAAAATGCTTCTTATTATACATGGATGATATATACCATTTACACACATTGTTATTTTTCTCTCCGATAAGGA
The DNA here is from genome assembly GCF_000708025.1 of Charadrius vociferus. NCBI lineage: Eukaryota > Metazoa > Chordata > Aves > Charadriiformes > Charadriidae > Charadrius > Charadrius vociferus. The sequence goes on from NW_009649180.1 coordinate 855,893, forward strand.
ATTCAGGTGTTGGAGGTTTTTTTAAAACAAATAACTGGGATAACACAGTGCTGTTACTCATTTGACATCACTGTTTTGCTCATCTCTGAAGCTGGATGGCCACTGGTCATTAAAGATTAAAGACAGTCTCAGGTGGCACCATGAGCAATGTTTCAGAAGAGAGAAATAAATTTAAAAAAAAAAAAAAGTGTTGAAGTAACAGCAGGCAGTACGGTCATCAGACTAAAGTGACTTCAAGACAGAATGAGAAGGAAGGAAGGAGTTGAGAAAGGCAACAAGAGCACAAGAATTAGAAAGATTCATGTAACCAAAGGAAAATATCAATGATTACAACCACCATCTTATTCTTCCTATATGAAGGCCAGTACTACTAATCTTCTTGGCTGCAACTTCCCAGAAAGCATATACAAGACAACAGTCACTGAATCAACATTTTTCTTAAGCAAAGAAACACTGAAAGCCAGTGAAAGTAACCACAGCTAATCAAACATGGGGAAGACCTGGGTCAGACAAATCTCTCCCCAAGTTGCTGAAGTAATCAGTGCTCTGAAATAGATAAAATGATAACATTAACTCTTGACTCCGCTATTATAAAAAGCAGTTTATAGAAGACTCTCTTCTTTGGCTAAGGATGCTATGCTTCTAATCAGCCAAGAGTGATTATGAATAAACACTGAATAATAAAACAGACACCCAAACATCCCAATTTTTATTGGATGATAGGATTTTATTTAGGTAAAAATTAATAAAAGTTGGTGTTAACATACTTTTTTTTTTTTTTTTTCCCAAAATTTTTGATGAACCTGAATTAGATAATAGAAATCTCTACATACCTTTTAGCTGTTCACAACACCTGAAACTATTGTTTGTTTTACAGCTCCAGCAACAGGAATAAAATGACCTATCATTTTCTAGAACCAAGTTTCAGGTATTTCATACCTGTTTACTAAGCAGATGTCCACTTCAGGTCTCCCATATGAGGGTTTAAACTTCACTTAAAAAAGTAAACAAAGGCTCAGAGAGATTAGGTCATACGTCTTGATGACAAAAGCAGGGCTAGAACTCATTAAAAGTCATTTAGTGTAAATCACAGATCATATTTCTTGCACTTTCAAAAAGAGTTTCTAACATGAGCGTGTAGCACACAAGATTGGAATTTAAAATTCTTTTAATACATTTTATTCTTCCCTAGTGCCATTCTGGTTTTACAAGCTTGCTATCACAGCATCACATCTAAAAAAAAAAAAAAAAAAACAAAACAAAAAAAAACCAAACTGCTTCTTGCTAGCATTGCCCTGTCTGTAACAGAGTCCTATCACTAGTCATTGAGACAACGGTCTTCAAGTTGTCACCAAGATCATGTAGCCTTTTCTTTCCAGTAAACAATCTTGTTGAAAAATTGAGCTTCCTAGCCTTAGGCTGCTGAAAATAGGTCCCAAAAAAAACTGTGCTCCGATGCTACCGAAACAAATCATCAAAAAAAGGTAGCGTCCTTTAAAATCCTGAATGACAGCAGTCTACACAGATGTTCATCTCAATGCAGAACGACTTAGTTGAAACACAAGAATAGAAATAGTCCATGAGGCATCAGACCCATTAGCTACCTAAACCTAACGAGCGTCTGTCACGCTCTGACTGGTTCTGTGAAAAGCCCTGTCTGTATCCCAGGCAGGTGAAGTGCAGAAGAGTGTGTGGCACCGAGGCTGGAGCATCAGCCCTCGAGTGATACAGCTTCCCTTTGAGAGGTATGTCAGGTCTTTTTAGGCCTCTCTTTCCTTTCTGAATTCTGGATGATAATTCTGGCTCATATCCCCCCTTGCTACAGGTCCTTTCAGCATGCTGTCTGAGATCGAGTTTCCTAGTTGAAGACATTTATTAATATAATTCTTTGTCGAGGCAGTAACCTGTCAGTAGCTAGAGAACAGGAAGCAATGTCAGGCTTATTTCTGCCTTATGGATAATCTTTTGCTTCTTAGGTTTTAGTATTACTTTACACAGCAGAGATGAATCCTAATAATAATGCAACACTATTTTCAATTTATGACAGCAAGAAAGGTCTATAAAGTTAAGTCTTCTTGTCTAAGACAGATATGTTTTGAAGAAATGAAAACAACTAAGGAAGCAGTCACCTTTGCAGGAGACTGTTTTGTTAGGATAGTGTGCTTTTGTTTTTACATCTTGTGCTTAAATATTAATAATTTTTACATTTATATTCGTATTAGAAGTAAATATACTGATTTCACATTTCATTTCAAAATTCATATTTCCAAATTTAGTTTCTCAGACACTCCATTTGCTCAGAATTAGTTTTCAACAAATTTCCAATAGCGAGTAAAGACATAGTAAAGACATTTACTAAAACCCAGGGCATTATCTCTGAGGTGAATTACAAGACCTGATACCTGTGTTGCCACATTATGTTCTCTTTCTGTTTACACAACATCAGACACAGAAAGAGGCCTCGTCTTTACCAGAAAGCATAACACGCTTATCCTATAGTAAGGAGGATCAACTGCACTATACCTAGCCACACAGTGTATCACGACCAATATTATGGGACTGAACACCGTCTGAGAAAACTGTTTGCCACACCTCTCCTGGCTGCGAATCATTCCACTAATGACTCTTCAAATGAGATATTATGGAAACGAAAAAAAAAAAAAAAATGGGGCAAGGGGGTAGAACAGAGGACCACAGAATGTTACATTTTTGGACATCCAAAATACACATCAAACAAAAAACATTCATACCCTTTAAATTAGCTTGCAAGAGCCCAGCTAGTTAGAAAGAGAAATCATGAAAAGTGTCATCATCTCATCCAACTCACATCAATGCCTTTAAAGGAGTAAGTATTCATTAGTTTGAATTTAGCACCAGAAGATTACTAGAAGTTATTTGTTGCACTGTTTCCATACATGTTATCAACACAGCTGAAATTATATTTGAATTTCTTGGCCAAATTTTGCTCTGCTCTGGAGACTGACCCCTTTCCAACCCTGACAGGATGGTTTCTCTCCATTTCCACTTATAAACTAATACCTTCAGATTTCCTTAGAAGAGTTTATTTATTTACACTTTCTTTGTAGCTTGTTTCTCAAATCCCTTTTAAACAGTTAATTAAATATTCTACATTTTTAAGATAATCTTTTTAAGTTTTCAGCCACATTCAGAAATTGAGCTACCTTCAGGAACTGGTAGCACTGTGTTTTTTACTTTACTGTAAAGCAGCACTGAATTTTATCATGTCTTGGATTTTTCTCCCCCCCCCCCTCAATTAACTGAATATGTACTAGTGTTTTATTGAATAATTTTGTACTTTCAGTGGTGCAAAGAACAACAAAAAGTATCATAAATCCAATGAGGAAACAGTGATTGCTGTCACATACTTCTGAATTATCATTCCAAAACATTGCGCTTTATTGTTCTTGTCTGAAAGAGCCCTGTATTGTAAGATATTACCACATAACATAAGATGTCTTTCTTCTGATCCCCACTTGCAATTAATCTGCCTAAAACATGCAACTTAATGTCATATTCATCCTCTTGTTATGCTTATTTGCACTATCCTCAGGTATTGATAAATGAAACAAAACCTGCAATCCTCATAAACTAAGACAACCCTGCTGTTTTACTGTATTTGATTAGCAGCAATTTTGTTCAAATCTCAAAAAAAAATAAAATAAATCTTTGTTCAAAAAGGTTTAAGGAGGAAACGGGCTGGACCTAAGCTGCTATTTTTGCAAACAACATCAGCTTTGCAAAGAAACACTTCCCCCCCACCCTCCCAACCCTGCTACTTTTGCTTTGGCTATCTGTATACTTTACCACCCGCCTTTGATTTAATATAGAAGCTATGTGCACTCAGACGTCAAAATGTCTTTGTACTTGTGCTTTGTTCTGCTGTGCTGGAGGTTGGGTCAGAAAGCCTAAGACTTCAAGCTGGAGCAAGCTTTTTAATCTTCATGTGCCAGAGTACAGAACCACTCTCCTCTTAGGGGCAGTTGCTGCTAGACAGAAAATAATTCAGATGGAGTGGTTTAGAAGGTCCACAGTGAGTATAACAGGGCACATGCTGACAAAACAACAATTGGAAGAGTTTCAGCTCAAGTTTGGAAGCTTAAGTACGGCACTTTCACAAGTCACTTCTGCAAACATTCCTCCCAATAGTCATAGTTACAACAGAATCACACTGAAAAGAGATAACAGCTATATCCCATAAACTGCAGGGGTTTTCTACTTCTGCGCATGCGCGTTATGGTACTGTGATGATATACTAGTTGGTTCTGTAAAGTATTTTGAGCACCCTAAATAAAAACAGCCTTACCAGTGAAAAGTATTATTTGTCTGTGTAAGGGCCCTAAGACAGACCCTTGAAAACACTGAAAGATGTTGCAAATATTCTGTTCTACATGTTAAAATTGTGTAATAATAAGAAGCCACTGAGATTTGTCAGATGTGTACCTAAGAAAAACGGTACATTAAAATATCCCCATATGATATATAAACATTTTCTAGCTATTTATTTTTAAACTTCAGCAGGACTGATTCACCTCACTGATCAGGCCAAACACACCCTGAACAACCACATATTTCTATTGTAATACTTATTCTCATGAGCTTCTCCAACTCACCTTGAAAAGCAGAAGCTTTTAAAGGTTGGAGTTGCTATGAACAGATACATTGCTCTCGTTATGATGCAGACAGACAGAACGTCTTTTTATACATGACTCTTGAGAGGACATCCTCCCCAGCACCTCTTCCCAGGACAGCGTGCAAAGAGAAAAAGCTTGGAACGTATTTTTGTGGCCAGTCACAGGCTCAGTACTTTTCAGGTTTTAAACTATTCATCAGCTCAAGGTCTCATTTCAGCTGGCTACCACTTAGAGCAGTTTTGGGGGCTCTTCATATATTTTTGGAGTGAAGGAACAGTATTATCAAAGAATTTGACAAATAATGCAAACACATGAGCAAGATCTGGATAATGTTATGGTTGGAAGGCCACAGGGGCTTACAGTTATAACATATGTTTTCATTAAATCACATATTCACACAACCCATTTTCTGATGAGTAACTGCTCCGGCAGGTATCAAAGAATATCTGTGAAAAATTGGTCAAAAACTAAGATTTTAAAAGGAAGCAACAGAGTAGGAACATTTGCTTTTTATTTCTTTCTAAACCACAGAAGTACTTGGGAAGTGAGGAACAAAGAACACGTGGAGGGACACAAAACACCAATAAAAATAACTTCTTAAAGAAACCGAATTGTATCTCTACTGTCAAGCTTTTTAAAATGTTATCTAGATTTTAATACAGTTAAATACTTCAAAAACAGGCCTTAGGCTGATAAAGAAAATAGTACTGGATTCCAGTCAACAACTGTTACTACATGGGGATACTTTGATTGACAAAATATGTCAGAGCTACCAAAAAATGCTCTTGGTCAATGGTTGAATTCTAATGCGGAGTCACACAAAAAGATTATGACTGGCCCCATGTGAATGTGACCCAGCTGAACAAATCTGCAAGTTTTCTTTGATAAAATGTACAATTTTCCAGCAGATACTTTTAGTCCAGCATGACCTTTTCTGCACCTGTTTTTCACATCTGTTAAGAATTGGCCAGAAGAGGATATTTAAATGAAAGACATACTCAAAAATAGGAGTCCAGATACATACTTGGCAGCCAATATCCTCTTGTTGAAGAAAGAATTGTTCAGTATCTTGTACTGACCTGTGGATGTCATTCTGTAGTTCAAATAGCTTAACTACCAGATTATTAGTAAAATGTCACTACTGTCAAAGTTTTTGTAAATCATCCTTTTGGTAACCTCCACGATAGTTGTAAAGAGATTTTAAAATACAAATTATTATATAATTAGCAAAATTTAGAGGAAGAAATAAATATGGAAATGTAAATAACTTCCCCAGCCAGTCCTTCTTCCATTCAAGATCATCATCATGTAGAAGTCATTCAGTTTTGCAAGGTCTTCACTGTCTTCTAGAAGGGACATGAAAGATAGCTCGCGGTGGAACACTTTTGGACCATACAGATAATTTCTCTTCAATAACAACTGTAAAGCAGGCTTCCTGTCACCATCTTGAAAACAAGAGATATTTCTGCATGTAATTATAACTCCTGAAATGTGAAAGGCGGTGGTGTTGAGATTGGGATTACAAAGCAAAGTAATTTATAAGTAAATTGATTGTATCTCGAAAAGACAAACAAGGAAGTGAAGACATCTTGTCCCTAGACTTTGGGACCAGGCCAAGAGTATTTGATTAATTTTTATACAGTTACTTTTTCAAAATGCAAATTAAAAGTGACCTTTGAGTTGTGCTAGATTTAATGAAAGAGCGCATTCTTTCCCCAGTACTAAATGGCAGGAAAGAAAACAGATGAGTCTGAAGAAAACATTTGTAAGCTACCAATCACTTTTATTTCTGTTACAAACTAATTATATTTAAGACTAAACCCGAGGCAGGCTGTAAGTTCAAGGTAAAAGAAACAGAAAAGATTGGAAGAAAGAGCTGTTTCATTAAGGAAAAACATAAATATATTCATAATTTAAGTAAAGATGGCACAGTATGTACTTACATGGAAAGATACATGCTGCTAGCAGCAAGGCAAGGTGGATTCTCATTATACACTACCTGAAAGCGAAGAGAAGGCAGCAAGAAAAAATGGCTTCCAGGGCGTTCTCACTTTCTGGCCCAGTAAAACCTATCTAGCCTCCTGACACTTCTGGAAGGTGGGCGAATAAGCACGATGATTGCCTTACACCAACATCTCACCTTTTCCTGACCGGGCACAGAAAAAAAAACAGGTTTCTGTGGTGTTGCAAGCACCTGGCAGAGACTGATTTACAACCAAAAGAGTTCCTTGTCCAATTCACTAGTAATGCATGGGTTTGCTTTTGATGAAAAAACAAAAGGGAGATACAAATCCACTTTGTAACAAACCATAGAATCATAAAATGGTTTAGGTTGGAACCGACCTTAAAGATGATCTCATTCCAACCCCCCTGCCATGGGCAGGGACACCTCCCACTAGACCAGGTTGCTCAAAGCCCCATCCAGCCTGGTCTTGAACACCTCCAGGGACGGGGCATCCACAACTTCTCTGAGCAACCTGTTCCAGTGTCTCAACACCCTCACAGTAAAAAATTTCTTCCTAATATCTAAGCTAAATCTACCCTCTTTCAGTTTAAAACCATTAACCCTCACATCCTATCGTTACACTCCCTGATAGAGTCCTTCCCCATCTTTTCTGTAGGCCCCCTTTAGGTACTGGAAGGCTGCTATAAGGTCTCCCCAGAGACTTCTTTTCTCCAGGCTGAACAACCCCAACACTCTCAGCCTGGCCTCATAAGAGAGGTGCTCCACCCCTCTGATCATCTTCATGGATGGCCCTCCTCTGGACTCGCTCCAACAGGTCTTTATCGTTCTTACATTGGAGGCCCCAGAGCTGGATGCAGTACTCCAGGTGGGGTCTCATGAGAGTGGAGTAGAGGGGAAGAATCACCTCCCTTGACCTGCTGGCCATGGTTCTTTTGATGCAGCCCAGGATCTGGTTGGCTTTCTGGGCTGCGAGCGCACATTGCCGGCTCGTGTTGAGCTTCTCATCAACAAACATCCCCAAGTCCTTCTCCTCAGGCTGTTCTCAATCCATTTTGCCCCCAGCCTGTATTTGTGCTTAGGATTGCCACTTATATATAACCAATATATAAAATATATAAATAACTAATACTAAATTAGTACCATGCATTAGCAAAAAAAAAAAAATGTTGAATACATTTGAAATTGGCTGAAATGCTAGTCATCAATGTGTCATCATCATCTAAGGGTGTTTATCAGGGACTGAGGAAGGACTGGCCAAATCCATAAAATGTGAGACTGTGTAACACAAAACAAAACCTCTGAAAATAATTTTGGGAACATGGTGGGCAAGCACTTTAATGGAAAGTCCTATCCTGATGTTAAAGCAAGACGGGTAAAAGTAATTGCTTTTACTTTGAGGCTTAAAGAGACTGAGAGAGGAAATGAATAGAGGAACAGAGTAGGCGTGGAAAAATATTCACTTCATTCATGAGATTAGATTAGTACAAACGGTTCTGAAGGCCATATTTTTTTAAAGCGTGTTGAAAATTTAGAAAAGGTGAAGAAAAGAGCCACAATCCATACTTAAGGATTAGAGAAAATACCTCAGAGTGATGGGTTTCAACAACACAATGCTTTTCTTCTAAAAAAAAAAAAAAAAGACTGGGAGGCTATTTCATTACACTGCATAACTACCCTAAACAAGGACAAAATACTAAATATTGAAGGGCTCATATTCAGTATTATTACAAAAGTAGCTCCCAAGGCCGAAAGCCAGACAAAATTAGACACATTTTTTACCATATGGTGATTAACAATTTGAACAGTCCATCAGGTAAATTGGGGGAGTCTACATTTTTGAATCAAGCCAATGTTTTTGTGGAAGATAGGCATTAGCAAATACAACTTACTGAGTGCAGTTGAGGGATAATTATGTGAAATGCAAGGCCTGTGAGATACAGAACATCAAGCCAGACTGAATAGCTTTGGAATGCATTAATCTATAAACATGTGAAAAACAATGGGATTATCTGATTAAATATTAGAAAAGAAAAAAAATACTTAAAGAACCTTCTCCTCTGGACAGAAATAAGACACTAAATTATCTCACAGAGCTAAAAATGTCATATAATTATAAGCAAATGGAAACACTTAGGCCACATCAATCACTGCTGTTGCTATTGCTGTAAATAGCATTATTGTCGTGCGAGCATGTATATACGCACATCAACACATACAAAAATAGGCTGTAGCTGGAATATTATTTGAACTCCTCATCATTGTCAAACTTTCTGACTTAGATAAAATGGAATAAGTATTCAAAGTTCCAGCTACAAGCTTACAAAAATCAGAAAGCAAATTTGTAATCTACCCTCCAACCAGGCATACACAGAAAGCACCATTAATTGATCTGAAAGCTGAGTCCCAACTAATGCCTTAACAGTGTGAGAAAAGAGCACACATTATGTGTGTATGTTGAATACATCTGCAAAGATCTAGACCAATTGGGATCATAAGGTAATAAGCTTAGTGAAAGCAACAGAGGAGGAAGATATAGATCCATTTCCTTCAAAGCGAATATAGAGAGCTGAGCTAGTAAGACATACATAGAAGTCTAAAAAGCACTTTTAAAAAAAAAAAATATAGTGCTGTTCTTCATGGCACGGTTGATTACAAGATAACCACTGACTATTCTGTTTTCTCAAATAAGCATCTTGATGTGTACAAAGTGACAGGCATCAGCACTGATCTTCTCAGCATGACTGTAACTGGACCCTGAGACAAGCCAGTGTACACCTGCTTGTCCACAGGATGCACCTCTGGTTCTTCTCCCCAGAATCCACTAACAACACTTATTAGCTGCTGCCTTCCCTGGGAAGTGCGTTTGTGCTGCCTTCTGGTTCTCATTATTATATTCATTTCAATGCAGTTCCTGAAGTCTGATACCTCAGTACTTGAGAGGTCCTGCATGTGCCACCGAACAATGATTCAACATGACATTGTGACAGAGAACAGGAAGAAGGGATAGAAATAAAAGAACAAGGGATCAAACCAACTGCATTTGGCTCTCTGTGTGGGGTGTGCCTATCAACACCAATAATTGTTAACAGCGAGTCAGATGTCACATTGATAGAGGAGTCAGATCACTCATGTCAGTCTTCCATTTGACTGGAAGGTATCAGTCTTCTTCCTTTATCTAAAAGGACGTATAAAAATACAATGGGCTATTAGCTCTTCTTTTTGCATTGCTATTTAAGTTAGTTGTGGTAAGTTCTTCATTCGCCTCCAGTTCCTTAGTGACCCCTGTGCATTTTGAACACTTCAGGACTTTCAGTGCTTTAAAGACTGTTATACAGCCACATCAGGGAAAGCAACTAAAGTTCTTGTTAATGCTCTGGCTGACTTAACAGTATCGTGATTTGACTCAAGAAAGCCTATGAGGAGAGACACCAATTTTAAGTACAAAGTATGAACTTTGCTTGGTTTACCAACAGTTGTATTCCTAATGCTATGTATATATGCAGGAATTTATCTAACAGTGAACTAAAGAGACTGAGGTTTGCGCTCCTGACTGCCACTAGCCAACAACATGGTAATACAGATATGAAATACTTGTCGTTTTTTGGATTCTATTTTCTCACTCAAATAACATTTTATCCTGGAACAGAGAATATCACTGTTCCTACAGCGCACAGAACAACAGGGCCTATATCACATGAAGCATTGCTGTTGACAAATCATTAATAATAGCGAAGATGAGTTTGCAAACAAACTTGACTCTGCATCTTTACAATTACGTGCTAGGTTAAGAATGTGCTCGGAAGTTCGCGTAAAAGAACTTGATTTTTTTCACTTTTCATACAAGGATTTAATTCTTTTTCTGTTGTTTGTGCTTATGGGAGTTAATCCTGAAAAGATGCAGTGGCTAATTTTAGTTAAGAAATTACTGCTTTACTACGTATAGCCAAAAATCATCTGATAAGCTGTTTCTCCATCAGAGCTGCTATATCTCCGTCAATTTCCTAACTGTGAAGATTTAAAGACTTCTGAAACTAGTTCTTCAGAAAAAGATGTGCTTCTATTAGGATTTTCCACTCACTAAAAACACTGTCAAGCTTCTTTGCGCATCAGCCTTCCAGAACCTACATTCGTATTTCATTATACAGCACTCGCCAGTAAATACTATTTTGGGCTACTTTTGGTCTTTTTTTTTTTTTTTTAATGTATATAAGAAAGGTCTCCTACATATATAAATCATTAGGAATTATTAACTAAGTGATAGCATAAATAATCTGTTTTAAAATATATTGCAGATACTTCCAGGATAATGTGCAACAAAATGAGAAAAGTCTCACGGAGAGAAAGAAATATACTATGTTTCAAACATAATTTCTGAGCTGTTTAAATATGAAACAAAACCTTGTCAAGCTACAAGTTTCCAGCTGTTATGATATCATAAGATAAATTTACAGCTACAAAACAGCTTGGTGAGAAAAAAAATATTTGCTTTTACATAGTATGGAAATATAAATGTTTCAAGCACTGCAACTGTCCAAACAAATTAGTACAAGCAAAAATAGTTGAATTCAGTATGGTTTGATTTTGTACCAGCTTCATAGCACTTGTTATAATTACTTAAAGCTGTAGGCAAAATGTGATTTAAAGCTTAGCATGATGCATTTAATGTTAATTTAAAACGATGCGATAAAAGTATACAGGTGGTCTCAGTGTCTAGCATTTTGTTGTATTTTATTAACTGAAATAATAATTTATTTCCCTAATTAAGCAATAACGAAGCTGGATAACTGGGCTCTGAAAGCCTGCTACGTGTTCATGTTTAAATTCTTAACCACAGCTAAAATGAAAAAGGAGTTTCTTTCCTCCATGACTTTGAAAAGAATAGAGTGGTGATTAACAGCAATATTTTTTTTAATGAAACACAACCTTTCATCCCTGTCATCTTCTGACCATCCTCGCTTGTACGCAGCTCTCTGACAAGTAGAATAATAACGGTCATACATCACTGCCCTGAAAGTCCAATCATCTAAATCTTCACTCGCTGCAGCCTCTGAGACTCAATTACTTTATTGACATGCAATCTTCATAAGGGGAGAAATATTGTGCATGTAAGGTCACTTGGTTATGAAGACATATTATCATATTATCTGCATGAGGGTTGCAGGGCTAAGACCTGACAGAGCTAATTATAATGGTACATGATAGAGAGCTCAGTACACATTATTTGCTTGGCTGAAACTAAAGGTGAGGTAAGACCATGACATCATGGTTTCAAAAGAAAATAATTCCCTTTCCCTTAGAGGCTATTACTTTTATTGTTTAATGTTTTCTACATATTATATTCATACACTCTTCATAAGCAAGCAGTGAGAATTTCTAAACTCAACTCGGTTTCCATTTGAGAGTACTTAACTCTTGAAGAAACCAAAGGCTAATCCATAGTAATGCAGTCCTTTTTACTTGTGAGACTTAAATCACATCTTCCCTGCCCTTCCATCACCCTCCAAAAGTGTATACATATGCATACACATATACAGCAAACCAAAAGATAGTCCAAAATTTGAGCGCAGCTAATACAGACTGCCACAGTATTTTCTACATATCCAAAACCATGTAAGCCTCCAGTGAAACACTGAGCAAAGTACATTAGAACAGTGTTCTAAGCCTCTCACTTTGCAAAAGAAATTCATTTTCATCTTATTTTTCTCTGTAGCAACTTCCTTTCCCCAATATACCCCCCTACTCTATGCAAAGCCTACTAATCCTCCATCGCCTGGTACTTACACACAGTCCATTTCTGCTCTAGGATGACTGGTACAAACGTATCTCCTAATCCTTTACTGGCCATTCCCTTGCATTAAAAGAGAGAACAACCAAAAAATAATGCATCTTTAAACAATCGATATAAATGACTAAACTACTACACTGAACAGCTGGCTTCTTGGCGTTTTTGTTGTTTTTCTTTTGAGTCTTTGTGTTCACTTCTTTTAAAATCTAGCTAATAAATTTATTTTTAAATTTCTTTTTAACTTTTTAAAAAAGTTTTATTCACGTCTACTTTGCAGGTGGGAAACACAACCTTCTCTCTTATATTGCAACTCCACAATTGCAATATATGATGCTAGTGCCCTAGAATAAATTATACAGTAAACTTGTGATAGGGCGGCATCTCTTATTGTATAAAAAACCTAATCAGTATGACATAATGATTCTATGGCAAGTAATGCTGTACAAGGATCTGCATTTTCCTTGTTTGAAGGTAGGGTACAGAAGCCATCCCAACTAATGGATCCCAGCTCCAAATAACATCTATGCTCTCAGAAAGTCTTTGCACCATTGTTTGAGTACAGTGAGATTCAACATGTGCACAGACACGTAACTTCAGTGATATTGCCAGACTGAGAGCTCCTATTTAGGTGGTTTCAGTCAACAAATTTACTGAAATTGTTCTCCTGTCACAAAAATAAAAGTTGTTCGTAACATTTTTAGAGGCTTCCCTTTTGGAAAAAAAATAAAAAATAAAAAGGAAAGAAGAAAAAAGTGAAGTGCACTCCTAAAAGTTTTTTTTCTTTTTTACAAATGTAGTAAATTTTACAAACTATGATGTGTCAGATATTATGCCATCCTCTTAACAACAGCTTAGTCTGCCCATCCCTTTTATAAGTTTACATTTTGCTAACTATGTCTACTATGTTTTGCTTCTGAAAGAATCCCATCTGAAGTTGGGTAGCAGGTAGAAAGCTTATATGATTTTGTATTTAAGACCTCCAACAGTGTGATATTTCAAAAGAATTTGATACCTCTGTATCAGCAAAGGGGTACAAAAGAGTTCTTGGAAGATGACTGCAGATACAAACAGGAAGATATTAGGCCCTGCCTAATTCTCCAGGAGTAACATTCACGGTTAAAAGCATTTTTTGCTGAGGTTAGATTCCAGCAGCACAAAGGAGACAGTGAAGTAATCAAGATCCAAAGGAGGAAAAAAAACACACTAGAACAAAAAACCCTCTAGAATAGTATAGCAATAACTGGCAGACTGGCACTTACTCAGCTGATGAGAAACCAGTCGGGTAGCGAGCCATTAAACTAGGAAAGAGAAGCAAAATGTCTTGTGTGACAGCTGCCTCTTAAAGTGAGTTGCTAATTTAAAACTTCCCACTGTCCTGCAAGCTTCTGGTAACCAAGATATGACTGACACAGAGAGACCCTAACATGCATGCAGGGAAAACAGGGCCACCAAAACTCAACCAAAGCACAGAGACCAAAATGCAGATTGTGAACAGGCGGGCTACACATGTAATTTCTTAAGCAACTATGTGAATACTCAATTTATGGAAATATGAAGGAAAAGGTCACCCCCTTGGGCATCAAAGACTTTTTATCAAGGAAATGGAACAAGAACTAAGGGAAAACAAATGTTAATGTCATGCCCAAAACCACAAAACATTTTTATTGCCAAAATTGCTTTGAAACTAACAGGGCCAGGCACATAATATCAGCTCAATATATTTCAGAGCTATGGATTGCAAGGCACCTAATTCAAGTAACAAAATGTGAGGTACACATGGATAGGTGTTTTCCACCTAGCGGTAATTAATGTGGACAACATGACATTGATAATAGCAACCACAGGAGAGATGGAAGTGGGACACTGTCCAGAAAACACAATAAAAAAAAATGAATGACAATGAAGAGTAGTAGCCAAAAGGGGAAATGAGATCCCTGTATTGTACATCCAATCTTGAAGACAAAGAACTAATAATAAGGGGATGACCTGAAAGACAAGTTAATGAATAGGTAACTGTTATAGTTTAAAATAAAGAACAAAGTTAAAAAAGACACAATCCCTTCCACGGATTTTTAGCACTTACATTAGAAAATATAAAATCCTACTAGAGAAGGAAATATTCAATACTGAATATTGAATGAAACATGCAACAAAGGCCCTTCATCATGTTCTTCTGGTAACGCAAACTTTGGAAGAAAGTTTTGGAAGTTGACAAGAACACATCAATGAGAAACAAACTGGGAGTACTGTTTAGGTACAGGATGGATAAGCCTATCCCAGTTATAAAAAACTTACAGTTTAATCTACAGTGGGAGGAAAGAAGTAAATAAATAATCCTTTGTTTAGCTGAACATGCGAGATACTGTGCAAAATACAAAACCATTTTCAAAATATGGTTAGAGAATATTGGATACTCTCTAAACTTCTCCTTAAGGAGATCAGTGGGGAAAAAAGGAATCTTTCACCTTTTAGCTCTAAAGAAATTATGAGCTACTCCTATGTACGATGTAAAATTTGGTGATAGCAAAGTTCAGCATTTGACATGAGACTTTTCTGTAACATTGGCTACCAAGTGATGGTCAACACACCATAAGTACTGGACAAACAAGTTACTGGTACTGTAGAAAAGAAAAATAAAAGTTGGCCTTAAGAGATGAGTAAAGCCCAGCTTATTTTTTTACAATACATTTTCTAATGTTTCTTTTCTATAATATTAATTGTTGTACATGTCACCAGGATATAGCACTCAATGCCAAGAAAAACTTTTGACACAAAACCCCTTTGGCAACAAAATGGAGACTTAGCGACACTAAAGTGTTTTGTGAATGCATCAGTTTGATTTAAATTTGGTAAAAAGAGGGAGAAACACTAAAACAGATCTTGAAAAAAACCCCAATTTTCTGTATCACTATTTTTTAACTATTTTGAATATTGGTTTAAAGCAGTTTTGAAATTTCCCAGGTTGTTCAATTATTTTTAATTGTCAACGAACTGAAAATGTACTGTTACTTTATTGACACATTACTGACTTGCAAAGGAGAGAAATGTGTCTATTAAATAGATTTCTAATCCAGCTGAGACTCATAGACCATCAAAGAGAATGAGGACATGAGGGAACCAAATTACAGTTTCCATGTGGCACTGTTCCAACACACCTTAATGTATATCTTGGTCTACCCCGTTCTCCTTAACCACCCCATCTCACACACACACAGATATTAAAACCATCATTGTGGAAAACACAGAGTTTCCAATAAGAGTTGTTATTTGTTGAAAACAGTTTTCAGCCAAATCTTACTGAAAACTTGCCTGCCAGCTGGACATATCTCTGGAAATGCAGACCTCCAAAGATAAAAATTACTAACACGGTGTGCGAGGGAGGGGGAACTAAGGGTATTTGACATGTCACTGTTGAAGGCTCAACAATGGCACAAAGTTGTCTGAATTCCAGCTTGAATCAAAATTCTTTTACTAGAAAGAAGAAAAATTGGTATGTTAATCAGCAATGCCAATTGTAGCTTATCAAGGAAGTGTTGCAAATAAACTGAAAATTTTATTAATTTTGGTAATACACTACAAAGCAGTAACAAATGCATTTTTGCCATCCCCACTCTGTGAAAACATGGACCAATTGACTAATCAATAAGGTCAATAGCAAAACTCTTCATTGACTTCAAAGACAGCAGACTCCAGCTCAAAAGCACTTTAAAGGGAAAATTTAAGCTTCGAGCTATGATGATTACTTCAAATAGTTTCATCAGTTTGTATTTTTGGAACCCTTCTGGCAGTAACTCCTCCCTCTAAACCATTTCCCAAGTCACAGCTTGTTAGAGAGAATGTTAAACCAGGATATAATGTTTTGGGAAAAGGGTAGGGAAACCAAAAGCCATAAGAAATAAATAACAAATGGAAACATTGTTTTAGTGACCTATAGTCTATTAAAAATTTGTCCAGCATATATTGTCAACCTTTTAGGATTTGGACTCTAATGATCCCTTTTGTCATGGCTTCAGGGGGCCATGTGCCTATTTCATGAGTTTGCTTTACACAAACTGGTAGGGAACTGTAATAAAATTCTAATAAAGATATGGCAGAAAAACAAAGTAATCTTAAAAACAAATAACCAAACAGTATAAAAGAAAATATTGAGAACAAAACTGATAATATTCCCTGTCGCCAGAATCTGGAGATGTAGATTGCTTCTGGATTGCTCCTCAGGTTGCTATAAAATACACCTATTTATCCTGTCACAGACTAACCAAAACAGATCCAAAGTCAAATCTAAACAGGAGTAGAGACTAAGAGAAGAATTTATCATATCATTTCACATGCATGGAAAACAACTTTTCTGTACAAATTTAAAGCTTGAGTAAACAGGTACCACACAAAAGTATGCATAAGTCACATATGCGAGCCCAAAGACTGCCACACAGAATTACTGCAGCAGTTTAAAGGAAGTGTGCTAGCAATCAAGCTGCTTCGTCCTTACCTATCCAGCCTCCTGTTGTAAAACCATAATGATACTTTCTTCGTTTCAGTATATCAGATTAATAGAACAAGTATACAGTTATGCATCTTCCCTTTTCTGAACCATCCGCCAATCTTTCCTTTGCCCACAGAGTCAGGCGTTTTCCCGTGCAATCCAATTTTTAAATAAATAACACATGAGACTGTAAACCAAATCTACCAGCTCGATTTTTTATGTTGTAATTTACTAAGTTCCATCATTAATCAGATGGATTTTTATAAGGATGAAAAAAGGAAAATCTGAGGCTTTTGGCTGTTCTGATCACCTTCTTAAATTACTGGCTTTGCAAAGACAGAAAAAACCCTAAGTGCTAAGGTTAACCACATAATTATATACTTTTTTTTTTTTCCTGGTTCA
The DNA here is from genome assembly GCF_000708025.1 of Charadrius vociferus. Classification (NCBI taxonomy): domain Eukaryota; kingdom Metazoa; phylum Chordata; class Aves; order Charadriiformes; family Charadriidae; genus Charadrius; species Charadrius vociferus. The sequence goes on from NW_009649180.1 coordinate 873,181, forward strand.
AATCAATCCCTTACCAGGGAAAGTTACAGTATTTTGGAGTCAGCTGTTAGATCTGACCTCTGGAATTCATTCATCTGAATCTTCTTGAAGTGACATTACTTGTCAAAACTCATCAGCCAATCAAATTCTTAAACTGAAGTGAGTTGTCCTCTCAAATTAAAATGATACTTTACCCCGATTTTTCCATACAAAAGTTGCATTGTGCTTTTCTGTCAGGAGCAACTTCTTTTTCAGGAACTTTATCACAGTCCAAGTATTTATCCCTTAATCTTCCAAAGGGCGAGGGGGCATGTAATCAAAATTCTCTTTGACAAATTGACACAATTTGAATGAATGACAAAGTAGGTGAGAGTATTTCTATTGTGTTCTAAGATGTCTTCCTTTTAAACCAGATGGGAAACAAAGAGGAACTCCTGCCAATTTCTGAAACCTCAGGAATCACTCTCCCTGCAGCTCCTCCTTTCTTCCCTTGTTCCCAGTCATGCTCACATATTCAATTTCAGGGCAATAAATTATGTCCTTTTTAAGGAAAAGTGCTACAAAACTCTCTCTTTGATAGAGATTTTACTGTAAGCAGAATGACAGACCCACACGCTGCTCCCTTCCCAACAACATTTCTTTAGTATAGTTAGCCCAGCCCAAACAAAACTTTTCTGAAAAGTGAGATCCCAACCCTCCATCCAGTCTGCCTGAAAACTGCTGAAGTCTCACTTCAGTAGGATGAAAGCATATGCCCATGTATCGCTTCTGAAAAGATATTTTTCTGTACAGAGAGCTTACACTTATGAACCTCATTTTTGAGCAAAGCTAGAGGAGGGCCCAATTCATTAGGAGCAACAGAGCTGATCCTTCAAAAGGAGCAGTTTAGTAATGTCTGTGCATTTAATTTGTTTCTCCACCTCTTCACTTTGTGGTGACCAGAATGTTTTGAGTCTAAGACTCTTAAGACTGACCGCATTTCTAAATAGCGAACCTGGACTACATATTTCTGCATAAATGCAATGGCAGAGAAAAGGCTGAAAAGGCACATGAGGAATGTTTTGTTGAAACACGAACAAGTCCATCTTTGTGCCATGGGACTGGAGGAGAGAAAGGGAAGGGAGTTTAGTATAACCATCTACAGCTGAATAGAAATCCCACTGCAAATATTAGAGACTTGGCTGAGAAATGTGGTTATGGGCTTCCCAGGCTTTCACTTTGCTCTGCTGAGAGCCACATAGCCCTGTAGGTAGAGAAGGGGCACTTAAAAAGGTGCACGGAAAGGTGAAGGTAAAAGACAGTCTTGAAGACAGGATAAAAACTGCTTGCCAGACATACCAATCCGTTAGAGAATCCTCAAATACTCAAAGCTGTAACGATAATACCAAACATTAAAGCTAAGTAGCAAGATGAAGCATCAGTAAATAAGTGTCAGAGAAACGGGATTATAAAATTAAACAGGTATATATATATTTTAATGTCTGCTAAACATTTCTTTCAAGACACATTAGGCACTAATAAAAAAAGAGTGCCTTCAGGCTTCTGTAGCACTGGATATATCAAAGGGGGTTTTTACTAACAATTTGGGGAGTTTATGCCTCTGGGTGCTACTGCTGTGATTTCAAAATAGAATTATCTGATGCTATGCGATTTCTTGAATCATTAGTTTTCCATCTCTTCTAACTTATTTTCTGTCCTTCTTTTATTTATACACACACATATTGATACAAGCTGCCATGAAGGAATAATTAAAAGACCCTTGGAAATAAAATATTACTTGATACTTTCTTAAAATGTAGTAAATGTATATACACCTGACATGATTATCTAAATTGATATTCCTGATTACTATTTGCATGCTAAATTCACACCTAATATATATTGCAGGAGGCATTGCTGCATGCCTGCTCTGCCACACTATCATCACAAGACAAAGTTGTGCACAATACATTCTTGTTTGACTTCTAAATACTCTATCAGGAATATATCGGTTATTGAAATCAGCAAATACCACAAGCTTTAAAAACTAGAGAGGTGCGTCATTGCACAGAGCAGGCCCTTAAATTACTAAAATTAGGATTAAGGTTCTGTCATTCTTTTCTAAATTAAAGACTTTTCCATAAAAAAAACCTTGACACCACTCCTCCCATTAAAGAACTAATGTGAGAAAGGAAACACAAGGATTAAATGAGTAAAGACGGTGGAGTGTACATTTTAAAGACTTTTCAGTACTGAGCTCCTGCTACTAAACCAGGATTGATAGCCAAGAGGTAGCCCTTGAGACTTAATACATGTAAACAGTATGAAAATGTCAATAAAATAACTTTTCTACTCCTGAATTATCAGCAGTGTAAACTATTTCAGTAAAGCATTCCTTTCTGTCTCTTGTTTTGCAGTCTGAAAGGTAAAACTTAAACAAAACAAAAACTTAAACAAACTTTTAAAAAAATCCAAAATTTATCAACTCATTTCTTATTTTCTTTGAATAAGAAATTTTTGCTGTTAAGTAGAAAATAATTTGATTTTCCATTCTCCAATTCCCAAAACGGATTTAACTATAATGCCACTGATATATACAGAAGTAGAATGCCTGACTTTTGGAAAAAAAAAAAATTAAATCATTAAATCCTGTCACCTCTTCTGAGTCAAAAAAAAAAAAAAAAAGGTCCTTGAGTATTAAAGTTGAATGGAAGCTTTGACTTAAAGATACATAGTCAACCTATCGGAATGTATTATCGTTTCTTCCATATTTGTTCCAAAACAAGGAACGTATTTACTGAATAATCAATCCAACGCCGGTTCTGACCCAGCAACAGATTTTGCATACAGTCTAACTTTACTCCACAAGACCACAGAATTTGTAAGAAGGCCTAAGCAATTTGGAGAGTTATGAAGTAATTTTGATTAAGAACAGACTTAATTTTAGTCAACCGTGTACAATACACACTACGACTGTGTGCAATTTTGCAATCTCGTAGACTAGTTAAGACTGTTCATCTGACAAATTTCTTGTGAAATTGGAAAAAAAAAAAAGCGGTGCTTGGGGGAACAAATGTTTTTGAAGACCATATGGCTGCAGCAGGACAAATATTATCAAAAAGAGATGGTGAAATAAGAAGGGACATTTAATGATTTGAAACTCAAGATTCTAATGGGAAGTGAAAACAACAAGAATTTTTCTATTTCCTTAAACTACTCTTAAAAAGACTAAGACTGATACACCTAGAACAAACATAGGCTCTGACTTGAATGCAGTCAAACCTTGCATGGCAAAAGCTTCCAACTGAGAAAGAACTGAAAAACACAAGAGTGAGCAGGGCAAATCCCACTGACTCCAGCTACTTCACAAACAATGCATGAGACAGTAAGTGGGAAAGGCTACTGCTCAGGTGTTTTAGGTCTAAAATATATCAGTGCCTTTATATATCATCAATGGTACCCAAAGCCGGAAACGTTTAGTAAAGAGTGACTACTGCAGAATCTATCAATCTGCTGTTGCTTTTACTTTCCAAGTGGAGGAGGTGGCATGTAAATGAGAAGTTTGATACTCCCCTTTCATACTACCAGGTGACCTTCTATAATAATATATCCATTCATCTAATTTCTCTACCATGCCCCTTTTATTTTATTTTTTATAAAAATAATATTGTTTTGAATTGAAATACACAGTCTCAACTTTAAAGACAAATAATGCATAAAATAAAAAGAAAAATCCAGTATCACCCATAAAGACACTAAAAATTTGTCTGCTGCCAGATTATTTTCAGTAACTATCTGATGCCATTTATCAAGATTCTGTAAATCCAATTCTTGGATACAAAAAAAGAAAGAACAATACCCTTAAGGCTACATAGAGCTCATCTTAGACATTACTTGGGACTTCATACTTCTTTTCCTTGATTTCTAGTCTGGGATCATGGTATACAAAGAGCCACTCAAGCCAACAGTCCCATTTCCACTGTGAAGTGTGTCTGAGAGATATTTAAAGGCTGCAAAGTTGTAGTATACATCAGATAGATCAGAGCATTGAGAACACCAGAATTAGCATAGAAAATTAGGGAACAATGAATCAGATAAAATTAAGGGCAAGGGCAGAAGCAGGGAGAAACAATCAGATTTGATCTCACTGAAATGTCACCATTGCCTGCTGTAGCAGTAGCGTGGTTGCAGATGTAATTGCAAAGATTTAGGCAAGACATATGCCCTTCTTCAAGCTTCCTCTTCCTCTCAGATCTTGTCTATTTTATGCATTTTTGTCAGTTGACCAAACAGAAGTTTTGTGGCCTGACAACAGGCTTGAAGAAGGGCATATGTGTTCAAAAAGTTTAAACATATCTTTCTTATACATCAGTTGCTCTAATGCAAGGTACCTACCTGTCACTTTAAACTTTGCCTCGGTTCCTTTTCACACCCTGCACAAACTCTGAAAATTCCCTCAAGTAATTCAGAATCAAGGGAAGAAATAGCTGCTTCTCCTCTTGTCCCTGCATTGTTTAGTCATGAAACGACCATAATACAAGGTACCAAAATGTTATAGGAAAAGATACTGTAATGATAGTTCTCTTTGACAATCACCAGGAAGTACGAGAAATCTCATGGGAAATAGTCTTGAGATTTCCAAACTGATTTACAACTCAGGGTCGAATGAGCATTCTCATCTTCATTAGCAATAAGTACCAAACCAGAGAAACAGCTGAAGATTCTTCTAGCTTTAGTAAGAAAATCGACAGGCCTCTAATCTTTCATTTGTCTACTCAGCACCTTACGATGGCTACTCTATATATTAATCAATAATGACTTGAAATCTGAATATAGTTTGAATGAAAGCATTTCAAAGCTCACAGAGCTCTGTTCCCAATAAGTCTGGTCTCTATATAATGAAATGCATTCTTTCTGGCCTAATACTACAGACTTGGCAAAAGAAATGCCTTTGGTATGAGCAAAAATTCCAAATGTGAGTCTTGCAATTGCCCCTCTAAAGGGTCATTTATTGTGCATGTTGTTTATCAGCATGTGTCTGAAATGAATGCTGCTTCAATGCAAAGCAACAGGAGGTCACATTATAATTGGAATGCAATCAGTAGAATTGGTTATGACTTGGTTTCTTTTCTAAAATGACAATCTATGCCACATCTGCTATTACATTCATGTTTTCTGCATTACTAAAAAGAAGAAAAAAAGAGGGAAAAAAAGAAAAAGCCTTTCCAATGAGCAGCCGATATAGTTGTCTTTAACTAAAAGATCACATGAGCTAATCAAGTCCCAAACAGTTCACCTTTAAAATACCAAACCATCTGGCTGGCTGTCCCATGATAAATCTCAATGATAAATATCTTCGTTTTGATGTTACAAAGGAAGCACAGACCTGCTCAGTTTTGGCACAGCTGAAAATACACTGGCAACAATAGAATAGAACTCAGATGTCCAAAATAGAGAAATAAATCATTTTGACCTGCAGAGTGCAGTATATTTAGAGAAAACCCAACTGTAACAAAAATAAACAAACAAACAACCCCAAAACCAAATAAAAGCGGTTTAGACTCATCAGAATTTCTCTCCAGATAGAGACATTAAAAAAAAAAATGCTTTACTGCATTTTACCGGATATACAGTTTCAGATCAGTTTGTTGAACTGCAACTAGATGCCTTTAGTTTTCCAAAGAAGCCTTTGGAACATGTTTTTTTTTGCTGTTTAGTTTGGGGGTTGTTTGTTTTTGTAGGTTTGTTTTTATCTCTACAATTCCATCTTCATCCAGACAAAGCAGAAATCTTCGAATGTCCATGACAAATTATGACATCCTTTGATAACTCAATTCATAATTTGTCAGTGTGTCATGCTTATTAAGGATAGATTAAATTAGGGGTTATGGCAAAAACAATAATAAAACCAGCTCTAATTTTATGCAGATAACAAGTCACATAAATTTCACCATATAACGTCCACACTTACCCAAAGGTACAAAACCAAGTTTTGGTATAAAATTTGTATTAATTTTCTCATGCCAATTTTTCAAATATTGAACCTTCTGTTCACACCAATTAACGACACCTAAAAATGGCAAATGCACCTCAAAGAAGCAGAGGCCTCTTCTAACTTTTTTAAAATTGAAAAAATTAAAAAAAAAAAAAAATCTTCTGGGGACATAATCCAAAGTTTGGTAACCTGCAGCAAAGGTGAACAAAATCTTTTAATCTTTCAACGTTTTCAACAACATTTATTGCATTCCTGTGGATTTCAAGGGTATTCCTGTTCCTTTCCACTTTAGCCAAACAAGATAGGAACAGTAAATAATTTCTTAAAACTTCTCTCTGTAATGTCTCAGGCATTTAAGTGGTCAGGTCTGAATTCCCTCTCCCTTACATATTGACCTTTGCTGGCTAAAGTCCTCTCAATGGAAAGGTTCTGTAACCAAATTTAGAAGGCTTTTCTGCAGGTAATAACATTGCAGCTTTTCCCGGTACTCAGCTTCTGCTTTTACTTCACTCAATTTCTTTCCATTTCCTCATTGTACATACCACAGACAATCATCCCAGTGATAATTCTGTCTCCTTTCACTAGACAGTTACAGACTCTTTTTTGGCCAGCAATACACGTTATTTTCACCTTTCTTCAAGAGCTCTCTCTGCTAGGCCCTGCATTATTTTCTTTTTTGCTTATTCCCCATCTGTTTCTGGATATTAATTTTATTTTTTTCATTCTATTCTGCTGCTCAGCTGTTCATCAGTACTAAAAGATGTGGTTGATTCTCCTATAACCTTGATTATATATAGTACTTAACGACTCACAAACGCATTGCCTCCTATCCAACCAATGCTGTTCCTGTTGCTTAGCAAAGATATATCAAGTATCTTGTACTTAACTCTTCTTTTTGTGCAAAGGCAATTTTTCTAGACATCTACCCATTTTCATTACGATATATTATATTACCATATATATGTAGCAATCTACAGGTATCTTTCAAACAAGTTACTCGAGTTACTACAACATTCAGCGCTCTCAGAGACATAAAGGGATTACATATGTGTCCAGACCACAACTCATCTGCCTTTATTTTCCAGTCCTGTCATATCATAAACTTCTAGTTTTCCTAATCACTCTCACATATATCAGTGGGTGTCATGACACATCCATATACTTTCTAGGTTTGTCTCTGTGAATCTATTTAAACCATTGACTTTTTTCCTAAAATTTTAGCTTGCATTGTTTTTAAGAGCAATCCTATTTTTAGCCTCTTTAGTTCCACTATTTCCTCAGAAATAATTTTTCTCATCATCAACAAAAAAAAAAAAATCATAAGAGGCTTCTAGCGTCACTCAAATCTTGCACTAGGGATTAAGATGCTAAGGGATAAAAAGAGATGGTAGTAGTACAGGGTCTGGCAGAGACAGAGAAGCAGAGCTACAGGACTGGACTAAGCAAATGCCACCAAGACAAAAGATTGTGGGGCAAATCCAAAGGGTCCATAACTAAAAAAAGATAGGCTGCACTACTTTGGCAAACAGAAATAATGAAATAGGCATATGGGAAAGACAAGTGCGCAGAAAATTTAGGCAGCATCTGGGATTTCACAAGATGATCCATTTACAACCCCATAATTTCTTTCTACTTTTCCTTTGGATCCAAGTGAAGGAGTCAACATGCAATTCACGCTTAATTCTTGTTCATCAGAATGATATCCAAGCATCCCAGCAGGAAAAACATAACTTCAGTCAAACTGTGATATTATCCTGCTTCTTTACATGTACTGTTGTTCTGGGAATGGTGTCTAGCAGAAGGTAGAAGACAATTGAATCACATCTCTTTCATTGCTCAATTTGAATTTCATGGTGTATGCATGTGGGTAAATACCTAATACCTCTCAGAAAACTACAATGGGATAACTCCTTAGGGAGATTAAGTCACTGCGCTGTTCCAGTGATTACAGCATGCCCGTGAAAGCTGTAGTCCAAATGGGAAGCCACTTTTTCCTCAGCAATTAATAGACTATAAAGAGACAGGAGATCAATGTTTGTATTGATGCTCTTTTGTAAAATTTACATTTTTATCTTGTTGTAAAGACCTGTGCTTTTTCATTTGCTTCAGAATCCAATCTAACTTTCAGTATCCAAACTATGTTATTCTTTATAGATAGACTTCTGAATATCCTATGAAACGCTCAATACATTGCATCTTTTGTGGACATCATCACTTGAAAGTGGGAAAAATTATTAGTGATATACAGAACACATTTTCCTACTTGCAGTTAACAAGTTCCTTTTACTGAAATATCTACTGTAACACTTTCACTAATATTTGATCACTTCATGTTCAATCAATCCCTGTAGCAGCTCTCTAAAAATCAGGACAATTGAATGACACAATTAACTACAACTGAACTATGGTAATGGTTTAGACCACAGAAAAATGAGAGGAAAAAATCCCTAGGGAAAAAACCCCAAAACCACCACCACCAAAACTCCAAAACAAAACAAAACACAAGCTGCTCAGCATTTAGAGCTGAAGGTTAATTTTCATTTTTTCTTTGAGCAAGACCTAAAAGTTCTTTACCAAAATCTTCGCTAGACTACAGCTGAGCACAGTGGCTGGAGCAGCTATATAAGGTAAAGTTTCATCACTTCTCTATTTGCGCACAAAACACATGATCAGTAGTACTAATTTTGTCAGTGTTCTAAACCTAAACTTATTGATGTTTATTATCTATTATCAAATCCAATATGAATATAATCTTCTTTCATAGTATATGACTACTGTAAAAGACAACAGCCAACTAGTCGTTATACTACTGCAGAAGGAACATATTTGAAATTGTCCTTAGCTTAATCCTCTTAACCTTAAGGAGGTAAAAGCCAAAGCAAATTGTAAACACTGGTACTGTACCTCAGAAATAAGACTGCCCTTACACCAAAAACATAAAGCTAAGTCAACCCCTAAAGGGTGGTTAAAAAGATTATTTTTTTTTTTTTTTACTGTGATAATAATATAAAATTGCCAGAAAAACATCAAGAACTTTTCTCATATGATACCTGATTACAATAAAGTTCTTACATACCTCAGGTATTTTCAAGGTTGAGAAAGACCTCTTCAAAAGTTTGAGTGATAAACTTGGAATTTCTTCAAGAAAACATCAGCAAGCAACCAGCTCAAAAAAACCCATATAAATTTAAAAACGTTTTATTCCAAATTCTATTTTTACCATTTATTAATTTAGTTGTTTCAAATAGTTTTTTACATTTTAAATGCTACCAAACTTGATTTTAATTGTATTTAATGCTTTAAGAACTCGCTATAATTGTCTTAAATAGTTTTTTTTTTTTAAATTTCAAACATTACATCAGAATTTTCATTTTAGGATGGAAAATGACGACAATAACTGTATTCCTGGAAAGTTCAGCTTTCATCCACTCCTTAAACCAGGAGTACTCAACCAGCTTTTCCATTGCAGCAGTTAGCCCTAGCTTGATTGAGTTCTCTGTTGAGTGACCAGACCTACAGCACATACACAGTATGGTAACTTGATCTGTTCATGAGCAGCAGGTCCAGAATTTAAGTGTTAACTTTATAGCACATTTACACAGCTAAGTCTTTGCCCATTCCTGAAGGGCTCATGGGAGAAAGACTAGCCAGGAACGGGCTGTCACTGCCAGAACAATTCATCAGGGCTACAGCATACTCCATGTCAGTGTTGGAGGGGCTCCTGAGAAAGGGAGCAGCCAGAAACAGAACAGAGGATGGACAAATTGGTCTAGCAGGCCACATATGGCTGGAGGCATCATTTGGGTACCCCTGCTGGAAACCATGAAACGGTATAAGCTTCACGGAATAAGCACTCTTACATTCACAGGGGAATGTATCACACTATCTTTACCCTAAATGTTGCTGTCTATTTCAGATCAAGCAGGGAAAGGTATATAATTTCTTTGATGAGTTATATACAGATGAAGAACACAAATGACTGGTAATAAACAGCATCCTTCATCGCACTATTTTCCCATTTCTTTCTTATAAGAACGAATGCTGTAAAGAGCACAATCCACCCCTGGACGTATCTCCATTATGCTGCCTGCAGATGTTCGCAGAAAGTTCCTCCTTCACTTTCTAGTGCTCGTGGCTGCAATACGATTTGAAACTAGAAATGCCTCATTTGTCCATTCTCTCTTTAAAAGGAAAAGTGCTAGTCATAGCTCCTGCTTAGCTAGATGATAGAAGGTGATAATCCTTTCTGGAATGTCACACTTGAGATCTACTTTGGGTGTGATAATCACTAAATTCCAAGGAGATTAGGACTGTAGAATCCACTAAAAAAACCCCACTTTGTTATGGCAAGAGGGAAGCCCAAGCATAAAATTAATAAAACTATATAGGAATATTTTGTAAAATTATAAATTTTTACTCCAATACATGTTTCCTATCAGCAAGCTTTTAATAAACTTTCACACAGGTGAAAAGGAAATTTCTACCAAATGCTTCAGTCTTTTCTGAAAATCTTTTATTTGCAGTAATGAGGAATTAGAGTCAAGATAGTGATAGAATCACAGAATAGTTTGGGTGGGAAGGGACCTTTGAAGGTCATCTAGTCCAACCCCCCTGCAATGGGCAGGGACATTTCAACTAGATCAGGTTGCTCAGAGCCCCATCCAACCTGACCTGGAATGTTTCCAGGGATGGGGCATCTACCACCTCTCTGGGCAACCTGTGCCAGGGTTTCACCACCCTCATTGTAAAAAAAAGTCTTCTTTCTAGTCTAAATCTACCTTCTTTTAGTTTAAAACTGTTACCCCTTGTCCTATCGCAAAGGCCCTGCTAAAAACTTTGTCCCTCTCTTTCTTATAAGACCCCTTTAAGTACTGAAAGGCTGCAGTGAGGTCTCCCTGGAGACTCCTCTTCTGCAGGCTGAATAACCCCCAACTCTCAGCCTTCCCTCACAGGAGAGATGCTCCAGGCCTCTGGTCATTTTTGTGGCCCTCTTCTGGACTTGATCCCACAGGACCACATCTTTTCTGTGCTGAGGACTCCAGAGTTGGACGTGGTACTCCAGGTGAGGTCTCGCCGGAGCAGATTAGAGAGGCAAAATCACCTCCCTTGACCTGCTGGCCATGCTTCTTTTGATGCAGCCTAGGATACAGTTAGTCTTCCAGGCTGTGAGCGTACATTGTCAACTCATGTCCAGTTTTTCATCCACCAGTACCCCCAAGTCCTTCTTGGCAGGGCTGCTCTCAATCCCTTCATTCCCCAGCATGTATTGATACTGGGGGTTGCCCCGACGTCCATGCAGGACCTTGCACGCTTGGCCTTGTTGAACCTCGTGAGGTTCAACATGGGCCCAATTCTCAAGCTTATCGAGGTCCTTTCTGGATGGCATCACATCCCTCAGGTACATCAACCACAGCAGCATATTCATGCATCTAGATACCTCAACCAAGATAATTCCATCCTATGGAAACAATAATAGCATACAAGACTGCAAGTGGGCTAACATGAATTATATTAATATTAATATTCCAGAATGGATATAGAACATAGGAACGGTTGTTCATATGACAATTTAGACTAATATTGTGGAAATTTTATGAGAAAGGTGAACATGTGACATTCCCATCAAATAACAAGGAGAAATTAAAAAACTTTTTGAAGTAAATTTAAAAAAAAAAAAAAAGGAATTTTAAAAATCAAATCTAACCCATTATGCAGGCTAAAATCTCACTGTGTTCATTTAAAAACAAACACCAAATACAGCCACATCAGATATTTCAAATTTTTGCAGCCAATATAGGAAACCCTGTTGGCAAGCCACAAGGAAGCAAACAGATCACCCAAGGATTGTGAACATTGTGAGATCACAAATGTCCAGTAACTCTTATAATTGATTTATATTTGGATTCTGCTTCTCAGTATATTGTTGAAAACGTTGAACTTTCAATTGTACAATCCCTTGTACCATAGACCACTTAATTACGGCAAGAAGGAAGACTGATAATACAGTGTGTCCATATATTATGATACTTATTATTAGTTGTAGTAGTAAATACATATTAGACCATTATGCAAAGGCTTCCAGTCAGGAATGGAGAGATATGGTTGACTGAATAAGAAATGGAAGGAAAGACTCTCTCTCATGAAAGAGTACTGACATTTTGCTACTAATTAGTAATTTGAAAACATTCTGCTGCAGTCCACAATAACAACATAGAAATTTTTTTTTTTTATAATACACTGGATTAAAATTTAATGCCTGAAAGAAAAGTTCTTCCTGAACAAAAGTCAGATCTCTCTGAATTTTAGTTTCTTCGTTGCAGATTAATAACCCAGTTTAGTATATCCTGCACTTATTGATGGAAACTCATGTCAGAAATATTGGCCAGCAGAAAGCCAAGATTTCCTATAATGTCCCAAATTAGTTGGCTACCACAGGTTTATGGATTATTAATGCATCTCCTGTTGGCATTCTGCCTTATACCATTTTTCATTCAAATATTAAACCAAATTCAATCTTTTCTAGATTTTTAGTAACATAAAGCTTGCAAACAGCATTAACCCCTGTTCCAATAGTCGCTCATTCAATAAGTCTCTTAGGCATATGCATAAAACCATCTATATTCAGCAAAAGACAAAAGCACATAATGGAATTTAAGTGACTGTTCAGTGTTTTGCTGGATTAGGGTAAGTAATGTAACTGATCCTATTAAGTAAAAAAAAAAAAATTCACAATAAGGAGGATCAGGTTTTAGATTATTTTGTTTACATTCGTAAACTGAGTTCAGACTTTTAAATTGGAATAAATAATTTAAATAATTAAGTATAAACATTCACAACTGATTTTTTGCAACAAGGAATTAAGACACTTCTTGACATTCAGACACAGTTGTAGAATTGAATACGAGGTGGGAGCTTTTCCTAATAGCTAAATTCACTGTTAAAAAAAAAATCTTAAATTTGCAATGAAAACGATTTTTTCACCTGAAGTGCTACTAAGCTTTCTAGACCATTAAGAAGGACAACTAAATTCACCAGAAGTAAGCATCTATGTTTTGTTTAACCGGAGTGCCTGATGAGGTTAAATAACACAATAGGGTTAACACACATTCCATAAAATAAATATACCCACAGAACAGCCTCTCACTACTCATGAGTAGCCCAGTAAAATACTAACATAGTTACTGAAATCTTTAATTTAATGATATCACTTAATAGATCTTTCCCACTATTTTTTATGCTCCCATTGTTATTCTTATGCAATAATTATTTTATGGTTTGCAATTAGAAACTGCAATATGAATATATTTTCTAAATAATAGCAATTTTCCTCTTTCATCTTCAAAAATTTGAAGATACTAGCCCACAGTTTAGAGCTGAAATCACTATCCTAACAATCTCTCCCTGTTGAAAAAAAAGGCAGCAAGTTTCCTTCCAGATGCGCAACAAGAAGAGTCACTCTGCTCCCAGAGGATGCAAGAACTCTTAGAATTTCAAAGGCTGATGCCAAGAACCTCTGCCAGATACACTTCAGAAAAAATGTTTGATGAATTACTATGGTGAGAATCAACCTTTCAGATAAATGACTGAAAATAAACTAGTTTATATCTCAATGGAGAGGATAAATTTCCTTTTTGCTTTGGGAACTTGAAGTATGGAGAAAGCTGTTGACCATTCCACCTCTCACTGAACTAAAAACATTCTACTAAAAATGTGTTGCTTTCCAAATTTCCTTTCACTGTGGCTCAATAAATACAGTCAGAGAGAAAGAAGATGTCCACAGAAATTCTTACACAACAGCACGACAACCAAGTGATTTGTAAACTGCCTGAATTCTGTACAGAAGATGGAAATCACTGACATGCAATGTTAAACACATAACGAATGCACAAATTCTATGAAACTTCAAGAATGAAAAGAAGGGAAGCTGCAAAATGTGGTTCCAATGTTGATTAGCACATATAGGCTGTACTACATTATAAACAAATCCGATTACGACATGGGATGTGAATAAATATTGACATTGTTGCACATTATTTAAGAATCAGCAGTGTGGGAATTTTTATCATGCAAATTCTTCTGTGATAAAGCAGAAGCAACAAGGACGGACACACATTGGCACAGAAGCTTTTAATTCAATTATGAAAGCTGATCTTACGCTTTTTCCCACACTTGTGAGTATAAGAAAAGCTAACCTTCACCCTGTAGCGCAAAGTACCTATGTGCAATAACATGTCTTTAAGGGGAGAAAGACACGAAGCATTTTTATTGACTGACACGTTGGAAGGACAAGCTAAAGAGAGAACTTTCAGAATTGTTATAAGAATTGGCTAGCAATCACACAGATTCATTTGGCATGTCTACAGCAATCAAAAATGATTTCTTATTGAATAGAACTGAAATAATTACAACTGGTCAGAATGGCATTATCAGCTATGAAAGAGTCAGAAGCAATATTAAAAAAAAAATATGATCAAGGACAATCTGAACATAAAGTACTTCTTCAAAGTAGTGCAGGCTTTTTATGACTTCTGACTTCATCTTCCTCCTCTCCTCTCCTTCATGCTCCTAAATATTTCTGGGACTATTCAAATGACTTAAAACAAATAATATTTCTACATAAGAAACTCTTTTGGCTAAAAACATGAGGGCTTATTACCACATTTCTTTACTGGCACAAAATCTGAGAAAAACCTCAAGGTGCAAATGATCTGCAGTCTATTTAACATCATGGTTATTTATTTTTATGGGCACTCATTATTACTCTTTACCCTAAATTATAGGTACATTCCTGGCTCCATTTCCCACTGTTCTGTAATCTTTATAATAATATGGTTTTTCAGATTTCCAAATCCTCCTCAATACCTCATCAATCAAAAACGCATCTAACATCTACTAGTTGTTATACTGGGCAGAGACAGCAAACCATGGAACCATAGCTTGGGCCCCAGATAAAGACCTTACTCATATCCCAGGACTGGGATATATGCCATAGCTCGGGTAGTATTTCCTAAGAAAACCTGTTTTGCAATATCTTAAACAGAGTCTTCGCATACAAACCGGTATGCACTGAATTGGTGTTTAAATACCCCAGTTCCTATTTTATTATGGATTATGTGTTGAACTAGTTCTGTCAAGTTTAGAACAGTATGCCATAATTTTGACTAAATCTAAGCACATGCATCTTTTTCCATGGAAACGGTATTACAAGTATGCCCATTTCTCCTGTCACAGAAAATTTTCATGAATATTTTGATAAACAGCTGTTACGCTATAGTAGTTTATAGCCATAATAGCATCAGCTTCAGCAAAGAAATGACACAGCATCAGAAGTGATCACATAACACTTAATTATTTTTGTGAACAACTCAGAAAAGTATAGTGTGGATCATTTCGATTTTTAGGTTTACTGGACAGGAAAAAACTTGTGCTTTGATGAAAAAGCCCTTGGCTTGCTCATCATCTACCCATGAAAGCTGAGCTGGGCTGCTGTCACTCTCTTCACAATACCTGTAGAGAAGAGCGGGTTTGAACAGACTAAATGATATGGTATTGCTCCTTTCCTGAAACCATGTTTTGTAACTGCTGAAAAGGCACGCTGTTACAAAAAGAGGGATCCTTTAGTAAAATAAAAAACCTTCTTAAGGGCACTATATCACATATGCAAATGAAAACCAGTTACTAAAATGCAAATTGTACATCATTCAAAAAAAAAAAAAGTTACCCAATGACCCACTACAGATTCTTCTAGAAAGATCTACGTGATTTAGAAGAAACTAACCTCTATAGACTACTTCGAAAATTGTAGCCTACATTGTAGCATTGAAAGCTCCTTGACATGTTCAGGAGGATAATGATGTCGGATGCCCAGCACTGTTAATTCTCACCTGCCTGTCTACATCCGCTCTCATTATTTTTATACTTGATGAGATTTATTCATCAGGATTAACAACTATATATTGAACTACACAGGCTGCCATGACTATACAGTGCTTTGGACCATGCATAATATGCTCATTTTATCCTGTGGAAGTTTTAAAAGATGTACAAATATATTGCCAGATTGCAAAAATAGAAGATAAGCGACATGGGAAAGTCAAAATTATCCAGACAGGGGAACTAACTCTTGATACCATGAAAACAAGCACTTTGTAGACAGCAGTGATAAAGGACATATCATTAAAATTATCTAAGAAGCATGTATGCCTTTGATGTAAACATTTGTATCGGATGGGGTGTTCTAGTTATTAAATCCATGTACCAAGATTTAGGATACTTAAGTCCATACAGTGCCACAGATATTTTGGCTTAACCACTGTACTCAGTGCTTTCTGCTTCATCTTCTCAAATATAAAAGTAAGGAAAACAGTTATTTTTCTTTCTTTTATCCAGTGCTTATCTTCTCCATTACCTAAGTAAATGCACTGGGTCACGGATAACTTCTTGCTACACACACGCTTGATGATGGACCCATAAAAGATTTCCTGATACTCCAATAAGGTGACAATACAGCTATAAGAGAAACCCACTCTTATTTATACATTCAAAAGGAGAAAGCATAACATCCTCAAGAACAGTAAAGGAAACATAGTAGTACCCAAACCCCACAACTTTTCTCCAAAGCAGCATACATGTCATTAAAATTCTTCCTGTGTTTCAATAAAAAACAGCAGCGGCCAGCATTGACTTTTCAGTAGATGTGCCATTTACATCAGTAGCAGATAAAAATAAATAAATAAATTAAACTTGGAAAGTTCCACAATAATCCTGCTGTGAAAAGCAGCATAAATTCTTGTGTTTGTTTTCTCTTAGAACCACCTTTCTGATGTTAAAAAGGGGGGAGGGGGGGAAGGGCAAAAAAGAAGTCAAAAAAGGCAATTCTCTTCTGAGCTTCAGTAAGTAACCCTTCCTTATTATTCTTACCTGAGTCGAGGATGCATATGACGTGTTATTACCACACAGGTATTCAGATAGATTCTGAGCCACTGTGGGTTGAAGTCAAGAAAAGGAAACACATCCCATGAGCAGAATTACTGAATCTTTCTCTAAACAAATACAACGACTGGAGATGGCAGGTGCCAGACCCTTTGTTGATTGTGCCCCAAGGCTCCTGAGCTCCCTGCCTTATGACATTAGATCAAGCTCCCTTCTTTCCCTGCTTTCAAAATTCCCATTCTTTCAAGCTTTTTGACTTGCTTAGCCAAGCTCCACAGATTACTGCATTGTAAGCGCCCAGAGACACTCGACATAAAAGATACTTCATAAACGCAGATTGCTTTGTTAATCAGAATCTCTTCACTCTCTCTGGCTTGTTAGCCAAAGCAGCAATTCAGGCCTTTCCCAGTGCTGCGAGTTTTTCTCTCCTTTTTTTTCCCCCCCTTTTTCTTCATTAAGCATCAAGGCAACAACATAGGAAAAAATGAACTTTTTTAAGTTCACTTAAGTTAACTTAATTCAGCTGTGCAACAAGCATAGGAAAATGTAAGAGGAGGCTTTAAATCAGCTAGAGAAGGTTCTGCAATTGCTCAAAAGCACCCCCAAACGCATCAAATGCAACCCTGTTGTTTCCTGAGTCATACAAGCAATCTGTGGGGTTGTCCTTAAAGTTCCTCAGGCTTTACATACTCATATGTAATTTTTTTTTTTTTTATGTTTGTATGAGATAACACTCAATTCTGCTTGTCTAGCCTTCTCACAGAGTATTAGAGCTACATGAGGGAAAAGGTAAAAAGCGTGAGTTGACTAATGAAATCTGTGAGAGAACGCTTTTTTGTCTAAATATTGAAGTGATTGTCAAGGAGACAGAAGCTATGACCGCATTTCATCTTCAAATTATGATTGTCATTGTTCATAGACTAAAAGAAATCTGACAGCCATCCTAAGATTTAAGATTCATAAGTATCTTTTCAATGGCATATCCCAGTGAATTTGATTACTGAAATTACAATATGATCTATTTCACACTGCCCCCCTCCCCCTTCTAATTTAAACATGTTATCTATCAACCTCTCATTAGAGAGGTTAAATCTCATCAAGCCGTTCTTAGGCGTCTCCAAGTCCATTTCCAAATCAAGAATCACCAAAATATTAGTACTGACGATGATCAATCAAAACATTTGAACTACTTTAAAAGAGGAGCAGAAAGTTTGCATGTCTTGAATAGACTTCACCCATAAGCTTCAATTTATTCTGTTGCCATGTAGAGCTTGGCAAACAAGATCAAAATACACAACATCAATACTTGGATGAAGGCTTCCTAGTATCCATCTAGGCACTACAGGAAATGTTCACACTTACGAAGAAGTAATTCTCCTTCTGAGTTACTCTCCCTATATACTGTCAACAAACTTCTGAGCTACTTGGGGTTACACTTTAGGATGCGATATAAAACTGACATATCGCCTATCTGTGATGCTCAAAAATCTGTGGCCAGCTGACTAGATTTTACCCATAGGGAAAGGAATATTTAGATGCTTCCACGCTGACCTAAATTTGCTCCCAAGATCCCTGAGTTTAGTTGTAAGGAATATAGCTGTAGCCTAGTGAGTAGGCAGGGAAGCTCTATAGAGGTGAAGGTGCTTTCCTCAGAAGCTCAGCAGACAGTGGCTGACTAATACAGAGAGCATGTTACACGTATGCACGCGTAGCACCTCTCATCCTCAATAATTTTAAATTAATAGTACAAAAATGTTGCTCAGCAACTGATTTGGAATGAACTTATAAGAAGTATCAATGCAGCAATAACGCACTACATATGACATCATATCCTCTACACGTATATGTATCTTGTTTCCCCCCTCCCTCAACATTCCATTAACTTGCAAGTGAGGACTTGGCTGAAAACCTGAAAAGTCTCATCATGTATTCAGCCATATGTGCATGGCTAAAACACCTGCAGGTAGTTGTTTTAATGCATAGAGATGCCTAGCATGTGTATGGATTTCCTCCCCATAATCTGTGCAGGTTTAACTACAGCCAGGGGCAGAAACCGCCTAGAGACTCCCCTCTTGTACTAACATATTTGCTTCCAACACGGTACTTCTAACCTACAGACCAGAGAAACCATTCCCTAGACTGACTGCAAAATCTTTTGTATTAGGCTTCTGAAATCTGGGAATCAACAAGAAACAAAAATCAGATGTCCTTTTTTATTAGGAAATAACAGAATAATATTGCCGGGGGGGGAGGGGATTTCCCTCAAAATCCATAAATTGAGGCAGTTCAAAATACCTACAAACTGGTATTAAATAGTTTGCTTTTGAACTTAAGAAAAATCTTCCAACCCCCTGAATAAAAAACAATAACAAAACAAGTAAAAAGATAAGGAATGCAGTAGTTTTTACTTTAAAAAGTATAAATTTTAGCTCAACCATCCATATTTTAGGGGCTTTTTTTGCTTCGCATTTGATTATTTGCTCCACTACCACACTTAAAAATACTTACAATGAAAGGTAAAGTGAGTTTGAACTTCACAGATCAAAACGATTAGAATTTGCTGTTGTGCCTTTATTGACTTAAAAGCACTTTCTGAAGAAGGAACCAGTTAAAATTCAGTGTTATCAAAATAATTCTGTTTGAATTTTAAATAACTCCTATAACGTCAAACAAAATAGTTATATAGATTTTAAAACTGGGTTCCTTACTGTCAAGACCTCATTTTATGGATTAGATGCTGTTTGCCTTCCCAAACTGTCTACGTGGGATTGTAGTACACAATTTTTTAAGCTAACGCAGTAACTGGGACTTTCTAAAATTTCTGCAGAATAGCTCTATATTTGGTCTTGCATACAAGCTCTACATTTGGTCTTGCATACGTACACAAGAACAAATCCCAAACAAACTCCAGAACTTCACATTAGCAGTATTAATGCTTCACCTCTCCTGCCTGTGGTAATTTAAAAAAAAAAAAAAAAAAAAAAAAAAAAAGACAGTAAGATTCAACTGCCTGGTGAAACACGGTAGTTTCTTTAGGGATTATGTTGACAACGAATGATTTTAGATGCTAAATATTAATCTGTCAGGAAAACACTGTCTCTATGCAGGATGGGTGATTTAAGGTTACAAGTGCCTTCCTGCTTGTGACTTCTCTTACGTGGATCTCCCACTCTGCATTTCTAGCCCCCGTATCAGCTACAGCAAGCTGGCATCTGTTCTCATAGACCATCCCCTCCAGAACTCTTTCAAGTTTTCTTTGCACTCTGCAGGACATACCTGCACTTTGTGTTTTTTCTTTATTTATTTACCAAACTGCAATTCATATTTTAGCTTCTCATGGGAACTTTTTCTGCCTGAATGTTTCCTGTATCCCCCAAATGAATGCCATTTACAAGTCTTCCAATAACTAGTTCACTTTGTCCACATCTGAACAGCTACCTTCCCCAAACATGTAGACAGCAGAAAAAAAAGCACATAAGGGCTGGCAGAATAAGAGAATTTACAGATATTAACAATATTTCAAGCAAGAGAATGCTACAAAGGAGAAAGTGATGTTCTAATTCTGCTCATTTGCGGGACCACTGAATAAAACCATTATACTCCTTTATTGCAAACAGATTTTTCAATGCAAAAAAAAATAACTTAGCTGACAGCTTCTCTTTCACTTTATTATTAAACTCACCTTTGTAAAGGGATTACTTTTTATAATGACAGATTGGAACAAAAGTGAAAAGAAAGCGGTACAATGATTAACGGTTAGGAGAGGGACTCCTTCAGCTATCCTCCATGTTTCTACTGTCATTGTTATCTAGCATCAGATTACAAGGCAGAGGCAAACTTTACAGCCATAATTAGTAGCTGAGTGGATGTCTACATATCTCCTTTTTACCTTACTTTAATTTCACCTGGTATTTCTTTTTCTTGACACATCATGTACTTTACATCAGTAATGGTTGGCATTAGACAGCACCAAATTGCTTTTGAATGATCTAATAGCTTACATTTAATCTATTTATTATAAAGTTGCTCTCTTTTTCCCCCCCTCATGGAATTTATCATTCACTGTCTTTAAGAAGACGACAATCTGCCAACTTAATTAACTGGGTGGGTTTGGGAGGGGTGATGGGGTGCAGTTTGTTGATTTGGGGGGATTGGGGTGTGGTGTTTGCCAACCTTTTTGCTTTAAGTTAGATTCTGGCTCTTCCATCAGGGCCCAAGGGATTATTTCCACTGACCCTGATCCTTGTATTTCATGGAAACAAAAATGACTGTTAAGACAGGCTGCTCCCACTCACAGTTCAACAAAAATACCTTGTGGGAGTTGCCTCCCTCCTATGAGGAATAGGTAGAGATGGGAGAGATGCAGTTTTTCTAAGCGCATCTCTGACTAAACACAGTGCTAAAGCTACTCCAGTTGCCACCACGGCAGCAGCTGGTGGCGAGGAAGTTAAGCTAACATGGGGAAATCCAGCCCGCTGGCATGGTAGCTCTGTAATTTTGGTACACACATATTCCAACTCCACTCAGACAAGACATGAACACTAATTTAGTTCCTATTAATGGTAAGAAGCCATGTCTACTACTACAAATGATTTTGGAAGAGCCTACCTGGGCCACGTGCTCTTTTCACCTCTCTGTATGACACTGAGCAAGAGTAAAAAAAAAAATTCAGGGACTTCAGTCTTGCTTGGTCTTTAAGTAGACATCACAAGGGTTGCTTGCATCTCCCCCTGTATTGCATTCCCGTGGAAGGACTTTTATTCACTAGCCTTACATTTTTTCAGCCTACTGTGCTAAATATCATCACTACATTTGGTAGGCATTCTAACAGAACTGCAATACAAATCTGTTTCACTTGAGAAGCAAAGCTTACGGTTCCTTAGGTTTTATAACACAGCGCTTAGTACAAATTCACTGAATTTTTCCAGTGCTTCACTATGTGATTTTAGGAGTCTATTTTCCCCAGTGGCACGCAAGTACTAAACTTGCACTGCATTGCATTTTGCTCTCAGTAGGTGGGAAAGTGCATACTCAATGGGTTATTTTCCATTCTTTATTTCAGTTTTATGCAGCCACAGGTGGGGGGTCTTTCAGGTGGTTGCCTAGGTTTACTAGGCACTTTAGAGTCATAGACAAGCTTTCTTAAAAGGGTCTTACAAAACATACCAATGTTGTCAATCATGCAGTAAAAGAATTTAATCCCGTTTAAATAGAAATAACTTTCAACAATCTCTCGAACTGTAAAAGACAACACAATGAATATCAACAAAAATGAGATCAATCATCCTCTGTTTGGTAAGGGACACAAAACAACTTAACTTGTTTATAATTATTGTTTACTTCTCTGTCTCCTCCCCTTCTCCCCAGGTGTGAACTCTCTGCCTAAGGGCACACAAAGCTAATGAAGGATGTCATGGTATTTCCTATCATTTACTTTTCTAGCACTGAGGCTACTATCAGACCACAAAATTATCACAAAACAGGAAGAAAAGGAAAGTTGTCAACCTACTTAACATTTGCTTGCAGAGCTCTGAAAGGAACTTTGATCAGCAAACATATCATTAGATCATGAATACAGATATTCATATCCTACAAAATGTTGACAGCTTTCTCTTCTTGCATAAGAACATGCAATGAAATCATACATAGATACCCTTTTCTTTCCTGAAGGCAAAATTAAAGCAAGGAACCTTCACCCACTCCTAGCACAGCACACACGCCAAACAAAGAAATGCAAGATACAGTGCATCTTTTTGGCTGTTCACAGTTTGGAAGAAACGTACATGTTATAGCAAGATGCGTGCGCTATAAAGAACCAACACACAAGGGGATAAACTAGTTTTATTGCTGTTATGCAGATGGCTGCCCTTCTGACTGTGCAGGAAATTTCTTCCCCTCCCTCCCCCTCGATTTTAAAGCAGGCTTCTACATGTATCCACTATGTGGGAATTAGTACTTTGTTTCTGATGACACCCATGTCCTCTTCATTCAGCTCTGTAGCACTAACCACAGGCCAGCGGCCAAGGTCACGTAAGCATCCTATCCTGCTAAGTAGCCGAAATCCTCAGAGAAATGCAGCTCAAAATGGAATGTTCAAATGATTTTAATCATAAGCAATATGAAGAATTGTGAACAAGATTCAAATGCAGTAGTACTGTCTGTGTGCACGTCATTTTCTTTTTGTCAATGGAGGGTTCAGCTACTCAGAAACTGAGATGCACAAAATCAAAAATAAGATTCTATGCCCCATATGTTCAAAGGCCCATGTTTGTGCATCCAAAATGGTAGCAGTCCGTTAGGGAAATTAGTTTGCATAAATAATACTCCTGGTCTGTAGAGTATTTTCTGACCACCCAGTAATATCTCAGATGACAGCAAGCAATTTTGTCTGCAAAAGCATCAAGCATCTCCTGAAATTTTCCTCAAAAAAATGCATTAAATGAAACAATGATAATTTACATTTTCACTACAGACTCTAATAAGAAAACACCATCTTTCACATTTCCAACATTTGATATGCAGACTGTTAACATGGGGCAGATATTTACTGCCTCTGGAATTAAAACATGCTCATATGACAGAATATTCAAATGGAACATGTATTGAAAAGATTTATTCTTTTTTAACAACAGTATAAAGCTTTATCCTGTCGGTGTACCACAGAGCAGTACAGTCTGTATGGAATATAGCAACACGTGTCTATATGTTATTAAAAACAGTAAATTCCCATTTAAACAAGGGTTACAATCTGTGCACTAAACACTCGTTAATGGTTATGAATCAAAATAAAGGGGGGGCCTTGTAGCAGGTGTGCATATCTATGAATTTCAATACATTGTAAAACTGTCTGTAGCCAACAGCTTCATCATTTGGCCTTTCTGAGCTTGGAGACAGGCAATTTTTCATGATTTTACTATTTCTGGCCAAACAAAAAGTTTTTAATTAAATATACCACATGATTCCAGATGTTTGTTTATTTGTTCCAATGAGGCTGTAAAAATGCCTGAATGATAAAATTGGAGGACTCCTGCAAAACCAAGCTAGGCTGGAGTGCTAACTAAACATGGGGACCTCTCAGGAGACTCTATTTGCACAGCACTGCGTGTGTTTTGAACCTGATTTCTCTGGAAGGGCTCTAATACTGCAGCTCATGACTGGTCTTCTTTATTGCAAAAGATTATAAGGCCAAGTGGCAAATTTAGTAGATTTTTTTTTTCTTCTTCAAAATTGCCATTTGCAGACTCATTGCATCATTAGTTCTCCTACATATTTAAAGAAGATTTTAGATAGGTTTATGGTTTTGGATCCCAACTTTCCACTTATAGAAGCCAATGTTCTCTATGTTTTTCTGCCACTTTATAGTCACGCTGCTTGGAGCTTGAGCATTCTCATGGTTTCTTATTGCCAGCATGACAAAATGAGCTATGTTGTGAAACATCAGACACTTTCTAGTCTACCCAGAAATATGAAGTTACAGTTTTTTCCTCATTAATCATATTCCCTCTGATGTGACACTTGTATGGGTGACTGGGGCCCAGGCTGCTAGGTTAGTTTTGGCAAATATGGGAAAAGCTGCAATGAAAACCTCAGAAATTACGGGAATAGTGACAAAAATATGGAAAACGGTCAGGTCTTCAACAGTCAGATTGGGGAATGTGCACTGTGGAAAAATGAAAGTCTCTGTAATATTTGGAAAAAAAATGCTGACAATTTTGAAAGGCTGCTTAAGTCAGACTTCTAATTCCCATTAGATGCAGGCTGGGAATTTCGTGCCCAACTCCTTAAATATTTAATGAAATTTTAATCTAGACTTGATTAACCACTTAATTACTCTCTTTTTGTCTTTTAAAGTCTTGCTGCAGAGAAACACCCGTATTTTATTCCCACAGACACATAGCGCTCCAGGAAGTGATTCTCCTAGAACTTACTTCTGGTCAGCTTGGTCACACCCCTTGGGTTCACTTTCAAACCACACAACACAGAGAAGGCTCACAAATCAAAACATGCTGTCACTTAAAAACAAATCTTAACTTTTCTTACCATCAAGGAAGACTGCACAAAACTGCAAGTCACTTTATATGTCATCCCCAACTCATTCACCCTACCCTAGTTTCACATGACTAGTTGCTCTCATCATTGCAACATACAATAAGATAACAGTACATTTTTATGCTTACATTTTAATAACCTACAATATCCTGATTGAAATCCAACATTCCTTGTATACACAGACAAGAAATTGTTGACCCTGTAAGTGACAAGAACATGAATCCAGTGACCCAGAACATGTATTTCTTGAACCATATTAGTCAAGGTCACACTCAAATCCAACTGCATTTTATTCCACATTTGGCGAAGTCTTTGTGCTTTACAGAGAAACATGAAGGCGCTGGCAGAGACTATCACTACTGAGCAAGTGAGGGAAACTGGTCCACGACAGACCACAGCTATTGGTCGTGGTGCTATTCCAGTAAACAAATAGATTAGGGCTCAGGAGAGATACTACCCGAGACCCTCCTTAATCTGCTCTTTCATTGCTACCCAGCGATAAACCACTCCACAGCTGAGAGCTGAACAGATCACGTGTATGTGTACCAGTCCTCTCGATTCCTTCAAAAGGCAAAATTTTTGACTGTGTGTCAATTCACACAACTGGGACAGATATATAATGCATTTGCAGACTTGGGGCAAATACCAACACAGGTGGGCTTCTGTTACTGATAGAGGCATTTCACAGCAGTAAGCCTCTCTAAGGAAACATACCTTCCAGCATTTCTCCCCACCTACATTGTTTCACTCATCCCTTCTACCTATTCTTCTCACTGCAAAGCAACCAAACCAGAAAAAATAAGGAGGCAGTAAACTAGAGTCCAGCTTGGAAAGGACAAATTACAGTTAGAGGTATGAAATTAGCTGCACCACTGAAGAAACAGGCATGGGTCAGTACCATTCATATCACCTCCAAGTGTCAGTTTTGGCAGGTCTACGGGCACAAGCAGCGCCATCCAGCAGTGGCTATGAGAAAGGCCTGGACTGCCTTTCTCTCAGCTGCATCAGAAACAGCTCACAACAGAGTTCTTTCAACAGCTGACATTACCTTCTCACACCTCCAGACTGCAAGGACTCCAGTACATCTCCGACAGATTTTCTCTTCCAAATCCCTTTAAATAAGGGAAACTAACTAAGACAGGAAAACAAAATCTTTTCTTAACCAAGTCTTCTCTCACATTGGCACTCGCCTTTACCATCACTTTGCTTTCCATACTTCTCCCATGTCTCTCATGCTTCCATTAATGTCCATTTCCCAAACTGAAAAACAAAGCAAGGCACTAGAATCCAATTTCTCATTTCATACAGGCAAACCAAATGAGATTTTTTTTTTCTTTTTTTTCATAACAGACTCCTTTTAGTCTTCTCCCACAGTGCCAAAAGAAGAGAATTTCCAACCGCTCCCCCTGAGGCTAAGTCATGAGCACAGCACAACTCACTGTTGGGACATATTTCCTGGCATTAATAGGAAATGTCACAGCTTATTTTTGAGTGTTCCTGCCCCTGGAAAATATGATCTTGTCTATTCCATGCTACTGTGAACTTTTTTTGTCTGTTTGTTTTAAGGTTATTCATCTCATGGTCAGAAGATCCTGGCCTGAGAGGTATGCAGTCTATCACTCACCATAACATCATGCAGCTTAAAAGCTATTGTATTTTCAAAGGACACCTCATGTAAACCAACAAAGAAAATTTCTCACCATTCACAGCATCTCTGCCCGATACAGAACTTCCATATATTGCATCTGCTTGCAGTTCTCTTATTCATCCTATTCTTAGTTATTAGACAAGCTAAAGCAAATATGTCTTACATACATGTATAGACACCTTTTGTTAAAAAAATGTTTAAGATTCCTTAGATTAACTGGATGATAAAGTACTACCCACAGGTTTATTATTATTATTATTAGTCTCTTTTTGGACAGCATACAATGAGCTGCTTTATGCAGATATACAGAAAAATCAATTGATAAGCATAAAGTGCAGTTCACATTAAGAAGACTAACTAATTATGATAAGTTGCTACATAAATTGCTTTGTGACTTTCCCAGCAATCAATTTCAAGCTCTAAATAAGCCTCTGGCTTGAAAACACAATGAGTACCTAACAACTGTGTCAATAACAACAACAGAGAAGACTGCAATGATAATATAAACAGGATAATTATCTTTCTGGAAGTAAGTTTTTATGCAAACCGATTTCCTTTTCTTTTATGTCTGTGATTTAAAGACAGCATGGCTTTTCAGAGTGCATGCATATTGAGTTGAAAGCCTTCAAAAAGAAGAACTTTGTATATTAACATTTATTATTAAGAAGTCAATTTTATAATTTCACTTCAGAAAGTTTAAAGTATTATCTTAAAACTCTAGACCCAGTTCTTGAAGGATCGATAGACATTATTAGTTCCAGATTAAGTCAAGAATATGCATTCTAAAGTACGAGCCGGCTGAACAAATCGAGGTAAAACAGGTAAATCCCCAGAGATCACTTTGGGGCTTTCACGTATCACATCAATTATATTACTCCCTCTGGCTCTCCAAAACTTCTACCTTTTTCCTTCAACAGCAAATTTTGAAAGTAGTAGATCTCCTTTGACATCTATTGGATTGTAAATTCCAGCACAACTGGACGGCTAAACACTTGTTCTGCATTCTAAAGTACATTTCTGTCTTGACCTCGTGCATATCTCAGCTCCTACAAAGCTAGTAGCTGGGTTTTATGTATGGTGCACCCTAAAAATCAATCAGAATGCATTCTGTATAGTCATACCAGTCATTACTGAAAATTTAATACGCTGAAAACTCTGAGTACAATAGCACAGCATAATGATCACAGAAGAAAAACCAGATAGATCAAGTTGAGATGTCTCTCTAACAGATTATAGGCCTACATGCTTTTGCTTGCTTAGAAATGCGAAAGTTTGGAAAGAACTTAATTCCAAAACAAATCTTCAGCACACTCCTGTTAGACGAAAAGCGAAACTGAGAGCAGAAGGAAGCTCTCCTCTCCTTTATTCAACAATGCTTAGTAAAATTACCTTCAGAGGGTTAATAGGAAGCTTAAAAATATTCTGTCCCTGGATTTCTGGGAATTGCTTCTGAACGTAGTTTATGACTTTCAAACTCTGGTTAGACCGTTTCAGAAAATAAGAAAATGTATCTATCAGTTGACTCAAAGACACTGGTAGAATAAATAACAATCTTTCATTTGGGCACTCATCATTCAAATATAAAACAAGAAAATGTAATGTCTGTGCATATCAGAACACTTGGATAATTAACTGAATAGACACCAAAACAGGACAGTGGATTTGTTCAGGAAGTTCTTACAAGCCAGAATAGATTGGAACTATTAAACCTTGGCATAAATCCAAGCTAAGGCTCTAAAAACTACTTACATAAATACAGGCTTAGTTTTTAATGGAAACTGCTTCTTCTTCCTTTTACCAGTAAGCTATGGGGCAGACTTACCACTGGTTGTTCCCAGAAACAAGAGCGCAAGAAAAGGAGTCATTTGTAAAATGTTACTGGAAACCAAACGCTTTGGCAAATGAATAGGTTTTCAAGTAAACCAGGTAATAGACAATGTTATAAAACATCTGTTTATACAAAGGGCATCCAGCACCTTTTTTTTTATACGGGAAAACCAGATTTTCAAGATATTTGTGATTTAGTAATATTGCTTCTCAAGAGATAGAACGATAAATTACTGTTTTTCCCACCAACTGCAATGCATTTCCTATTAGAAGGGAATTTGAGTTTGAATGCTTACACATAACAGAAGAACTTCATCCCCAAAGATGCCATTATGAAAAAGGAATACACAACCTGAGGGGGGCGGAGGGAAGGGAGTCTTTTTCCACACATCAAGCAAATTATCCTTAAAATTACATTACTTCCATTTTGGAATGTCTTTTTCCATCAATTTCAACTATGTTAAGAATCAAAACCTCTATTTTAAGATTTCATATGTACCCAGTTAATAAACTGTTGACAAGGAACAGAAGGTTACCTGAGCCATACATACAAAGCACTAAAAAAAAAAAGTGACATAAAGAAACAAAAATTTTTGAGCAAGTTTCTACTAAACCGTACTACGATTCATTACTTTTGTGTACTGGAGCATGGCCATTTCTACTTAAAACCAACAATAACTATCTGACTTTTTTCTTAAAGGTAGATCTGGACAAGAAAGGTGGGGCTCATTTTATTTTGTTTCATAAGAAAATATGAAAACTAGAACAATAGAAGCAATAGAATTTACAAATAAATGAAGCATGGCGTATGACAGGAGAACATGCCTTTAAGCTGACTTGTTTCATCTGGGTAAGAAAATTGGACAAATTTCACACAAGTAAATCACTAGTGTATAAAACCATATAAAATGAAATACAAATTGCTGGTTTAACAAAGACCAAGGAAAGACCCTTAGGAGTTTGAGATCATTGTTTTGGAATCAAAACAAAAATAAAGCCAGCTTTAAAATCACCACTTTGGAAGGCTTGCCTAATGGGACAGCAATTAGATCTCATAAAGAATCAAGAGGTATTGCTGTCAGGTGCCCAAAACCCGCATAGAAGGCCAATACATTTTCTACTATAAAATACAAAGAGTGGGACCGAGTAAAGGTTCAACTTGGAAAAGTAGGTCTTAGCAATGAAGTAATTTAAGGGAAAACTCCTTCCCCCAAGATGGGGAGAAATTTTCTAAAGCTTAAAAATGTGTATCCAATATTTATTGCTCTCTTCATGTAACTAGATACTCAAGCATCATAACACTTGATATAATATTTAAAGTGATTATTCCGTATCATTCCACACTGATGCCACACTCATATGCTGTTTCTGTGGGCTCTGAAAGTGAGCGAGAGATTTTTACAATTTGTGAATATTGTCTGTACAAAATATGGAGTCTACGCAAAAGACCAGATTCTGTCTGGAAATAATATACGATATGCAGGAACATGAAAGCTATAAGATGCATGGTGCAATGCATGCAGAATTATATATTTCTGCTCTCCCTGCAAAATTCATCGCTAAATAGAGTGAGAAATGTCCCAGTAAAACTGTAGTTTCAAATACATTCAGCTTGCTCCTGCTCCCCCTCCCAATCCCCCCAAAATCAATTTACAGCTGTACCAAACCATTCGCCAGACTTTCAGATTCTGGTAAACAAGTTTCTCCAGGGACAAATAAGAGCACTCACAAACTTACAGCATTTTTCTTTCCAGTTTGCACTGAAAACTGCCAATATTTACATATGCAACAGCTGATTCAATCATTTTTTACAACACTGAAAGCATTCAGTGAAGAAAAAAATTGAAGATATTCAGAACCTAAAATAGCATGTTTAAGTATTTCATTCTTTTCTTGAGGATTTTTCTTTTGACTCCAGTTAATCTTTTATGGGCTTGTGAACTTAAGAGATTTCTCCATATAAAAAGAAGCTGATTGAGTTAATGGGCCCTGCCAGCAGGTTGTTCCAAGCTTTATTTACAACACCTGGAATTTTGGAACATTTTCTTAATTATTTCCTTGTGAATATTTTTTTATATATATATAAAATTTATTGGATCATGCTAACAATGACTCTTTTAGGGCCAATTTTACCCTTTTTTTGGATGACACTCTCTTCTCCGTTCACTTTATTTATAACTGTGCTTAATCATCAAGGAAATTCTCAGCACACGTTTAGCATGCAAAGCAGAATATTTCTGGGAAGAATAAAGAATTATTTGAACAGCTAAGGGTAAAAAGCTGATAATTTGGGGAATATAATTTTCCCCTTTCATAGTAAGGGAGCAGGCATGCTCCAACCCTAGCAAAGACAGTGGTACTTAGAGCCTGGTAAGCTCCAGCTCTGAACAGACACCCACATGGACGTGTCTGCAACGCCTACTAGAGCCACACTATTGCTTTATTGCAAGAGAAGTCAATCAATAATGCAGGCACACAACTTTTGAAGCTTAATGCTACTGGCATTTCTTTCACCAAGTCACATACCAAAATCAGCCATAAAGCCATGCTTCTAATTCACCATCATCTAAATAAAGAGATCTGAGGATACCTGACTTTTAATTGTACTTTTTATAGAACTTAGGCATTCACAACATTCTGTCATTCTACGTATTGTCTTTCTAGACCCTAGATATTTAATCCAACACCAGAAATCCAACCTCAAAGCAATTATGCTTACCTGAAAATCAAAGCCACAACGCACATCTTGGTCAGTAGGTTGCAGTTATTTTCATTTGTGGGCTTTTAATCTCTGAAGACCAGGTGTGTGCTCAAATACAGGATTTTGGTTTGGTCCTTTTTCTTTAAAAAGTTACTACATAAGCTCAGAGTCAGAACACAATGCAACATAGCACTTCCAGGACATCTGATTCCCAGTACACCATACCAATTTACACCAAGACCAGGATGCAGCTTCACACCCATCGTTAGCCCTGGCACAACAACAGCAATACAGGCTGCAACAAATTAAAGTCCAATCAGTTGCTTTCCTCATCCTTCCCACCTGAATCATAGATCCTTGTTCAGCTGCATTGCCTGCCTGATTCTTTCAGAAGGTTTCAAGTAAAAAGGCCTTCTACTAACTCTGCCACAATCTTCTGCAGCGCTGCAGAATTTGAACACGCGCTAAAACTAAGGAACCATCAATTCATAAATGTAAGACTGATTTGGATTCTGGTATCCTATACAAAACCTGCCTCTACACAAACGGTTTACATGTTCAACATGGAATCAACATGAAATGTGGGAAATAGATTAGAGTATTGTTGCTCTGGTTTAAAGCTGAAAAACACTGCAAGCTTTGTAAATTTAATCTTTTTAGAACAAAGGTGAAAGAGTTTGGAATGCATGCTTCTTGACTGCTCCAGTTTTTCACCTGTTCCCTAAACTTCTGCTCTATAGGTATGCAGAAGGAATTTGAGAATTTGCCCAAGGTGCTTTTTAAGTTCTAAGGATTGGTGAAAAAGGAAATTGAACACTGATCCACCTTTAACATTGAAAAACAGAGAAGAATCCCTTGTTATTGCAATGAAAACGTGTTAACATTTCAAAATTATAGCCCTAAACTGTTTAAGCGGCCAAAAAGTTCTCTCTTTACAAATATTAGAAAGTTTACAAATTCTCTCAAAATTACCAAAGCTGTATGTAATCATCTACTTAGCAATATTTAAGTACCTTAATCTCTACGTTTTCCTCTCACGCATACAAAAACATCACTGAATGTTATTAGCCATAGATTTATTTGCTTTCCCAGTAGACTACCTTTAAATCCAATTTAATATGAGTTCAAATCTGTAGTCTTGACCGGTACGGTTTTCTCATCTAGTGCTTGAAAGGCACAGTGTTCTCTGCAAAGTGCCAACGCAGCAGTAACTAACACAGAGAAGGCCTTACAGGAAAACTTAGTGCCTTGCAGCAGTTCATACCAGTAAAAGTTTGCTTCATACCTCTGTGATTGGTGAGGTCTCTGGATCCCGAAGGCAGAGGTGTATAGTGCATCTCTGGAGAGGTGGAGGCAGCATCACTGGAGGCCTGTGTGATAAAACAAATATTATCAGCACTCTGAGCAAAAGTCAATGATTACGCAAAGAGGATGCACCTGCAAGACAAGTTCTGTGATGTGGTTACAGGTGCACAGAGTCACCAGCCATGGAGGATTAATTTGTTTTTGTTAAGGCTGCCTGCAATCCTTCAAGGTAGCTGTACTCACAAGAGTTTACACAAACATTAGATTATCATTGCTAAAAGAACATACAGCCCACAGCTTCGAAAATTACCATCTTCATCAGGAAATCTTTAGGCAATGTTAAAAATGTTCCTCTTCGTGAAATAGATTAATATTTACCTGAAGGAAGTTATGGGTGAGTCCGCATGTAAGAAAGGAGACAGAAAATAGAGAGCTGGGATAAGATGCCATACTTTGCAAAACTAAGCAAAAAAAAAAAAAAAATGATTCAGCCATTCCTCTCTCCTGCGAGCTAAATGAAGGAATCTCTTAAAAATTATAATGCCTGTAATGCAAAAAAAAGTGGGCAAGTATAAAGAATTGTTAATAATAAACACTTAAAACCCACGTCCAATACATTTAAAGAAGTACCAAGACGACCTGCTCAGAACCCTTAAAAGCAAAACGTTAAGGGAGAAGAGAGGAAACTCAAAGCCTTCCCCAAAACAAAAATTTCAAGATCCTATGATTCCAATTTAAAAAGCTTAGACTATGGAGCTATAGTTTGCAATAAACTCACCTTCAACCAGATGGATGTTTCATCTGAAGGAAAGAGCAATATAAAGCCATGACAAGCCACATTCACCACCTCGCTTTTTAGTTACAGAGCAGCAGTGTTGCATTATTAGGACGAGATATGAAAATAAAGGACTGTGTTGATGAATATGAATCATCATCACAGCTTTTAAAATTCATTTTAAGTTATACAGAGTGATATCATGGTAGTTATATGTGCAGTTTCAGGTATAGAGTTTGCTCTGGAGTGTTTACAATCTACCCATTGCAACATAGATAAAAAGATGATGGGTTTTAATAGAAGACACAAAGGACAGTGTTTACTAAAAGTTACGTGATGATTTCTAATAGAAAAGATAAGGCAAATAAAGAGAAGAAATACAAAAGCTAAAATATTCCTGGAATCTCATGATAATTTACTAAAAGGAGTCTTGAGAAAATAATTGCTATCTTCTATGCAGTTTTTTCCCTAATGATTTATTGGTTTATAAGCTGCAGAAGTCAATCAAAGGAATTCACGTCAACCTTACTTCTTATTTTGTAATTAATCATATCCTCAAAATTTATAACTTTTTTTTTAATTGAAATTAATTCAAAACCAGATTTGTAGTCTCTGGTTAAGATAAAGGTGTAAAATAGGGTTATAATGTCTGGGAGAAGAAAAAGCTTTAATACTAATTCAAATCTTAATTGCCAGACTAAACCTAAGAACAACAACCAGAAATCCACAATAATGAAAACTAAGTTTATTAAAGACTGCAGCTTAGAAATCTTCTTTGTCATAGCTGTTGGACCCCTAGATGATAGTATATTAAAATGTTAAGAAGTGACTGAGTAGATTAGTATACAAAGCTTTTGCTTTTGGAGACAAGCTGTCAGTTTCTATGTCAGACTATAGTTATAGTCCCATTTTTGTCTCTACCAAAAAACAGGTCACAACATGAAGACGCATCATGCATCAAAACAAACATCTTAATAGAGACAGGTTTGCCTCAACAGCAAGGATGCTACTTATCAGATATGAATAAAAATCTAGAAAATCCTGCTTCCGCTGACTCACCAGTGATAATATACCCTTTTCAGAGGGGTAATGCTATAGACACAATTCTCACCTTCAGCTACAGTGAATAAGACTTTGATTTTAGTGAACTGTAAACATGCAGCTCAATCCACCCTGGACTATGAAGTATTGGAAATCTTCTCTCTGATGACCAATATGAGCTGAGGGTACATAACATCTCAGAGGATGAGACAGATGCCCCTAACGCCCAGCAACAGGACATCTGAAATGAACTCCAAGAACAGGCATCTGCTTACAACTATCTGTTTTCTTTCTGAGTTGTCTGGGTAAGACAAGAAGAAAAATGTCACTATTTAACATAAGACTTCATCCCTGTAAATCAGTCCAAAAGCTGGAGGAATAAGTGGTCTCATACTGTACACTCTAGATGTTATCTGCCTATTCAAGTGTACTTATTTGGGACTCTGATAATGGTGGAGGTTTCTCTTTGGTACTTTTAATCTCAATTTAGACTGTTGACAGCTTGATGATAGCTTTTCCTAAAATTACTGGAAGAGACTTTGCCTTTTCAGCCATATACCACTGAGTGAGCAAAATTCAAGAGCTTCTAAAAAGGATATTGGAGTGAAGGGGCAATTTAGCTTTATTTCCAATTTTAGGAAAAGCAAGAAAAGGAGGGTTTGTTTATTGGTGTTTTGCTGTTATTTTATGTACAGTATATAATTCCCTGTCAAATATAGAACAGTTTTCATTACCTTTGAGCTAAGCATTCAGTTAGAGCAACTTTAATTCTACGGAATATCATCCAGGGTTAGGATTGTTTTGCACAAACACTGTCTGGAGTTATGAACCACTTTTCTGACTAAACCTGTGCAATTGCAGAAAGACAACTATTTGTTTTCCCTACCACATACTGACGTTTGGCCCTAAGCTATTTTCCAAAGAGATTTGTATAGATTGTATTACTCTTAATATTCACAGGAATGTTTTGACAGTGACTGCATTGACATGTGACAGCTATGTCTTCAAGTATTGGTGACATATGCATCAGAACTTCTTGTTGTAGTGGAAAGTAACTACAAATACAAATAGCTTCGAGGAAAGCTGGTTAAAACGGGCAGTAGCTTCAGTTTTGTAGGAACAGGTCACTAAATAGCTCAGTAAAGAAATTCTACCACTATTATTACAGGAGAAGCTTGTATTCTTGCAAGCATTAAAGTCATCCGAGTTTTGCAGTATATCATAGTACAAAGTATAAAAGTTACAAGGCCAATAAAGTTAGACTACTCACAACCTAAGTTATTCACACAACAAACATCTGCTAAACTGAAGTATCTCTGTCTTTGTATTAACCTGTAAGTTTTGTCCGAACTAAGAATTGTTGTATTTGATACTAAAGAGACATTGTAAAAGAGCCCCAAATCTTCAAACCATGTTCATCAAAACTACAGATACTATAGAAGCTGCAGTTAGAAAAGAAACAAACAGCAACCAAACTAACAAACACAAAAAAACAACCAAAAAACCCCTCCAAAACCTAAATTCTGAGTAATTTTAATTAAAGCAATGGTTATTGTTTAGGAAATTTTACTTTCTGTTGATGAGTAAGATATAGCTATTAGGCTATATTGTCTATAATGGAACATCATTAATCCTGTTGATAGTTGATATTCTTCTATTTGTGTCACATAGCTTGTAGTTGCATCCCAGTATTTCTAGTCTAATAATTACCCTTATTTCTAAGGCATGCCACAAATTCTTTACACACCTATACACAGCAGTAACTGTAGTAGCCATTAACGTATTATACCTGACAAATTTTACAGTACAGGAAGACCAGCAGCATGTTGGCATGCTCCTGACAAGATGTCGTGGTTTCAGTTGGGACAGAGTTAACTTTTTTACTAGCAGGTGGTATAACAGTATGTTTTAGATTTGGGATGAGAAATACTTTTGCTAGCACACCGCTGGTTTTAGTTATTGCTAAGCAATCAAGGCCTTTTCTGGTCCTCATATTGCCCCGCCAACAAGTAGGCTGGGGGTGCACAAGAAGTTGGGAGGAGACACAGCCAGGACAGCTGACCACAACTGACCAAAGGGCTATATATAGTATAGTACATATCAGTATATAAAGCTGGGGGAAGAAGAAGGAAGAGGGGGACATTTGGAGTTAGGGGTTTGTCTTCCCAAGTAACCATTGTGCGTGATGGAGCCCTGCTTTCCTGGGGATGGCTGAACACCTGCCTGCCCATGGGAAGCACTGAATAAATTCCTTGTTTTGCTTTGCTTGCGTGAGCAGCTTTTGCTCTACCTATTAAACTGTCTTTATCTCAACCCATGAGGTTTTTCTCACTCTTCCTCTGCTGATTGTCTCCCCCATCCAAACTGGGGGGAGTGAGCAAGCGGCTGTGTGGTCCTAGCTCCTGGCTGGGACTAAACCACAACACAATGGTTCAATAGATTAGAAAGATTTTAAATGTTTGAGATTTCTCCTTTGCAACATGTTTCTCATCCAGTATGGGAATATCTCAAGTCTCCAGCATTTCACAGTGTGACTCTTTTTTTCAGGGAACTGATGAAGAGGCAAATTTCTTGGGGACAGCATGATACTCATTCTCTAAGTCTGACCCACAATTATCAAGAGTTCTTGTGTTCTGTGATACTGTTGTTTATTTTCTTTCATCACAGTTTTAACACTTGTCAAAGTCATCTAGTAAGGTCACAGAGAAATGACCTTAGCAATTTGAAAGCTCATTGCTCCTCATTTAGTCATTTACATTCAAATAAAAATGGAAAACAATATTGTGACATTGCAGTGATGAGCCCAATGGTACATATCACATTATCAGATGCAAAACTTGGACTTAGTAAGAACATATGATTTATTTCAAAAGAATTTTAATATATCCACAGGGAAACTACAATTAAGAATGAAGGAAATCACTCCATTATCCATTTTTTAAACTGACAAAAACATTTCTCCAGAAAGGTATATGATTAATGGAGCAATCTGTGGTATAGTTCCAACTTAAAGAATCAACTCATGCTTGCTTTTGAAAAACTTTTCCTTATATGTAAACAAACAGTAATATTTTCCTGATAAGCTTATTCTGTCTCAAATGCACTCAATGCTCAAAATTAATCACACTGTAACAGATACATGGCTTATTATAATTTTAAGAAACGTCTGCATAAACATCTACTTAGGCTAAGGACTCCTTTTGGATCTTTTGGGCACACATATCTCCCCCAAGAGACACAATGGCACCAGTCTTCAAAAATTCATACATATTTTGAAAACTTGCCTAAATATCTGTGTACCAATACATTGGCACTGTGTCGATTCAACCCCTTTGTAACACCAACGGCAGCAACTCACGTGTCTTAGCCCGAGTATATTGCATGATCATGATCCAATGACATTTGTTGTAAAATGTACAGAAACTTTCCATGGAAATCCTCCTCAAGATTTTTTGTCCCAAATTTTTAGACATAACAAAATGGAAATTATTTTTTTGCAAATTAAATGTATATACAGAAATCATGTTTGAAAAGGAACACAGTCTGCCTAATAACAGAAAAAAGATTTAAATGTATTCATTTTGGGTTGAATTTATGACATGTTTGCAGAGAGTATCAAACCACTTACTTTAGGGATCCTGTTTCTTCCCATGAGTTTGCAGAGCACCAGGAACAATGGGGCTTTGTTTTCACGGTGAGGTCTTTGAGAGCCTCGTGATAGCACAAAATATTGCAGGAAGCAACAACACAGCAAGTCTTTAACCATTCCATCCTAGGGAATGGTTAGGGAAGAACAACTTTATTTCCAATGTATTTGCTTTTCTATGAAGTCAGGAACCATACAGCCAGTGAAAGGAAGGGATAGAGTGTGAAAGAAAGGGTAAAGAAAGAGACTAGAAAATACGCCAAAGCAGGACCTGATAAAACCACTACATATGGCAGGCTACAAAAGGTCTTGCTTTCCTCTCCCTAGCTGTGAACTAGGCTAGAGGTGTCAAATGGATGAGCCTGAGTTTGCAACCGATCCCAGTACAGTGTTATGTTCTGGAAAACCAACAGGTGGCATGGCATGCTTACGTGGAGAGACAGCTTTCCTGGAAGCAATGGGATTTCCCAATCCCCCTGCTCCACCGCCAAGCACAGTTAACCACCAGTAGGCAGTTGCCTCTACCAAACCTCCACCATAAATTACTCACTTTAATTAAGGGAAGGAGGGGGAAACAAAGGCGTGCTGTAATCACAACTTGCTTGATCTCTATAGGCTTACTGAGATGACCTCTTAACCCTGCACAGAAATAGTGATTTGTTTTAAAATCTGGTTTTAGACGTTTGAACATGGTACTGAAAAACAGAAGAACATAGCAGATGAGTATTGGATGGAAGGTGGGAAGGGAGGAAAAGGATATCACCCACTTTTGTCTCAGTCTCATGCCTTAAACTGAGCTTGTCATATTTTTGCTGAATGTCACAATGATCTGAATGACTTTCTTTCATCAACAGCCATTTTTAAGAAAATGAAAAACAGTAATTTAATCAGTCCCAATAAATAAGACAAACACAATCCGATCACTATGAACTAATGTGCCATTTTAATTTATTTTTATAAAAGTATCTCATTAGAAAGAATTTCCTAGGGAAATATAGGGAGTCTTTTTCCCAACTTTCTTTTCTTATTAATAATAAAGAGAATTCATGATACAAGAAAGAAACTTAACAGTGGGTATTGGTAGGATAAAGGATTTTTTTGCCTTTGTGTTTTTTGCCGACCAATCTAATACTCACAATAATAATGTTTCAAAACATCATCAGGAGTCTGACCTTCTAAGTCTGCGATGCATAACTTTTAGTATGATGTGGAAGTGCAAAATATTTTTCTCGTATGCAAACACAAAGTAAAGTGTGAAGGGAAGGGGAAAAAAAAAAAAAAAAAGAATAACACTAAGTAACATTTAGAAGAAAATGAAGTTAGCCACAAACTGGCAACTGGCTCTTAAAGGTCTGGAAATCTAATTAGACTAAAGAAAAGTTTCATTTGTTTAATCCCCGAATTCCACTTTTCAAGGAATAAAACCCCCAATATTTGGATGGTACTAGTAAGGGAGCATACTGCATAGTATCAGGATATATTGTACATCTGCTGCATGAAAATAAATTTGTAGAGACCAATGGCTGAAAAATACAAATGGTCTGCTATTTTTGGCAACCACACACGTTCCTTCAAATACTTTCAGCTGCTGAAGGAAGGAAAGGGGGGACTGTAATTCAGATAAGCCAATCGTCTTTGAATCATGGTTTGACAAACAGTAAAATTAAAATGCCTCTGCTTTCCAAATTACATCTCTCTACATGACATTCCATTTTTATATTTCTAAACACAAGAATAAACAAAAATTTAACTAATATTTATACCTACGTTAGCAAAAAATGCTGCAACCCATTTCTGACATTTTTAAATTTAATAAACAACACAAGTGTTTCAGCTATAATCAAGAGTGTGACTTTGAACTTAGCAAATTTTCATTCCAGACATTTTAGCAGCCTGTTTCCATCTGTGATGCTATTAATAGAGTAGGCCAAATTATTGTAGTACTAAGACGACAACGAGGACAGTGATCTTACATTTTGGTTGGCCTTCCAATTCCAATAACCTTTAAAAAGAAAAGGCAAGAGAATTTTGCTTATGTAACAGAAGTAGTGGAGCTTAAGATTCAAAGCATTTCAGAATATATTTCCCTTATTCTCATATAAGAGAGATTATCGCTTCTCACTTGAATTTACTTTACCTTTTGGTTTTCACTTAATGTTAAATTGCAGGGTTGAGAGCAGGGTGCAACTGGATCAAAAATGTAAATGAACATCAGATAATTCTTATGCATTTAGGCTTAATTGAGTGTAATCGATATGTCTGGTGTGCAGCCAAATTCAACTATTGTGAAAAGCACCTAATGTATGGACATTATTTTTGGACTACTGAATGCCAGAAAATAATGAGCTGGCATTCAGCTTTGGTGAATCAGACCTTGAATTTTCATCTAAGAGCAGTTTTGAATTATTACTGAAGATAAGGTGTAAATGTGCAAGGGAATTTTATCCATGTTTCTCCCATGAATCATAAATGAGGAAAAAAATTACAGTCTAAATTGCACTTAAAAGGAATAAAGTCTTTTCATGTCATACATGATTTATCAAAATGATCTCATTTTAAGAGTACTGTGGTGTATCTTGATTAATAACATTAGTAAGCATGATGAATGGCCTCTTTAATGGTAACACAGAATTTATTGGCAAAATCCCTACTTCTACCAAAAAGGGTGGGAAGTAAAACACACAGCAGCTAGTAACTTGCAGAGACAGCTTAAGTAAACTCTCTCTTATATATTTAGAATTTAGACATTTTTGAAAATTCTTAATTTGAATTTATTCTCAGGTTCCTTTTGAAAACAAGTACCAGGCTTTACATAATGTAACAGCTCTAACCACTACAAAAGTCACTTTGCGGTTCCCTGCAAAACAAGCTGAACTCTGCACGTACTGTAAGAGGATGTAGTGTATTAAAGGTCTTTCAAGAACATCGGCCCCATCCCCTTATGACCTTTTTCAATATCCTCTTCATTTTGCTTTAATATCCTAAATGCTTCCCTTCTCCCATTACTCCATCTTCCCCCTCTCCCCTCCCCCTTTTTTTTAAGCCTGCTCCAGCCTGCCCTAACTAATTTCCTTTTGGGCTGACAGATCAGAGGCCTTCCTACCACCGTTCCTTTTAGACTTGTGAAGCCCTCCTCGTAATCCTGCTGCTTGTCCACAATTAATCTTTCCAGTTGCCACATTATTAACACTACCACCCACAGACAGAGGATGCCTGAGCACGGCTGGACACTCGCTCCCCACTGGAGCATCAAAGTTGTCAATCACGCACTAGTCAGAAAGTTGCCTGCTGTCAACATCAGAGGTTTTCATCCTCTCCTACCCGCTGATCAAACATTTTTCTTCAGAAGATTAATTCCAAGTCCCCACCCATTTCCTCCCATCTGGGACCACACAATCCAAGGACCAGAAAACATGCCTACTGTATGGAAAAGGAAGCAGTGTATAATAGAAATCCTTTCAAAACAAAAGTTCAGCAAAACTAAATTTAAATCCCAGCTGTTATCAACCTCTTCCTCCCCTGTGCAAGTTAAACACCTTAAAGAGCTTGGATTAGACCTAGTCACAAATGCCTTTCTTTGATCAAAGGCTCCAAGACTTTACACAAATATAATCACAAGGCAATGACTGCATCTAAGGAGCCTGAATTGATTTGTTCTACTGTAACATCTAGCATACAAAAACACCCGTTAGGTTTGACTTCCAAGCCTATTCTTTTTCAACTTATATCACTCAAAAGCCAAAAATTCTAGCATCTTCTTAACATTTTTTTTTTAAGCTTAGTAGAAAAAAGTGATTTTTTATTTCATCGTATTTGCATTGTATCTTTCTAAAAATATTTTTTAAATTTTTAAAAAATTGAAAAGATTAAAAAAAAAAGATTTTACATTTTAAAGAAGAAGGATGCAAGAGATTCTGCTGCTGATTCAATTCAGTTTAATGAGTTGAAGGAAAGTAACTTCACTATTACTACCTCTCCCTAATCATATACCAGATCCTAATATTTTCATTTCTGATGAGTTAAACCTTACTGCTCACATGTCTCCATATCTTTCATTGTGGTAGATAACAGGATCTGTCCCTAAAGGAGCACTTAAACATTCTAGCAACACAGCAGTGAATGAAAGGAATACCCATTAATATAATCCAACAATAAATCTATTAACTGTAAAACTTAATGCTAGGTTTTAAAATAAGAATAAAACCATTTAAATTCACACTACAAAAGAAAGTCAAAGTTGCTAAATCATACTTTTCCCTAAAACAGATTTTTGAATGCTTTTTCTTCTCAGACTGTTATTAATGAAAATCAGGAAATCGACAAAAGACCCCCAAAAGTATTAAAAAATAAAGGAAAATCTGCTGGCCTTGATTGCTGGTCTGAGTTCGGGAAAGTAAGTCCAAGCAAGTACACATTTCATCTTGCATTTCTTTACCAGCATCTTTACCTTCTTCACCTTCTGGGAATGCACATGCTACCTTCTTTTCATTTACAGGACGCAGGATTCAATGGGCTTACACACTTGTAAAATAAAGCGCAAGAAAAAAACCACATAAATAAGCCTGTCATACCCCAAACCAGAAAACTCCGCAACTGTTGCTAGAGAATTTTGAGTTGTCATAGATAACTATTCTTTAAAGTGTCTTGTAAAGCGAACGACAAATGAACTTCTAGATGCTAGCAGATGCTAACCTTTTTCTAAGTTCCCACCTCAGCAATGCCCAAACATGCCGTTTATTGCATTTTACTCATCGACTGACAGGTCTGATGGAGTGAAAGCAATACTGAGTTTTTAAATATTACAACTTCAACAGAAGGTGCAAAACATAGGTAAATCATTTATGTGAAGTACACTGATAATGTATTAGATTCCAAGTTTCCTTCAGGCATTCACTGCAATGTTTTGCAACCAATTATCTCACAACAACAAAATGGTATTGGAGTAATTGCTGAGATTTATGCTATGCTATGGCACAGCAACAGTATACAAGCTCCATATAAGCACAGGTGCAGAACTCAAATGCACATTACATACAATAGAGTAACTTCCTACTTTTCATAGACCTGTATTTTGAAATACAGAAGATTCAGAACTTCTGCACTTGGTTTTGGCAGTCTGATGTCCATAGAGTCTTCAAAAGTGAAGACAGAATCAGCAAGGTAAATGGCTTTTTTTTAGATAGGAACCTCCAAGACTGTTCCATAAATTAAATCAGTAACATAATATCATCACTTGCAAAGACTTTCAATGACAACCAGAGGAATGTAGAACTGTGTATACATTTCACTGACCAAGCACAATTGTTTGCAACGTTAGAGGGTTTACTTTGCTTCATTTTTTTCAGAAGTATGGACAAAGCTGCAAAAATTAAAGCCTAAAGATCCTAAAAATTATAAGATAACAGTCGCTTAATGACTATTGTTGAGTTGCATCAATCTCCTTGCTTAATAGACACAGGAATTAAGAAATGGGAAGGCTAAAAATGCTTTCAAGGCATCTTCATTCTGTCATGTGGGAATAAAACTGAATTGCAGCTAAAACCTCATGTCACACTACTTAGTCAGCAGAAGGGGGTGCTGTAGTGTAACCTATTTAAAATGCAAATAGAGTAACTTTTGTAAGAGCAGATTAAAACTAGCATTTTATTCACTTGGCATACCCACAGCATACTGAATGCTGGAATCAGACTTGTCACTGCACACCGCAGGTTATTAATAGAGCTCAGAATGGTGTTGCTAAATGTGCAAGTTAAAAGCAAATAAACAAAAATGAATTTATCTGTGGTATTTGTTCTCTGGGAGAATTCAGCAAGGCCTGCCTTATACTGCACATTTGTTTATCCAAGATCACTGAGGCTCAATTATTTTTATTTTTTTTAAGTATTTGATTGACAACCACTTACCACAGCCAGAAGTTCTGGGATACGTGATCTATAACATTAACATTCTGGAGAAAAACACAGTTATTTTCAATCTGGACAAATAAATCTATTAAATAAGACACACAGAAAAGAGTCTATGGTACACAACCACTACCTTCTAATAGGCCTTTCTGGGCTCTCATGAACTACCAGCAAACGAGAAAACACAAAGTCAAAGACTTCAGCAGAACCAAATCAACACATTGTGCTATGGCTTTACACTTCATTTTCCTACAATGTCAGGTGTTAGGGCAGGCAAGTGGGTTGCCCCTCTATATTCAAGCAAATTCCTCTGTTCTTCATCTCAATCTCTCGGAGATTCATCAAAAATGCGATTTAATTACATCTCCTCCCCCCTCTCGCCCTCCCCAAAAGAGTGTAAACATGACTCCTTTTTATCTCCTGATACATCTGGACAAGTAGACAATGTGCTAAAACAAAATAAATCTGCCCTGACAGTCACATCAAAGGGTTCAGCTAGGGGCTTGCAGCTACTTAAGGCACAGGAATGTTGTTGCTAAGCATCGCTCTACAACCTATCAGTCCCTTAAAGAAGAGCTTTTTTCTTTCAGAGGGAGATGAGGAAAGCTGGAGAGTGGGAACCAGACTGCAAAGGGAGATTGGGGATTTTGGAGGATTTTGAAGCTTAAAGTGAATTGTGTGAAGAAAAGGGGGTTTGTTTTGTTTTGTTTTGCCTCTTGACATACAGTCCACATTTAGGGAGGGGGGGAAGTAGTGGAGGAAGGAGGGGTTAAAACTTGCTGATGAAACATCTTCTGAATTTTCCCCTTGGATAAAACCAAGCAAAGTCTTTGATATCCTTTTTCAAATCCCTGTACTTACTGTAGATTCAAAATAGAAAGACTGTGACTGA
The DNA here is from genome assembly GCF_000708025.1 of Charadrius vociferus. Lineage (NCBI taxonomy): Eukaryota > Metazoa > Chordata > Aves > Charadriiformes > Charadriidae > Charadrius > Charadrius vociferus. Next base: position 917,853 of record NW_009649180.1, read on the forward strand.
AAGCAATAGGGTTGGGATACCAAGCCTGTTAAAAGTATATATTGCGAAATGCATCCCATGCTTTTCTGTCAAGCATTTGATAAATACATATATGTTCCTAAATACGTGAAACCAGCAACAATGTCTGTATCTAATACACAAGCTCTACAGAGAAAGGAAACTTTTGAAACGTATGCACGTAACACAATTTGATGCTCAATTTACTAGTAAAAACTATTCCCTCTAGAGAGAAGCCTTCATTGAAATCATCACTCTTCCACACCATGCCCCGCAGGACTTGATTTGTACATGTTTAGCACTTAAAACACCAAATGAAGTCAAAGGAAGGTAAAACCATGCTAAAATCAGACCTTAGAACTACGCTAATTATAAACACCGCCATGATGAAATGGCCAGCTAAATATTTGAATTATGCTCTCCTCTCACATACGTAGAAACATATCCAAGGCAGATAGACAATCCAGCCTGAAAAGTATGAAACAATGCTTCATAGCTTAATTATCCTGAAAGTAAGCTAAGAAAACCAGTAGTTTGATTACAGCACCACTGAGCAGTGAACGAACTTTGATCACACATCTTTGGCTTTTAAAAACAGTTTAAAAGTTTAAAAAAAAACCTCTTCCCTTTTTAAGAACTAAACAAAGAAAATGTGAAATGGACTCATTCTACATGCAGGGTAACTATCAAGAACATGAACAATTACTGAGCCCGTGATATTGCACAAATAAATAACACTTAGCATTATCTTCAGCACTATCATATTTATTAAACAGTGACTGAGGGCAGCAGTAACCATTTTTATTGTCCCATATAGCTCTTATTTTCTAATTAAACAGAAGGTTATTTCCACTGCCAATGCAGCCATTTATCTTATTGGAGTGTTACATAATATTTTTTGCCAGCCAAGCCTGACTATAAAGTGTTCTGTGTGGTGAACTGTGGCCCAACTTGCTTTCCTGTTTGGTAATCATAGAAATGGGCCATTTTGTGCTGTGTTAATAAATAAACTTTTTGCAATTTCTCCTAAAACATGATAAAGCTCATACTCTGTCCTACCCTCTAGCTTCAATACAAGGGCAATGAGCTGTATTATTAAAGATATAGGTCAAGCAAACCTGATGATTTCAATCCTGTGGGGTGCTTTAGAAACTGTTGTCATATTACTGAGATCATTCTGCTGTTCCTAATTATTCCTCTTGGTTGCTTCACATTTCAAGTGATTTCTCTCACACTTATGTCAAAATTTATAAGCTGCTCTGTGTAACAACAGTACATTATTTCCTCACTTGTTATGGTAATATAGGACAGAAACTAGGAGAATGCTTTAATCTAGCTGACAAGGATAATGTAGTCTAGAAATGTAATAAACTTTTTACTCTACTACAGAGTTGGGGTTTTTTTCCTACCATGAAACATTTCATATAGATAGACATCTTAGAAAAACTAATTGCTACAATAACTTGAATATCCTCTTATCTGTGTTGCTTTTATCAGAAAAAATGTATCAGCATTAAAGCGTTCACTCCAATAGCTTGTGCATTCTCCTTATTCCCTTAATTGCTATTCTGCAACATTCTGTTGACTGTACTGTAAAACTTCATACTGCCAAAGGAAACCTATTTCCAAGAAATCTGTGCATCACACAAACACTGCAAAACATTTGTAATTAACAGGCTGGGCTTTAACAGTGCTGTAACACATCTGGGCTGACTGGCACAAAATTTTATTTGCACTAAGTAGCTCGAGACTGGGAAAACATAAAATCAACTTTATGTGATAGCTTCAGGTTCTACAGTGTCTTTTGAAGGATTTCAGAATGCGAGGAAAGCTGCCAGTGGAAAAGGTAGTCTAATGAAAGGTTTGAATTTTAAAGCTAGTGTGGGTAATGCTTACTGTGAGGACTAACCTATGGAAACATCATTTCCTTCAGAACATACTAGAGGGTACAAAATCATGTTAAAAACACACACAAAAAAAACCCCAACCAACCAATAAACAAATCAAACCAAAACACAACTCCAGCTAGAAAATATCGTATGAGTAACTCAAACATGACATTCACCCTAGTATTTCTGGGGATAATTTTACTGAAGTAGCTTGTATGTGCAATTTGTTGAATTTGTCAAATGTTCAATGGGTTTTTAAAGTACTTTTAGTTATGAGCAAACTCAAAAAAAACCCAAAAACAATAAGAGATCACAGAATTGTAGAATTATAAAATAGGTTGGGTTGGAAGGGATCTTAAAGATCATCTAGTTCCAACCCCCCTGCCATGGGCAGGGACACCTCCCACTAGACCTGGTTACTCAAAGACCCATCTTACCCGACCTTGGGACACCTCCAGGGATGGGGCATCCACAACTTCTCTGGGCAGCCTGTTCCAGTGTCTCACCACCCGCTCAGTTAAGAATTTATTCCTAATATCTAATCTAAATCTCCCCTCTCTCAGTTTAAAACTGTTACCCCTCATCCTGTCGTTACATTTCCTGATAAAGAGTCCCTCCCCATCTTTCCTGTAGGCCCCTTTTAGGTACTGAAAAGCCGCTGTAAGGTGTCCCTGGAGCCTTCTCTTCTCTGGGTTGAACAACCCAAACTCTCTCAGCCTGTATTCACGGGAGAGATACTCCAGCCCTCTGATCATCTTTGCAGCCCTCCTCTGGACCCACTCCAACAGGTCCATGTCCTTCTGTTGGGAGCCCCAGAGCTGGACAGAGTACTCTAGGTGGGGTCTCATGAGAACAGAGTAGAGGATCACAATCACCTCCCTCGACCTGCTGGCCACGCTTCTTTTGATGCAGCCCAGGATCCGGTTGGCTTTCTGGGCTGCGAGCGCACATTGCCAGCTCATGTTGAGATTCTCATCAACCAACACCCCCAAGTCCTCAGGGCTGCTCTCAATCCATCTTGCCCTCAGCCTGTATTTGTGCTTGGGATTGCCCTCAACCACATGCACTCAACCTTGCACTTGGCCTTGTTGAACTTCATGAGGTTTGCACAGGCCCACCTCTCAAGCCTATCCAGGTCCCTCTGGATGGCATCTCTTCCCTCCAGCGTGTTGACCACTAATCTGTGGAAAAAATACCTACTGCCTCATAGTTTTGTGCTGTACCATTATGATAATATAAGAGCGAGTCCAACACATCAAAGCCATCAGGCAATAAAATAGGAACAGGAGCACTGGTCTACAATGGCAAGCTTTAAAGGGACTTTTTCCAGATACATGAAAAATAATATTTAATTAAGCATGCTCACAGGAAACAGAGCAGAGACAAAAATGAAACTAGTGTTGTTCTAGTTAGAAACACTCATGAACAGAACTGTCAGGAAAAAAAAAAAAAGAAGCAGCATACAGAACAGATTTCTGTCTGGTTTTGTCTCTGTTCCTACTTCTGTCTTCCTCTATAGAGTTGATGACCTGACTGACGATAAACTTTGCACAGTTTGGGGGTGGGGGTGTGAGGAGGGAGCAAGAGGCAGAAAAAATATCTTCTGAAGGGATTCACATCTGGATCCCAATTAGAAGAACGGGAGTCCCTGTCACGTCCTGACAGTTGGCAGGGCAAACTGTTCATGTGTTCATAAAGTGAGATTTCCCTCTTCAATGACTTTTTCTTTCCCAGATACGTATGCAAGACACACTTTGCCTCTTCCTTTTGGCTTTTCAGCTACCACCTGTCAATATGTAAAACCTCCTTGAAAGCTGACGATTTTGAAAGTGCGTCTGCGTTCAGATTCGCTTCCACAGTGGATAGCCAAAAGAAGGCAATGTCACAAGCAATTTTAAAACTGAGCTGTAATGGAAAGAGCATTTAGGTCTTATTGCTTACATGACACAACACAATGCAAATACAGGAATTTGGGGCATATAAATCACATGTTTAACCAATATATTATTAATTTGTAAAGCACCTGCTTAGAAAACAAACTCTGATGGGAACGTTTAACCACAGGAACAGGAAGTAATTTTAGGATCTTCACAAATTAAGGCATGAGAGATAAAGAACTAGCATACAAAAGCATTAAACTGCAGTGCCACATGACAGTAACACATCAGTATATTTGCCTAGTTTTTAGTGAAACAAAATAAACTAAAAACAATGGGGGACGCTAGACACTATAACAGGGCAAGGCAATCAAAAACAGCTACAGAAAACACAATTATATAAATTTGTTAAAAACACAAAAGCAAAACTGGAATACACAAAACCCACTTCTGCAGTGCTAATACTTCAGGATTTCTTAACTCTATCTGAAATAAAGACCTATGTCCTACATACAGCAGTTCAGAGTTGTCTGAGACTTCTTGTCCATATTTATATATCAGAGAGGCATAAGGAGGGAGGTGAACTCCATAACATGATTAACCTAATTAACTTTCATAATTACTTTCCTTGAACTTATTAATAAGTGATGTCCATGCATGAGAGGAGAGAAAAAAACAGCAGAAGAGGTTTTTTATCTCAAAAGTCCTTTTCCAAGCTCTTTATGTAGATTTTTGGAGTTCAATCTGGCCAGTGAGAACTTTTTGTTTCTTGAGGTGATGGATTTAATGAACACTGTCCTAAAACGCACTGGGTTCTGCCTCTTTGAGAGGTTTTCTATGCTCCCACTGAAGAAATGCTCTAACTAGTGGTCCCTACCCATAAAATGAAGAAAGAACTTGACAAAGTCTATCCCTCAGCTCTTGAAACTATTCCCCCAAATTTGCATAATTTCAGGACATACTACAGTTCAGGGATGAGGGGAGGGGTTTTTCTAAGACAGATAGAGTAACTGCTCATTTAGAGGACTGTTGAACTTTACTTGGTTTCAGCTGTTACCATAGTTACTTGCAAGGCTGACATGTACTAAGTACTTCCAGCCTTGGCTAAAGAACTGCCATCTATGTACAGTCTGTTGCAATTCTAGGAAATCTGTTCCAACAAATTAGCGTTGCCATTAAAATTCTTCTTTTTTCTACTCTGGGTGCATAAGCTTCAGTTACAACAGTTGGTTCTTTCCATACCCACTACCCATTAGATGGAGGCTCTGAATCTTATTGCTCATGTTGCTGTTCACTTGAGGTGATGCTATCGACACCCTGTGATCAACCCTCCTCTTCACACTCCCTTGGTTACCCAAGATAGACAGAATTTCCTAGAATTTCTCACCATAATTTATGTTATCCAGTCTTCTAAGAAATCACTTGCCTTGTTCCCCGCAATTCTCTCTTCAGTCTCCCATCAGCTTTCTAGAACCATAGGCTTCTCCAAATCTAAACGTGGTATTCTAGGAGCAGTTGTACCACTAACAAATACAATGATAATATTAAAATTTCCACTCACACTTGATATCTTAAAGGAATATCAGATGTGTGACTAAAATCTAATGATTTTATGTTTCATCTTACTAAAAAAAAGGTTACACAGCACCAGGCAAAGAACTGATCTCCATGAAAGCATGTCTACTTTATCGACATAAAACCTGTTCACTGGTACTTAATTCACTGAACATATGCCATGTTGAATTCGTACTATTCTAGCTTCTTAAGCAATATAACGTATACCATATTTGCTTAATTATATTACAAAAACAAATGAAAGTCATTGTTGTTATCAATACTGAAGCCCACAGCTTTCACTGGCCAAAGAGAAAATGGACTAAAGGAACAAGACATCCTTCTTTCATTCCCGTTCTCATCTGTCCCTCTTTCTTTTCATCAGCAGCTGAAATTATTCCACTGTACTTACATAAATTGAGTTACCTTTTTCCTAAACTACTGTTTTCTGTGTGATCAATAGAGATACTGTGAGTTTAAAATTTAGCTACCCAATCAAATATAAAGATTCGTCATTGGCTGCAATTCTGCGTTGACAGTGGTTTCTTAAGGCAGAGCAGCCTTTCTGAGATACAGCCGTTGCCATTGTTTGAACATGACATATTCCTCAGAAGTTACATTTCCTACATTGCATTAGCTTTATAAAGGGCAATTCCATCTGCACCAATGTTTGCAGGTTTTCTCCTGTTTGCATAGGGTCAGAATTTAACAGGAAGAATCAGAACCAGAATTTGCATAAGCGTATGAAGCAGTAATGGCAGCCTCACAGAGGAAGAGGTGGTACTCTAGTACTCTCTCTGTTTCGCATCAGTAAGTACATGTCCGAACTTCTCATAGCAGACTTTAACAGAATCCTGGTGCAAAAAGTTTTTCAGGTCTGTACTGCCCCCAAGACCAGCATATCATATTCTGACCATTTTCTTCCATTCTGACAACTGCCTCAAGATCATAGCCCAAAATATAAGTCTCTTACATAGCAACAGAACATATACCATTGCTATGGCATCTGTTCACAGCAATAGTTTGGGGGGAGGATGGAAATAAATTCAAGTTGTGTCTCTATGAATTTATAGAAATTATACTCCAAAATGCTTATCTGAATGTTTTTTATTTGCTCTTTTTTTTTTTTCTTTTATCTATTAATACAGAAGTGGAAAATGGGGGTTGTAGCAGAAAATCTAAAAATGTTTAGGTCTACCTTCTAGAACACCAAGTTCATTGTTCTGTAACCACAAATTCTCAGACAACATAATGAAACAAAATGAACAGAACCAGCTTTCAGATCTCTGACTCCTCTGCTCCAGTTATCCAGCTTCATGCATGGAATAAAAGAAATAAATATCATGGAAAATATCTTCAGAAATTCAGATTTAAATCAAAGATATATTTTCAGTTACACTTATTCTGAAACTTTTGCAAGAAATGCTAAAAGAAGATGTTCATAACATTCTATTGTTTGAGCACTGGACTTTGTTCTCAGCACCTACCTCCTGGCATGACTTTTTTTGTTAATATTACATCTATAGGCTGCATAAAGGTAAAAAGAAGCTGATATATTTTGACTATTCATGTCAGAACTCATTTTCTGTTACTCATACCTTTAGATTAAATTACTAGAAACAGACTAATGCACTAAATGTTTTACCCTTCGCAAAAGAATTGCTCCAACAGCATTATTTAAAAAACATACTGCTCAGTTCCTTAAATACAACTGTTCCATCTGGAGTTCACTTGTTTTCTCTCATTGAAGCACCTTTGTACTAAAGGACACTTTTTTTTTTGCCATTGAATCTGGCACTTTGGATACAATGTGATTTTATTACTCAGAAATACTTTATTACTGCAATAAAACTGCACTTTCTACTGCAAAATATATTATTAAATTGTGCCTTCAATAACTGCCTCACCTAATAGCAAATGTTAAATCAAAAAACAGAAGTCAAAGCTCCTGTTGACTGACAGGCAGAAGATTACATGTTAATAGGGCAGGGCAACACAACACAGCAGGGAAAAAAAACCCCGTCCCCAGTAGCTTACATAGTTATACACACTGAGATTCTGGTTTTACATTTATTTTGTTTCTTGCAGTGCCATCATCACAAAGAGTACCTGAGAAATGTCCAGTTATATAGCAAATACAATGCCCAACATTTGCTATTTTATATTGCTAAAGAGGAACACCCAACAGACAGCCACTTTTTAGCAGTCTCACTTCTAAGTGCTTTGGCTAAAACATATCAGAAGACATATGCCTTTGACTTGCAGGTAGACACCTGTAGGCTAGCATCACTTCATTAATTTCCTATTGAAACACCACAGGAATTAAGTTTATTCCCATTAGCATGATCCTTAAACTGTTGCATCATTTAGCAAATTATTCCCATGTTAACACACAGAGATTAGGCATTTGTACTCAGCAGAACTGCAAGTACCTCAGTATAAGAGAAAAATGGCATGTCCTAGGTTGGTAAAGACGTTAACTTGATTAAGACTCTTCCATCCTCTATCTTGTTTTGCTATCTAAAATGTTATTATATATGTAAAATTATTCTGTATCTTATTTTCTTCAAGCTCCTATTTTTCATACTGCTCTGTGGACACTAAAATTATTTTCTTTTTCCCTATAAAGCATAACGGATGCTGTAAACACAGTACTTGATGTACGTACAATTTAACCTCAATTTTCATCTGAGGGGGGGGACACCCTGTTACACATTTTAACATATTTCCAAAGTTATATTTTATTGTAACCACACTCGCCCTCTCTGAAATGAACAGCCACAAATACAGGAACATCAGAAATCCACCTGAAGACAGAAAATAATCTTTTCCAGCTCTGTTATTTAAAATAAAAGGAAAATCATCACACAGTACCATTATTACTTGTACAAAACCTCTTTCATCGGGCTCAGATTCACTGAGAAAAAGAAGCATGAAGCTAAAGTAAGCAGAAGACTTTTCAGTGAAATAAATACTCACCTACTGGTTGAGTATTTCTTGTTGTAGTGGCAATTACAGGCCAGTCAGCCTCACCTCCATGCCTGGAAAGGTGATGGAACAGCTCATTCTGGTTATCATCTCTAAGCATGTAGAGGAAAAGAAGGTTATTGGGAGTGGTCAACATGGATTCACCAAGGGGAAATCATGCTTGACCATTCTGATAGCCTTCTACAGTGGCATGACTGGCTGGGTAGATGAGGGGAGAGCAGTGGACATTGACTACCTCGACTTCAGCAAAGCGTTTGACGCTGTCTCCCATAACATCCTCATAGATAAGCTTAGGAAGTGTGCGTTAGATGAGTGGACAGTGAGATGGATTGAGAACTGGCTGAATGGCAGAACTCAGAGGGTTGTGATCAGTGGCGCAGAGTCTAGTTGGAGGCCTGTAACTAGAGGTGTTCCCCAGGGGTCAGTACATATTCATCAATGACCTGGATGAGGGGACAGAGCGTACCCGCAGCAAGGTTGCTGATGACACAAAACTGTGAGGAGCGGCTGACACACCAGGAGGCTGTGCCACCATTCAGCAAGACCTGGACAGGCTGGAGAGCTGGGCAGAGAGGAACCTAATGAAATTCAACAAGGGCAAGTGTAGGGTGCTGCATCGGGGGAGGAATAACCCCATGCACCAGTACAGGTTAGGGGTTGACCTGCTGGAAAGCAGCTCTGCAGAGAGGGACCTGGGAGTCCTGGTGGACAACAAGTTGACCATGAGCCAGCGATGCGCCCTTGTGGTCAAGAAGACCAACTGGTATCCTGGGGTGCATTAAAAAGACCATGCTCAGCAGGTGAAGGGAGGTCATCCTCCCCCTCTGCTCTGCCCTGGTGAGGCCACATCTGGAGCATTGTGTCCAGAGCTGGGCTCCCCAGTTCAAGAGAGACAAGGAACTGCTGGAGAGGGTCCAGCAGAGGGCTGTGAAGATGATCAAGGGATTGGAGCACCTCTCTAATGAGGAAAGGCTGAGAGACCTGGGTGTGTTCAGCCTGGAGAAGAGAAGACTGAGAGGGGATCTCACCAATGCTTATAAATATCTAAAGGGTGAGTGTCAAGACAATGGGGCCAGACTCTTTTCAGCGGTGCCCAGTGATGAAACAAGAGGCAATGGGCACAAACTGGGACACAGAAAATTCTGTCTCAACATGAGGAAAAGCTTTTTTATTTTGAGGGTGGAAGAGCACTGGAACAGGCTCACCAGAAAGGTTGTGGAGTCTCCCACTCTGGAGATATTCAAAACCTGCCTGGATGTATTCCTGTCTAACCTGCTTTGGCACGGGGGCTGGACTAGGTATCTCTGAAGGTCCCTTCCAACACCTACCATTCTGTGATTCTATTTCTTACCTTGCAGAATGTACTTGACATTTTCTTTCTACTTTTGATACTATAGCACTACTTTATCCACTCCCTTTCTCTCAATTTCCATTTACAGAGGAAAGAAGCTGGTTGGTTGTCTTAAAAAGTTTTCATTTTTTTACTGAGTGAGTCTTAAAAAGGAAGACTTTTCCAGCTTCACAGAACAGGGAGCACTGGGTATGTTTCTGAACGTTGGATACTCATCAAAGAGGAATTAAAACAGCAAGGTCCATTTATCACTAGTTAATACGGCTCCAAAATACATTTCCCCAAATAACTAAAATAGTTAGAAGACTGATGAAAAAGAGTTATTTTTTTCATGCACAGCAGCTGCTTTCTGAAATAACCATACTTAAATAAAAATTAACGAAGCTAATAAAAACAAGGAAAAATGCTGATTCCAGATGCTGGATGAAATGCATTGCAAAAATTTTTTAAAAAAGAAAAAAGCAAGAAACTTTGCATGATAATTGGTAGAAGTAAAATATACAGAAACCACTTGGTCAGGGCTGGAGACCTCTATGTAGCTTTATTTTGCTCAGGCCAGCTTTTAATCACAGTGTTACGTGGTATTCTGAACTGAGGTGAGTTTAAGAGTTTTGCTGAAGTAGGCCTGATGCAACAGTCACAGGAGCTACTGTCATTTTATATTGTGCATGTCCCAGTGTCTTCACTTACGCAGAGACAATTTTAGTCCAAAAGATTATTTTTTTGCCACGGATTATAGCTTTTAACTAATACACTGTGCTTTGCAATAGATTTCATAATTTTAAAATTATTTTAGGATTTGAAAAGCTTGTCGTTATACCAAGCAAAGCTGCTAATAGTCCTGCACTGGCAACTTAGAGAAAATGATATTATTGTGATGTT